>NW_024044915.1:2484534-2786026 GCF_015852505.1 Tachyglossus aculeatus | reverse complement strand
CTCCTCCAGTTCCAGAATCATCCCCAAGCCCCCAGCCCTATCTGCCATCTCAAACTCCCTGGGGACCCAGGAGGGAGGGCAATTCTTAATTGTTTTTTCCTCTGATGTTTTTGAGAAAGTTTCAGGGATGCAGCTGCAGTGCTTCGGGCAAGGAAAATCTCCAGAGCCCCTGCATGGGTGATTTCTCTTGTCCCAGAATGGGTTCCTCCCATTCCCAACTACAGGCAAACCACGGCAATAGATTGGAACCATCATTTTTAAAAGTTCAGGCAAATCTTCATAAGCACCCCCTTTTCCCTTGTCTCTGTGTCTCCTGGATGCAGCGTCTCCCACATTTTACTGACATATTCCCTGTGGTGGGAGTGGAGACTGGAGTCCGATCCTTGTGCTAGAGGAAAAGAGACTCCGTACTCTGATCGTCCCTCACAGCTTGTCCTTGGTTCACCTCACCTCGATGCCCTCTCTGCTTACCCTGTTTCTGCTCCTCCAGCTTCCCCAATCTACCAGGGGTGAAGAGAAGACCCCCTGCTGTCTGGACAGACAGTATCCAACCACCTACTACAGGGATGGGGACCTGATCATTGCAGGGATGTTATCTCTGCAGACCATGACTGTTTCTCAGAGTGGAAGGTTCATCAATAATAACAACAAGAAGAACTATATTCCCGAGTAAGTGGTTTTGTTGGTTTTGTGGTTATATTTAATTAATTTAGTTAAATTGTTGTACTTACTAAGCGCTTAATGTGTGCCAAAGACTGTTCATAACACTAGTTGGACAAAGTCCCTATCTCCCATGTGGCTCACAGTCTAAGTTTGAGGGATGAGGTTTTAATCCCCATTTTACAGATGAGGTAACTGAGGCACAGAAAAGTTAAGTGACCAGTCCAAAAATCACACAGCAGTCATTTGGCAGAGTTGGAAGAACCCAAGTCTTCTGACACCCAAGCTCGGGGCCCACTGATTCTTTCATTTTCTCTGTTTCTATGGTGATTGATGATTGAGCAGTAACTGCATCCAACACTGAGTTTCTGACCTCCTTCCTGAGAGATCCAAGTCCACATTCTGAACCCTCATCATCACCACACAGACTGGACTCTCTGTCCTTCCTTCTCTCCCTTCAGTTCTTGTCCCTCAGATCATCATCACGGGTTTGAAGGAGAAATATTTCCCTCCACTCCTTCCACTCCCTCCCTCACCTCGTAACCATCAGAGCTGTGGCTTCGGGCCAGGGAAGACTTGGGGCGGGTGATGCAGAAGGGGATGCAGGGTGGCTGATACTGGTGATTCAGGACCCTGGGCCGGGTGATGCTTGCTGCCACTGGACTTTTTACCCGATCTGTTTGCTTGGTAGTAAATGTCCCCTGGAATGCAGGGTGGAGGTTCAGGGTGGACCCTGGGGGTGAACACTTCTGCCTCATTTCAGGTGGGTTTACAAAGACTTCCAGCATTTCCTGGCCCTGCTGTTTGCTGTGGAGGAGATCAACAAGGATCCTGGCCTTTTATCCAATGTGTCCCTGGGGTTCCACATCCACGAAAACTACCACCATGCTGATAATGCCATAGAGGGTGCCTTGATGTGGCTGTCGGGAGGACGACAGACCATCCCTAACTACGGCTGTGAAAGACGGGAAAAGTCTGTGGCTGTCATCGGAGGAGCTACATCTGCCCTGTCCATCAGCATGGCAAACATCCTGGGACTCTACAAGCTCCCACAGGTAGGAGACCATTCAACTAGTCTGGTGGCATCCCTATGTAGATAAGGAATGACCAGATTGGCGACATGTCTTGTGGAATAGAGTTTCCCTTCACCTCTTTCAATCCCACACTGCATGTTGAGAAGGGATGTTTCTAGGAAAGAGCAGTTTTTCAGACACAACCTAGCACTGTGTGTGCTTCGAGGACAAGCCAGGTCCTGAGGGTTCATATATCCAGAGTATGCAAACGTTCAAGTGAATTTCCATCACACTTTTTTCCATTGTTGTTTTTTTCTTGCTCCTAGTGCACTCCCTGTCCATTCTGCAATTTTCCCTTTAAGAGGGTTAAGAAGAAATGTTAAAAGGAAAGATATGCGTGGGGTATGGAGTCACCAGAGCATACAGAAGCCAGGGACAGGGGATACACATGTGGGTATCATTCATTAATTCATTTATTCTTTCAATCGTACTTATTGAGTGCTTCCTGTGTGCAGAGCACTGTACTAAGGGCTTGGGAAGTACAGGTCGGCAACGTATAGAGACGGTCCCTACACAACAATGGGCTAAAAGTCTAGAAGGGGGAGACAGACAACAAAGCAAAACATGCAGACAGGTGTCAGAATCATTAACAAAATAAATAGAATAGTAAATATGTATCAGTAAAGCAAATAGAGTAATAAATCTGTACAAATATATACAAGTATTGTGGGGAGGGGAAGGAGGGAGGGGAGAGGGGGAGGATGGGGAGGAGGTGAGGAAAAAGGGTCCTTAACCTGGGAAGGCCACCTGGAGGAGGTGAGCTCTCAGTAGGACTTTGAAGGGAGGAAGAGGGTTAGTTTGGTGGATGTGAGGAAGGAAGGCATTCCAGACCAGTGGAAGGACGTGGGCTGGGGGTCGACGGTGGGATAGGCAAGAACGAGGCACAGTGAGGAGCTTAGACGCAGAGGAACTGAGGGTGCAGGCTGGGCTGTGGAAGGAGAGAAGGGAGGTGAGATAGGAGGGGGCGAGTTGATGGAGAGCCTTGAAGCCGAGAGTGAGGAGTTTTTGCTTGCTTCATAGATTAACAGGCAACCACTGGAGATTTTTGAGTAGGAGAGTGACAAGCCCAGAGCATTTCTGTACAAAGATAATCCAGGAAGCAGAGTGAAAACTCTGTTCTTTCTCCCCTTTTCATCTCACTTTGCACTCAGTTCTTTTGGAGAGCTCCTCCACTCCCATGGCTTCAGCTACCCAGGCCAAGCAGTAACTCTCCAGTCAGTCTCACAGTACTAAGTTCCCACATCCTCTGCCAATCTAACATTTCCACTTGACTTCCAGGTATCTGCACAGGGATGTCTCTCTGAAGCCTCAGTTTCATAAGAATGAAACTGAACTCTTCATTTTCCCTCCCGTATCCATTCCTCTACCTAAGTTTCCTATCAGGACTGGTAACACCACTGTTCTCCCTGTTACCAAGACCCTCATTCCTGGCATGAGATTTTCTAGGTAGTCTCTTATATCAGTGTCCTCATCGATCTGCTTATCTGTAGATAATTTTGCTTTAATCTCTCCTGCTAGCCAAATGCAGTCTATGAAACTGTTCCATCATGACAAAGCTTCCCTTCATCCTCGGGGATTTCAATATCCATGTGGTTGTTCCCGATAACCCTTCTGTTGACCGTTTCCTCTCACTCCTTCACTCCTTGACCTCCTGCTCCATCCCATCTTACCCAGTCAACAGCTTGGACACACTCGATCTCATCCTCGCTATTTCCCCTCACCAACTCTATCCTCACCAACTCTGAAATTTCTTTATAATGAAAATTACTAATAATTGTGGCACTTTTAGGTGCTTACTATAGGCCAAACCTTGTACTAATTCCTGCAGATGTTAATGATGATTAGGTCCCACATGGGGCTCGCAGTATTAGTGGTAGGGAGAATATGTTTTTTGAATCCCCAGTGATAACCAAGGTCCAGAGAAGTGAAATGACTTGCCAACGAGACTTGGGCTGGCATTGGAAACCAGGGGTTCTGTCTTCCAGCCTCGTGCTTTTTCCACTAGACCACAATGTATTCAACTGAAAGCTCCTCATCTGACTTCCATCCTCCCAACCCAACTTGGTCATCTGAGGTGTTTCCCCATAGAGACGGTCAATCTATTAATTCACACCACTATTCTCAAATCATCATGTCCCACTTGGTCTCCATAACCAAACTACCTACCCTGATGCACAAATTGACACTCTCAACACCTCCTCTCTACTGGTATCAATGCACTTGCTCCTCTATCCCTTCTCCATTATCTTACCACTAACTCAAAGCACTGGATTACCTCCATAGCACTCTTCCTTTGCTCCCATGGACAGGCCACGGAACAGTGCTGGCAGCAATCCATATATCAGGCCGACCTAGTTTATGTCAAGTTCATCTTTTCCTGCTCTATCTTGCCCTTTCACCTGCCAGACAGCAATCCTGCTCCATGATTATTGACCTCTATGGCCATTGTCTTTGCCAGGTGTTTCAGACATTTAAGTCCCTCCTCAAATCCCAACGATCTTTAGTCCCTCTCCTGGCTATGTACTTTGTGGATAAAATTGAAATAATCAAGCATGATCTCCCTAAAATCCTCCCTCGTCCTGTCCAGTCCCTCCCTCCCCCACTCCATTTTGAACCTCTCATCTTTCCCTGAAGTGTTCCAAGAGGAGAATGCTTGCTTCCTCTCAAAATCTCCCCCTCCTACCTGTTCTTCCAAACCTTTTCCTTTGGATCTTATTGCAGCACGTGACCTCTCCTTTTTTTCCTTGTTGACCACCTCCTTCACCTGTTCATTATCCAATGGCTTCTTCCCCACTGCTCGAAACCATGCTCATATATTCCCACTCCTGAAAATAACCCACCTTGACCCTTCAGCTCCCTCTGGTTAAAGCTCCATCTCCTCCTAACATTCCTTTCCAAACTCCATAAGTGAGTTGTCTGCACCTACTGTCTCTACTTCCTTGCTGATTTCCTACTACAACCGAGCCCGTACCGTCCGTCCTCTAATGCCAACCTAATCGCTGTTCATTGATCTCATCTATCTTTCTGCTGACCTCTGGCCTATGTTCTGCCTCTGGCCCATAACTCTCTCCTCCATCCTACCCGAAAGATGATCACTTTCTTTGTCCACGTAACCTTGCTAATGTCACGACTCTTCCAAGAAAGCTTCCCTGATCAGACCCTCATTTCCCCTACTCCCTAGCCTTTCTGGTTGCCTATGCACCTTTGGTTCGCCCCACCCCTCATCGCCAAACTACTTATGTACATATCCATAATATAATTTAACATCCATCTCTTGATCTAGTCTGTTAGCCCACTGTGGGTACAGAACATGCTTGCCGGCCCTGTTATTTTGTACTCTTTCAGGAACTGAGTACAGTGCTCCGCATGCAGTAATTGCTCAATAAATATGACTGATTGATGAAAATCTCTTTGAAGATAGGTATTGTGTTTTTTGCCCTTTTTATCATTTCCCAAATGATAAGATCATTGATTCAATTGTATTTATTGAGCGCTTACTGAGTGCACAACACTGTACTAAGCGTTTGGGAAGTACAAGTCGGCAACATATAGAGACGGTCCCTACCCAACAACGGGCTCACAGTCTGGAAAGGCGGAGACAGACACCAAAACAAAGCATGTAGACACGTGTCAAAGCGATATGAACATCATTAACAAAATCAAAGAATAGTAAATAAGTACAAGTAAAATAAATAGAGTAATAAATCTGTATAAATATATGCAAATGCTGTGGGGAGGGGAAGGAGGTAGGGCAGAGAGGTTGGGGAGGAGGAGAGGAAAAAGGGGGCTCAGTCTGGGAAGGCTAAGAGTTTACTTAACTCCTTCTGGGAAGATCAGTGCTCTTCCCAAAGAAGGAGCTAAGTAAACTCTTTTTATGAATTTACCAATATCCTCACCCATCCCAATCAGCTTTTTCGTTCTCTACCCAGATCACCTATGGCCCGTTCGATCCGGTCCTGAGCGACAAGACCCAATTTCCATCTCTCTATCAGGTGGCCCCCAGGATCTCCTCTCTGCCTCGGGGGATAGTCCGTTTAATGGTACATTTTGGCTGGACCTGGGTTGGGCTGCTGGTGTCAGATGATATGATAGGAGAGAGATTCCTCTCGGATGTGACCGCGGAAATGGTCAGGAATGGTGTCTGTGCAGCTTTTACCATAAAGATCCCCAGTGAGAGCTTCCACATTAATTTAGCCTGGAAAGTCTACTACAGGGTCACGGCTACATCAGCCACAGTGATGGCTGTCTACGGGGATGCAGAGTCCCTAAGCCTCCTGAGAGCTGCGATAGAGAGATTTGGACTATCCAAGATGGTTTTGATCACCACCTTTAACTGGGACTTTACTTTGAACATTAAGAAAGTAACAAACTACAACTTTCATGGAACTTTCACAATGGCAAACCTTGTTAAAGAAGTTCCCCATTTCAGGGATTTTTTACAGACAGTTAGACCAGAGAAATACCCAGAAATCATTGTCTTGAAGGAGTTCTGGGAGTCTGCCTTTGACTGTTCCTTTTCATTTCCTAAACCGGGTGGAAGAAAATGCTCAGAAAATGCTTCCTTGGAGTTGCTGCCTGTGCACCATTTTTCCCTGACGATGTCTGCCCTGAGTTACAGTGTGTACAATGCCATGTATGCTGTAACTCAGGGTCTCCAGGAGTTGCTCCTGTCCTGCTCAGACCTGGAATCTCGGGGAAACAAGGATTGTCTGGTTTCTCATCTGTGGCAGGTAATGTTCCCCCCCTGGAACAGGGGGCTGCAAAATTAGTCAGTTAATCATTGGTGTGTATTGAGGGCTTACTGTGTGCAGACAGTAGTCCTGACCATTCAGGAGAGTACATTACAACAAAGTTGGTAGACAGATTTCTTGTTCACAAGGAGCTTTTAGTCTAGAGGTCACAAAAGGAAGGCCCTGCTGAAGTGCAGGAATGGAGGGCCTGGTCGATACTTACACCTTTGGAGAAGGCTTATCCGTTATACTCTGGCATATATAGGACTGAGTTCAGAGATCGAGTCCTAGAAATTCATTCACTGAAATACAATTGCAGGTAAAAGAGAGGAGGAACACTGCACTAATGCAAGAGGTCCTTCCTGGGCATCTGGTTAAACTGTAACTAAATTTGGACCAATGGAAATTGGTTTGTTTTAATCATAGTCATTGGTGTATTAGCTGCCCCAGCCTCACACATTCTGGCAAAGAAGGAAGATATAAATCAATCAATCCTTCAGTGGTACTTATTGAGCGCTTATTGTGTGCCACGCACTGTATTAAGAACTTGGGTGTGTACCATACAACAGAGGTGGTAGACATGTTCCCTGCCCATAAAGAAGAATTGGTAAATCACAAATATTATCGATCCCAATACTTATTTAATAAGTGGTTCATCGATTGCAGGTTGAAGATAACACAGTGCAAGGCACTGAAATCATTAAACTTAACAACATGACAAGGGACAGCATTTTTGAATGGCACTTTGCTCCCCAGATCGGACCATCAGTGCTGCGTTCTTCGAACTTGAAGGGTGACCCATATCAATTGGAATAACTAAGACTATCCCACTAGGGATAGCGAGGCTGGGGAGGTGGTCACAGAATGCAGCTTCATGGGTCACCATCCTCATCATCGTGATCCTCGCCATCTGCCCTCCTCTCTCCTGTGCACAGTTCCCCATTACTGATTGCCACAAACTAACTGCTGAATGAAAGAGGTCGGCAGTGTCCCTGGACCTAGGGTGAGGCTTCCCTCCACTGTTAGGCAGACATATCCCTCCCTTCCCTCCTCCTTGTCTATGCATGGATGAGATGGAAAATATTCCCATGAGGAGGTCTGCCTTTCCTGGGTTCCCTTCCATGCCCTCCATTTCATGCCAGGAAATAGAGAGAAAAAGACAGAGAGAGAGATTTCCCCGATTCCTGGGCTGAGTGATTAAGGCCTGGGGGAGGGTGGGGGCTCTGGAGAAGCAGAGCAATCAGCAGCACCAAAGATGGGGAAGAAGAAATCCCCTCCCAGTGGGACGATTGCTCCCAGACTCCAGGTCTCCCCTGTTGCCTCCCTGTAGCGGTTTTCCGGGAAGTCATGATAATAATGATAATAATATTGGTGATGGTATTTGCTAAGTGCTTACTAGGTGCCAGTACTGTATTCAGCACTGGGATAGATAAGGGATAATCAAGTCAGACGCAGGCCTTATGTCAATTGGAATAACCAACACTATCCCACTGGGGATAGCGAGGGTTGAGAGGTGGTCACAGAATGCAGCTTCATGGGTCACGATCCTCATCATTGTGATCATCGCCATCTGCCCTCCTCTCTCCTGTACACAGTTCCCCATTACTGATTGCCACAAACTAAGTGCTGAATGAAAGAGGTCGGCAGCGTCGCTGGACCTAGGGTGAGGCTTCCCTCCACTGTTAGGCAGACATATCCCTCCCTTCCCTCCTCCTTGTCTATGCATGGATGAGATGGAAAATATTCCCATGAGGAGGTCTGCCTTTCCTGGGTTCCCTTCCATGCCCTCCATTTCATGCCAGGAAATAGAGAGAAAAAGACAGAGAGAGAGAGATTTCCCCGATTCCTGGGCTGAGTGATTAAGGCCTGGGGGAGGGTGGGGGCTCTGGAGAAGCAGAGCAATCAGCAGCACCAAAGATGGGGAAGAAGAAATCCCCTTCCAGTGGGACAATTGCTCCCAGACTCCAGGTCTCCCCTGTTGCCTCCCTGTAGCAGTTTTCCTGGGAAGTCATGATAATAATGATAATAATATTGGTGATGGTGTTTGCTAAGTGCTTACTAGGTGCCAGCACTGCATTAAACACTGGGATAGATAAGGGATAATCAAGTCAGATGCAGGCCTTGTCCCAAATGGGGCCCACAGTTCAACGGGGAGAAAGAAAGGTATTGAATGGCCCACGGAAGTTAAGCCACTTGGAGAAGCAGCATGGCGCAGTGGATAGAGCATGGGCCTGGGAGTCCGAATGTCATGGGTTCTAATTGTGATGCAAACAAACAAACTGACCCCCCCAAAACCCCACTGCAGCTGATCTCACCTCCCATGGGGTAGGGAGTCTCTAGAATTTACTTTTATCCATTTTCAGCTCCATGAGTTTCTGAGAAAGGGTCAGTTTGACAACCCTGTCGGGGAACTGGTGATTCTGGACGAGAACCGCAGATCTGCTGCAAAATTTGACATTCTGAACTTTGTAATTTTTCCCAATGGAAATGGTGAGTTGGTGAAAGTCGGGGAGGTGGACCCCCAGGCACCCCCCGACCAAGACATCATCATCAATGAGACAATGATCGTGTGGCCTGGGGGAGCCTCTCAGGTAAGCAGCCAATGGGAATGCCCGGATGTCCTGAAGTGGTAGTCCCAGGCTTCTAGTCGTGATTTTACTGATGGAGCACTTACTGGGTGCACAGCACTGGAACTAGACTGTAGACTGTAAGCTCGCTGTGGTCAGGGAATGTGTCTGTTCATTATCATATTTTATGTTTCCAAGTTCTCAGTTTACAGTTCTACACACAGTAAGTGCTCAATAAATACTATTAAATGAATGAATGAATACCTGGTTCTGGGAAAAAGTACTTACATGGCAATGAGACACTGAGTTTGGTCCTCAAGGGGTGCATGATCTGAGACTATGAGGTGTAGAGGGAACTCAACTCCAACTCTCTCCTAGACCCCCTCCAATCTGGCTTCCATACCCTACACTCCACCGAAACTGCCCTCTTAGAGGTCACCAATGACCGCCTTCTTGCCAAATCCAATGGCTCCTATTCTATCCTAATCCTCCTCGACCTCTTAGCTGCCTTCGACAGTGGACCACCCCCTTCTCCTCAGCACACTATCCAACCTTGGTTTCACAGACTCTGTCCTCTCCTAGGTCTCTTCTTATCTCTTCGGCCATTCATTCTCAGTCTCCTTTGCGGGCTCCTACTCCCCCTCCCATCCCCGTACTGTAGGGGTTCCCCAGGGTCAGTTCTAGGTCCTCTTCTGTTCTTTATGTACACTCACTCCCTTGGTGAACTCATTCGCTCCCATGGCTTCAACTATCAACTCTATGCTGATGACACCCAAATCGACATTGCCCTTGCTCTCTCTCCCTCCCTCCAGGCTCGTTTCTCCTTCTGCTTTCAGGACATCTCCATATGGATGTCTGCCCGCCATCTAAAACTCAGTATGTCCAAGACTGAACTCCTTATCTTCTCTCCCAAACCCTGTCCTCTCCCTGACTTTCCCGTCACTGTTGACGGCACTACCATCCTTCCCATCTCACAAGCCCGCAACCTTGCTGTCATCCTCGACTCCACTCTCTCATTCACCCTACACATCCAATCCGTCACCAAAACCTGCCGGTCTCACCTCCACAACATCGCCAAGATCTGCCCTTTCCTCTCCATCCAAATTGCTACCTTGCTGGTTCAATCTCTCATCCCATCCTGACTGGATTACTGCATCAGCCTCCTCTCTGACCTCCCATCCTCCTGTCTCTCCCTGCTTCAGTCTATGCTTCACTCTGCTGCCCAGAATATCTTTGTACAGAAACGCTCTGGGCATATCCCTCCCCTTCTCAAAAATCTCCAGTGGTTTCCTATCAACCTACGAATCAAGCAAAAGCTCCTCACCCTCGACTTCAAGTCTCTCCATCACCTTGCCCCCTTCTACCTCACCTCCCTTCTCTCCTTCTACAGCCCAGCCAGCACCCTCTACTCTTTTGCCGCTAACCTCCTCACTGTTCCTCGTTTCTCACCTGTCCCGCCATCGGCCCCCGGCCAGCGACCTTCCCCTGTCCTGGAATGACCTTCCTCCACGCATCGGCCAAACTAGCTCTCTTCCTCCCTTCAAAGCCTTACTGAGCGCTCACCTCCTTCAGGAGGCCTTCCCAGAATAAGCCCACCTTTTCCTCTCCTCCTTCCCATCCTCCCCGCCCTACCTCCTTCCCCTCCCCACAGCACTTGTATATATTTGTACAGATATATGACTCTATTTTACTTGCACATATTTACCACTTTATTCATTTTGTTGTTAGTGATGTGCATAAAGCTATAATTCTTTTTATTCTGACGGTTTTGACACTTGTCTACGTATTTTGGTTTGTTGTCTGTCTCCACCTTCAAGACTGTGAGCCCGTTGTTGGGTAAGGACCGTCTCTATATGTTGCTGACTTGTACTTCCCAAGCGCTTAGTACAGTACTCGGCACACAGTAAGTGCTCAATAAATATGATTGAATGAATGAATGAACTGCAGACAGACACATCTGGGGCAATTAACCACTAAATCAAGGCCCGAAGCAGGGATGACTAGGGGATCCTATCAATTCTCCCAATCCCTAGGTGAAGGGGTTCAATTATGAGCCAAGGTGGTGTGCTTCCTCCTCTACCTGTCATGTGATGCCACGTGATGCCAGCCTAATGCCAAGATTGCACCCAGCCCTCAGTGCGAGTGGGTTCTGGAGATGCAGTGACGCAGTCCAGCAAGGGGGATGCTGATGGAGCTTGGCTGCAGTTTAAATCCTTACATCCTGCTGTGGATAGATCATGCTGGGAACTGGGGCTCGGTTATACCAGAGGTGCTGTGACAGTTACAAGTGGCTCTGCTCGGCTATCTCTTCGGCCTAGCTCAGTACGGATTGTTCCATTCTGTGTGGGGTTCATGTGGAGAGAGCCCTGACCTGGCATGGTTCCTCTCTGATCACCTGCTTGGACTGGAGCTGGTGATGGGTCAGTCACCCTGGCTACAGTGTCACCTGGGGAATGTGATCCCCACATTCTTACTGTGGGACCGCGTATTGGTGGTCATGAAAACACAGCTTGGGAAACTGGGGATCTCAGAGCGCAGGAAGGGTTGTGGACACATTGGGAGGCAGAGAGCTATTTCCCCAGGTAGACCTCTGGGACCAGAATGTCATCTCCAAGACAGGAAACAGAAAAATGAAAATGCTTTAGCATTCATCTATTCAGAACCTTGGACCTTCCCGGCACAGTTTCTCAGACGCATCTTTCTGGATGCAGTTATGAATTCAAGGTTTGAGAGTTGAAGACACCTCTCTGCAGTCAGCCAAGGTGGGAAAAGGAAGGGATTCCTGAGCATCACTCTTGACCATGGGGTCGGCTCAGGTGGACCCCCACCACAGATCAGAATCTTGATGACCAGATTACTTCTCTCAACTCTACCCTCTCTACTCAACTCAACTGGCTCACTTCCCTTTCCCTTCGCCGTTCTCGTACCACTAACCCACAGCTTTGGATCACTGCCACTGTCCACCTCCTTCGCTCTTATGCTCGAGCTGCTGAACGCTGCTGGCGAAAGTCTGAACACCAAGCCAAACTTGTTACCTTCAAGTTTATCCTTTCCTGACTTAACTCTTCCACCTCTTCTGCCAGGCAAATCCATTTCTCCTCCCTTATTGACACCCATGCCCCATCATCCTCGTCAGCTCTTCCGTACATTTAACTCCCTTCTCAGGCCCCCTGTTACTCCCCCTCCTCCATCCCTCACCCCCAGCTATCTGGCCTCCTACTTCAGCATTAAAATTAACTCCACCAGGTCTGAGCTCCACAAAGTCACTCCTCCCCATTCTCCAACCCCCCGCTCTTAACCCTCTCCACTACTCTCCCATCCTTCCCAGCAGTATCTTCAGATGGGATCTCATCCCTCCTCTCAAGTACTACTCTATCCACCTGTGCTTCAGGCCCCATTCCCTCTCATCTTATGAAATTTTTCGCCCCTTCCCTCCTCCCCTCCTTAACTTAAATCTTCAACCGCTCACTCTTCACTGGTTCCTTCCCCTCTGTCTTCAAACATGCTCATGTCTCCACAATCCTAAAAAAAACCCTCTTTTGACCAAGCATCTCCTTCTAGTTATCGCCTTATCACCCTCCTTCCATTCCTTTCCAAATTCCTAGAACGAGTCGTCTACACCCCTGCTTCGAATTCCTCAACACCAACTCTCTCCTTGACCTCCTCCAATCTGGCTTCTGCCCACTACACTCCACTGAAACTGCCCTCTTAAAGGTCACCAATGACCTCCTTGTTGCCAAATCCAATGGCTCCTACTCTATCCTAATCCTCCTCGACCTCTCAGCTGCCTTCGACACTGTTGACCACCACCTTCTCATCAACACGCTAGACAACCTTGGATTCACAGACTCCATCCTCTCCTAGTTCTCCTCTTATCTCTCCGGCCATTCATTCTCAGTCTCCATTGCGGGCTCCTCCTCCCCCTCCTATCCCTTTATTGTAGGGGTTCCCCAAGGGTCAGTTCTTGGTCCTCTTCTGTTCTCTATCGACACTCACTCCCTTGGTGAGCTCATTCTATCCCACGGCTTCAACTATCATCTCTATGCTGATGACACCCAAATCTACATCTCTGCCCCTGCTCTCTCTCTCTCTCTCCCTTCAGGCTCGTGTCTCCTCCTGCGTTCAGGAGATCTCGATCTCGATGTCTGCCCGCCATCTAAAACTCAATATGTTCAAGACTGAACTGATCTTCCCTCCAAACTCTGCCCTCTCCCTGACTTTCCAGTCACTGTAGATGGCACTAGCAACCTTCCTGTCTCACAAGCCCGCAATTTTGGTGTCATCCTCGACTCTGCTCTCTCGTTCACCCCTCACATCCAGTCTGTCACCAAAACCTGCCGGTCTCACCTCTGTAACATCGCCAAGATCCGCCCTTTCCTCTCCATTCAAATAGCTACCTTGCTGGTTCAATCTCTCATCTTATCCCGACTGGTTTGCTGCATCAGCCTCCTCTGTGATCTCCCATCCTCCCATCTCTCCCCACTTCAGTCTATACTTCACGCTGCTGCCCGGATCATCTTTGTGCAGAAACCCTCTGGGCATGTTACTCCCCTTCTCAAAAATCTCGAGTGGCTTCCTTTCAACCTATGCATCAAGCAAAAACGCCTCACTCTCGGGTTCAAGGCTATCCATCACCTCGCCCCTCCTACTTCACGTCCCTTTTCTCCTTCCACAGCCCAGCCCGCATCATCTGCTCCTCTGCCGCTAACCCCTCACTGTATCTCGTTCTCACTTGTCCTGCTGTCAACCCCCGGCCCACGTCCTCTCCCTGGCCTGCAATGCCCTCCCTCCACACATCCGCCAAGCTAGCTCTCTTTCTCCCTTCAAAGCTCTGCTAAGAGCTCACCTCCTCAAAGAGGCTTTCCCAGACTGATCCCCCTTTTTCCTCTCCTCCTCCCCATCCCTCCCGCCCTACCTCCTCCCCCTGCCCACAACAACTGCATATATGCTTGTACAGATTTATTACTCTATTTATTTTACTTGTACAAATTTACTTTTCTATTTATTTTGTTAATGTTGTGCATTTAGCATTAATTCTATTTGTTCTGACGACTTGACACCTGTCCACATGTTTTGTTTTGTTGTCTGTCTCCCCCTTCTAGACTGTGAGCCCGTTGTTGGAAAGGGACCATCTCTATATGTTGCCAACCTGTATTTCCCAAGCGCTTAGTACAGTGCTCGGCACACAGTAAGCACTCAATAAATATGATTGAATGAATGAATGAATAAATGAATGTACCAGAAGTGGGACCTGATACCCCGACCCCCTGAAACCCTTGACTCTTAACAGGGAGAAGGAAAAGGGGGGAGGTGCACGACGGGGGCACTTGTAGCTCATCCTTTGTTGGGGCTCAGACCTGTATGGGAGGTGGTGGAGAAGCCTCTGGGTTGGAGGCTCCAGGATCACCTAGGTAGGTATAGAACTGTGGAGCTCCACTCTCACTGTCACTATCCTCTGTCTTGAAAATTCAGGCTCCACATTCGCAGTGCAGCAGGAGCTGTGGACCAGGATTCACGAAACGTGCTCAGCAAGGGGCGGCTGCCTGCTGCTATCTTTGTGTCAGGTGCCCAGAGGGAGAGATTTCCAATCAGACAGGTAGATATGTGCAGAGACCCAGATCCTCACATGACCCAGAGTCTGTGGGTCAGCTAGACTCACTTAGCTAGACTCACTCGCTCCCCCTTTCCCTTCACCGCTCTCGGCACCACTAACCCACAGCCCTGGATCACTGCCACTGTCCGCCTCCTTCGCTCTTATGCTCTAGCTGCCGAACGCTGCTGGCGAAAGTCTAAACACCATGCCAACCTCGTTCACTTCAAGTTTATCCTTTCCTGCCTTAACTCAGCCCTCTCTTCTGCCAGACAAAACTATTTCTCCTCCCTTATTGACACCCATGCCCATCACCCCCGCCAGCTCTTCCGTACAGTCAACTCCCTTCTCAGGCCCCCGGTTCCTCCCCCTCCTCCCTCCTTCACCCCCACCGATCTGGCCTCCTACTTCATTAACAAAATTAAATCCATCAGGTCCGACCTCCCCAAAGTCTCTTCCTCCCTTTCTCCATCCCCCCGGCTCTCAACACTCTCTGCTACTCTCCCATCCTTCCCAGCGGTATCCTCAGAGGAACTCTCCTCCCTCCTCTCAAGTGCTACTCCGGCCACCTGTGCTTCTGACCCCATTCCCTCTCATTTTATGAAATCTCTCGCTCCACCCCTTCTCCCCTCCTTAACTTCCATCTTCAAACCGCTCACTCTCCACTGGTTCCTTCCCCTCTGCCTTCAAACATGCCCATGTCTCTCCCATCCTAAAAAACCCTCTCTTGACCCCACCTCACCTTCTAGTTATCGTCCCATATCCCTCCTACCATTCCTTTCCAAACTCCTTGAACGAGTTGTCTACATGCGCTGCCTAGAATTCCTCAACAACAACTCTCTCCTCGACCCCCTCCAGTCTGGCTTCCGTCCCCTTCATTCCACGGAAACCGCCCTCTCAAAGGTCACCAATGACCTCCTGCTTGCCAAATCCAATGGCTCATATTCTGTCCTAATCCTCCTCGACCTCTCAGCTGCCTTTGACACTGTGGACCACCCCCTTCTCCTCAACACGCTATCTGACCTTGGCTTCACAGACTCCGTCCTCTCCTGGTTCTCCTCTTACCTCTCCGGTCGTTCTTTCTCAGTCTCTTTTGCAGGCTCGTCCTCCCCCTCCCATCCTCTTACTGTGGGGGTTCCCCAAGGTTCAGTGCTTGGTCCCCTTCTGTTCTCAATCTATACTCACTCGCTTGGTGACCTCATTCGCTCCCACGGCTTCAACTATCATCTCTACGCTGGTGACACCCAGATCTACATATCTGCCCCTGCTATCTCCCCCTCCCACCAGGCTCGCATCTCCTCCTGCCTTCAGGACATATACATCTGGATGTCTGCCCGCCACCTAAAGCTCAACATGTCGAAGACTGAGCTCTTTGTCTTCCCTCCCAAACCTTGTCCTCTCCCTGACTTTCCCATCTCTGTTGACGGCACTACCATCCTTCCCGTCTCACAAGCCCGCAACCTTGGTGTCATCCTCGACTCCGCTCTCTCATTAACCCCTCACATCCAAGCCGTCACCAAAACCTGCCGGTCTCAGCTCCGCAACATTGCCAAGATCCGCCCTTTCCTCTCCATCCAAACTGCTACCCTGCTCATTCAAGCTCTCATCCTATCCCGTCTGGACTACTGCACCAGCCTTCTCGCTGATCTCCCATCCTCGTGTCTCTCTCCACTTCAATCCATACTTCATGCTGCTGCCCGGATTATCTTTGTCCAGAAACGCTCTGGGCATATTACTCCCCTCCTCAAAAACCTCCAATGGCTACCAATCAATCTGCGCATCAGGAAGAAACTCCTCACCCTGGGCTTCAAGGCTCTCCATCACCTCGCCCCCTCCTACCTCACCTCCCTTCTCTCCTTCTACTGCCCAGCCCGCACCCTCCGCTCCTCCACCGCTAATCTTCTCACTGTACCTCGTTCTCGCCTGTCCCGCCGTCGACCCCCGGCCCACGTCATCCCCCGGGCCTGGAATGCCCTCCCTCTTCCCCTCCGCCAAGCTAGCTCTCTTCCTCCCTTCAAGGCCCTGCTGAGAGCTCACCTCCTCCAGGAGGCCTTCCCAGACTGAGCCCCTTCCTTCCTCTCCCCCTCGGCCCCCTCTCCATCCCCCCATCTTACCTCCATCCCTTCCCCACAGCACCTGTATATATGTACATATGGTTGTACATATTTATTCCTCTATTTATTTATTTATTTATTTATTTTACTTGTACATTTCTATCCTATTTATTTTATTTTGTTGGTATGTTTGGTTCTGTTCTCTGTCTCCCCCTTTTAGACTGTGAGCCCACTGTTGGGTAGGGACTGTCTCTATGTGTTACCAATTTGTACTTCCCAAGCGCTTAGTACAGTGCTCTGCACATAGTAAGCGCTCAATAAATACAATTGATTGATTGATTGATTGATTGATTGTGGGGCACTAGGCAGATGGTGACAGATGAAGGGCATGGGGAGCCAGAGACAGTTGATGGGAAAGTCCATGGGGCAGGCCAGAGATGGACATGCCTGACTGCAGCCGTGGATGTCCAGGAGCTTTTACTCAGCAGCTTCTTTGCCCATGGGCTGAGGTGACTGCAGGGTTGGGAAACACAATCTCGGCACTAGGCAAGGGTGCTTGGGAGAGAATGTTAGACCAGACGGGTCAGGTTTAATGAAGAGGCAAAAATCCCAGCCTGGGCTGTGGCCCTGACCTAGGTGGAGGGAAATATGTTGCTGTAGGGGGAGGTGAGACTCTGCTCCTTTTTCATTTCCTCCATCTTTAAGACACTCGATATTCACCCAACACTCAGGCCCACAGCAGTTTACGTGCATATCCATCATTTATTAATTTATTTAAATTACAGTTTCTATCCCTTTTTATACTGTGAACTCCTTCTGGGCAAGGAACGTGTCTACCCCAAGCTGTTGCATGTACTCCTCCAAGCACTTAGTACAGCATTCTGCACACAGTAAGTGCTGATTGACTGTCTGATTGATTGATTGAATGATTCTTTCCATTCAGACGCAAAGCAGTGTGTGAAGTGTCCTGAAGATCAGTATTCAAACATTGCGAGAGATGGCTGCCTTCACAAAGTGGTGACTTTCTGTCCCCCAAAGAACCACTGGGGATGATCCTGGTCTGCATGACCCTCTCCTTCTTTCTCCTCACAGCCCTGGTTTTAGGAGTCTTCATTAAGCACCGAGACACCCCCATAGTCCGTGCCAATAACCACAATCTCAGCTACACCCTCCTCATCTCCCTCAAACTTTGCTTCCTCTGTGCCCTGACCTTCATCGGCCAACCCACCACAGCCTCCTGCCTCCTCCGCCAAACGGCTTTTGGCGTCGTGTTCACTGTATCCATCTCCTCCATTTTGGCCAAGACTGTCACCGTGATTATGGCCTTCAGGGCCACGAGCTTGGGGAGCAGAGTCAGAAAGTGGGATCGGGGCCCAGAGCCTCCATCTCAATAGTCCTGTCCTGCTCCCTGGTCCAGGTGACCATCTGTGTGATCTGGTTGGGCACTGCTCCCCCCATTCCCGGAGATGAACACACACGCTGAGCCCAGACTCATTATCATAGAGTGTAATGAGGGCTCCGTGATTGCCTTCTACTGCGTCCTGGGCTACCTGGGCTTTCTGGCCCTAGTGAGCTTCACTGTGGCTTTCCTGGCCAGGAGGCTGCCAGACAGCTTCAATGAAGCCAAGTTCATCACGTTTGGCATGCTGGTGTTCTGCAGCGTCTGGGCCTCCTTCCTCCCCGCATACCAGGGCACCAAGGGGAAGGCCACAGTGACCACAGAGATCTTCTCCATCCTGGCCTCCAGTGCCGGGCTTCTTGGCTGCATCTTCATCCCAAAGTGCTATGTCATCCTGCTGCAGCCTGACAGGAACACCCGGGGAGTGGTTGAAGAGGAAATGATCCCTGGGACATTAGTTCAGGGCTGCTATGTTTATTGCTTAACATTTTTCTCTACCCCAGTTTTCTTACAGGACCAAAGGAGAGAGAAATCCAGCCAGGGATATCCAGAAGGGATTCCCTGGCCAATCCGAATCAGAGGTCAGGCCTGGGTGCTCCCATGGATCATTGGATGTTTGTCCCATGGCCTCCTGTACTCTTCCCTTCTCCAGGTGGGACTCCCACAGAGTCATCTGCCATCACCTGCTGGTTGTGCGGGAGACCACAGTGAGCTCGAGTTCACTCAAACCTGGGGCAGCAGATGGGGGAGGGAACAATGAGGATCAACGTCTCAGAATGGGAAGGTGGAGACCCTTCCCAGTGGAACAGAACTCTCAGGGAGGAAGGAAGCATCAACCCCATTTCCCTTTCCTATTTACCCTACTTTCTACATCAGCTATTCACTTGGGTCTTCACTCCTTAAGCCCTTAGATATTCATCCCACCCAAAGCTCCTCGGCTCTTAGGTCTTTAGGAGATGACTTCTTTAAGAGAAGCAGCGTGGCACAGTGGAAAGAGTGTGGGCTTTGGAGTCAGAGGTAATGGGATCTAATGCCCGCTCCGTCACTTAGTAGCTGTGTGGATTTGGGCAAGTCACTTCACTTCTCCGGGCCTCAGTTACCTCATCTGTAAAATGGGGATGAAGACCCCCATGGGACAACCCGATCACCTTGTAACCTCCCCAGCGCTTAGAACAGTGCTTGGCACATAGTAAGCGCTTAATAAATGCCAACTTAAAAAAGGCCATATCCTTATCCTCTGTTGCCGCCACTATGTATACTTTATTTTATGGTTTGTCTCCCCTTCTACACTGTAAACCCCCTGTGGTTAGGGATCAAATCTAACAATTCTATTGTATTGTAATCTCCCAGGGGTTTAGTGCAGGCCTCTATACCTCAAGTGCTCAATATATACCATGGATTGTTGGAATTATTGACTGATTCATTCTTCTTTTTTAAAACCCATGTACTTCTGCCTCCCCCATTTCTTGTCCCCATTGACCTGGCCTCTTTATTCACCGAGAAAATTTAGACCATCAGGTATGATCTCCCTAAAAACTTCCCTGATCCTCTCCATTCCCCCTTCCTTCTGCCCCTTCTTCAACACTCCCATATCTCCCAGCAGCATCTCAAGAGGAGGTCACTTGCCCTCTCTCAGATTCCACGCCCTCCAACTACACATCCAACTCCATCCCTTCGCAATTATCAACGCACTTACCACCGTCTTCAATTGCTAGCTTTCCAGTGACTTTTTCGCCACTGCTTTCAAACATGCTAATGCATTTCCTATCCTAAAAAAACCCTCCCTTGGCCCCTCAATGCTCTCCCATTGTAACCCTATCTGCCTCCTACCATTCCTCTCCAAACTCCTAGATAGTTGTCTACATCTTTTCTCTCAAGTTCATCTTCTCCAAATCTCTCCTTGAACCCCTTATATCTGGCTTCTGTCCCATTCACACCCAAAGACCACTCTCTCAAATGTCACAAACGATCTCCTTCTTGCTAAATCCCACAGCTCCTATTCCATTCTAATTCCTCCTCGACCTCGCATCCACCTTTGACACTGTCAAGCACCCGCTTTGCCTGGAAATATTATCCAATCTTGTCTTTACTGACAATGTCCTCTACTGGTTCTCCTCCTATCTCCCTGGTCACTCCTTCTCAGCCTCTGTCATGGGCTCCTCCTCTACCTCCCACTCCCTAACTGTGAGCATTTTTCAAGGTTCAGTTCTGCGTCCCCTTCTATTCTCCATCTACACTCACTCCCAGAAATCATTTGCTCCCAAGCCTTCAATTTCCACGGCCATCCAGCTGATTCCCAAATCTAAATCTCCAGCCCCAATCTCTCTCACTCTCTGCAGTCTCACATTTCCACTTGCCTTCAGGACATCTCTACTTGGATGTCCTCACAACGCCTCACATGTATCCTGTCCAAAACAGAACTCTTCATCTTCCCGCTCAAAAGCTGTCCTCCCCTGATTTTCCCATCACTTGTAGACAACACCACCATCCTTCCTGTTTCTCTAACCCATAACCTTGATAGTGTCCTCGACTCATTTCTCTCATTCAACGCACATCTTCAATTAGTCACTAAATCCTGTTACTCAACCTTCACAGCATCGGTAAAATCCTCCCTTTCATCTCCATCCAAACTTCTACCACAGGTATCTGTGGTGATTCCCACGGTAATCCTATCCCACCTTAATTCCTATACCGGCCTAATTGGTGCCCTCCCTACGTCTTGCCTATCCCTATTCCATTCCATACTTCATTCTGCTGCCTGGATCATTTGCCTGGATTTTTCCCCTGGATCCAGTTCATCCTTGCTTGCTTTAACTCTGCCCTCTCCTCTGCCTCGCAAAAATGTTTCTCCATCTTTATTGACACCCATACTCATTTTCCTCACCAGTTGTTCCTGTTCCCTCACCTCCCACATCCCTTGCCCCTAATGACCTGGCTTCCTTCTTTATTGAGAAAATTGAAACTATCAGCAATCTCCCTAAAATCTCCCCTGCTCCTCTCCAGTTCCTGTCCCTTCTTCAACTCTCCCTTCCTTCCCAGCAGTGTGTAAAGAGGAGATGTCCTGCTTTCTCTCAAAATCCATCCCTGTACCTACGCCTCCCATCCCATCCCTTTTCACCTTATTGAAACACTTTCCCCTACCGTTTTCCCTTCCTGACTGCCATCTTGAGCGGTTTGCTCTCCAATGGCTTCTTCCCCACTGCTTTCAGAGAATGTAGGGGAAGGAGATTTGAACCAGAATCATTTTTATTGTTACTGAGTAAAGAAATGGGAAAAGGGCAGAGCCTGAAAGGACAGGATCAGAGGCCCAGGATAGGGCGTGATTCAGAATTGCTGTTCCCAATCCGACTCATCGAGGATTCTACTGGAGAAAAAGGGCAGATCTCCCTCTGCCTTTTGGAGCTGCTGTCTTCAACCTTCTCCTGGGGACAGAAATTGGCGCTTTGTTTAGCTTAACTCAGGCCGTCATGACCATCCATGAAGGAGAGGTTGAGAGATGAAGGGAAGGGTGGCACATTATAGATCTGGGAGCTGATGCTGGAAATCACCATATGATGAAAGAGCAAACTTTTGTGATGTATATTGCATCACGTGTCTGTGGGAAGTGGCCAACATTTGAACTCCCATCTCAGGGTACATTATCCCCTGAAAATGACCCTGGTGATCTCAACTTCTATTATTCCATTTCATGATTCCCCTGTCACTCCGATAGCTATCATTTGGTGTTCCTGTCCGGCCTCAGCTGAATGATGTAGGCCTTGGGCCCAAAGATACAGCCCAGTAGTCTAGCACTGGAAGCCAGGTTGGAGACGATCTCAGCTACCACCATGGCCTTGCCCTTGATAATCAGATAGGTAGGCAGGAAGGGGACCCAGACACTGCAGAATACCAACATGCTGAACGTGAAGAAGCAGGCCTTGTTGAAGCTGTCGGCTAGCCTCCTGGCCAGGAATGCCACAATAAAGCTGACGAGAGGCAGGAACCCCATGTAGCCAAGGACGCAGTAGAATGCAAATGTAGAGCCCTCATTTTACTGGACACTGATGAGCCCAGGCTCAGATACCATGTCCACGTCTGGGAACGGAGGGGAGGTTCCCAGCCAGGATACCCATTTGACCGAGTGAGGAGATGAGGACGATGGAACTGGGTGCCTTGGAGGCCCAACCAAGTCGTCATTCTGCTGATCAGCCGTGTGACTTTAGGCAAGTCACTTAACTTCTCTGTGCCTCAGTTACCTCATCTGTAAAATGGAGATTAAGAGAGTGAGCCCCACGTGGGACAACCTGATTACCTTGTATCTACCCCAGCGCTTAGAACAGTGCTTGGCACATAGTAAGCGCTTAACAAATGTCAACATCATTATTCTGCTTCCTGTCATGGTGGCCCTGAAGGCCAAGACCACAGTGATGGTCTTTGCCAACACGGAGGAAATAGCCACAGAAAAGACAACTCAAAAAACTATTTGTCGCAAGGGACAGGTCACCAGGCCAGGACGACCAATGAAGGTCAAGGAGGACAGGAAGCACTGCTACAGTGCTGTGAGGTGGGTGTGACTGATAGTGCGGTTATTAGCTTTCACTATGGGTGTGTCCCGGTGGTGTAGAAATTTCCCAAAATCCAGAGCAGTTAGGAGTGATAAACCAAGAGCTATGAACACCAGAGCCATTCCCAAAGGTTCGTCACAGGACAGGAAGGTCACTATTTTCAGGTTACACTGATCTCTTCGATAATTCAGATACTGATCTTCAGGACACTTTATACATTGATCCATATCTGAAGGGAATAAATGGGATTTCACACCATGCCTAGGATAAGGTGGGTAGTTCCGGTTGCTGAATGTAAGAAGTTCATAATAGAGGGGGAAAGGGGAAAAGGGAGGGGCAACAAGGTTGATCACGTGGAGGGAGGAGCTTCATGAAGAGGACAATCTGAATTATGGGTTCTGCTTAATCTAGAGAATCAGAGGCTGAAAGGGGAGTTGTTCGAATTTTCCCAAGTCTCAAAGAATGGACTGCGTAGAACCAGCAATGTTGTCCCGCAATCCAACAAACATCATGGCAAGAGGGCAAATAGGAGGATGGGTGTCCAGGAGGGCAGCTAACACACACATAACCTCCAAACATCCTGATGCCTCTGTCAGAGACTGAATCCCAAATTGGATGGACAGGATGGCTGCTTTAGGTGGCATGGGTGAAAGCTTCTAATCAGTCATCACTCCATTATCAGGCAAATAATCAGTCAATCAATCAAAGGGCGGTATTCATTGAATGCTTACTCTGTGCAAAACACTCTACTAAGCACTTGGGAAAGTACAATTGAATCACTAGACATGGTCCCTTCCCTCAAGGAGTTTCTAGTCCAGCTCGGAATACAGACACTAAAAGAAATACTGGTAAGGAGAAATCAATGGGGTTGAAAGACATAAGTGTAACCCGGGGGCAGGGTGTGGAGGGAACTGATGGTGGCTGAGGACCCAGTGCTTAGTTGATTGTGGAAGTGTTCCACATTCTAAGCATCCTAAAGTGTGTACTCCTAATCCCAATTGCTTTCTTGTTCTCAGAAAACCCTCCCAGAAAACCTTGATCTGACCACCGCTCTATCACCAGGAAAACCCGTCGCTGCAGACACCTACCTGCCTGATTGGTGATCTCTCCTTTAGAACAGTGGACACAGTCATAGCAGTAGACAGCTTTTTCTTCCCGAGTTGTTTTCCTGAATACTGGCCCATAGCTCTCACTGCATACGGAGCAGAGGATCTCAACAAGGACTGGAAAGAGGGATTTGGCTTTCCTTTGTAAGACTCAGGGGAATGTTGGAAGAGAAGAAAACCTGTGGTGATCTCAGGGCAATACTACACTCCTTACAAAGAGGCACGAGACAGTCAATTCCAATCATGGACAGATATGAGATCATTCTTTCATCATTTTCCACAGCCCTTGAGCCTTCTGGGTTGGAATGAAAATCTTGCATCTCATTCAATAACTCCCCCTCCCAGCCCAGTCGAACAATTCCTGGGATGGACATTGAAAGGTTGGAAGCGTTACCAGGTAGGAGGAGATGGGATACACACAGTAGGAAGACAACAGAACCAACTCAAATCACAGACTCTCACTCATTCATCCCTCAAAATATCAAATTAGCTGGGTTCTCCTGCCTCCATGCCTATCACTTCAGGGTAGGCTGAGATCATGGTTGCTCTTTTCCTTCAGGGATATCTTTGGATGGTTCTACACTTTTACCTTTAAATCTATTTGGGTAGCTTATTTATCATTCTTTCTCCTACAGTGCATAAACAAGCTCTTCTGCCAACATGGTAGGTGTATCTTCTTACATTTTTCCTTCCTCACTCTGTAATATATTTAAATGTCTATCTCTCCCATTAGATGGTAATTGATAGTAACACCTACTCCATATACTATCCACAGTAATCTCCACCCCATGAGACCCCAACTCCAACTTTTTGAACCATTTTGATCCATTCCTCACATTCCTTCTCCATTTTCCATCCGTGTACCGGTCCTTTAGGACTTCACTATCCGCATAGATGTTCATGATGACCCTTCCTCTAGCAGGTCTCTATCACTCCTCAAGTCCACTGATCTTGTGCTCCACCCCAGCTCACCCACTCACCATTCATTCATTCCTTAATTAATTCACTTGTATTTACTGAGCACTTACTGTATGCAGAGCACTGTATTTAGCTCCAGGGAGAGCAAAATACAACAGTAAACAGATTCATTCCCTGCACACAATGAGCTTACAGTCTAGAGGGGGAGACAGACATTAATGAAAGTATGTAAATTACATTACAAATATGTACATATGTGCTGTAGGGCTGGGAGGGGGGATGAATAAAGTGAGCATGTCCGGGGGATACAGAAGAGAGTGAGAGAAGAGGAAAGGAGGGCTTAATCAGGGAAGTCCTCGTGGAGGAGATGTGCTTTCAATAAGACTCTGAACAGGTGGAGAGTAATTGTCTGTTGGATTTGAGGAGGGACATCATTCTAGGCCAGAGGAAGGATGCGGTTGAGTGGTCTGCAGTGAGATAGATGGGACTGAGAAACAGTGAGAAGGTTAGCATTAGAGGAAGGAAGTGCGCTGGCTGAGTTGTAGTAGGAGGATAGTGAGGTGAAGTAGGAGGGAGCAAGTTGATTGAAGCAAATGGTAAGGAATTTCTGTTTGATGTATAAATGGTTGGGCAACCACTGGAGGTTCTTGAGGAGTGGGGAGTTATCGACTGAGGGTATTCGTATAAAAATGATCCGGGCAACAGAGTAAAGTATGGACTGGAGTGTGAAAAGACAGGAGGCAGGGAGGTCAGTAAGGAGGCTGGTACAGTAATCAAGGTGATATAGGATAAGTGCTTGGATTAACATGATAGCATTTTGGATGTAGAGGAAATGGTGGCTTCTAACGATGCTGTGAAGATGGAACCGACAGAAAACACATACACACATGCACACTCGCACACACACACACACACACACACACACACAAACCTGGACACACACTTCATCTCATCAATTCCAGCCTCTGTACAATCTGTCATCACCAACTCTGAAATCCCCCTATCTGACCACAACGTCCTCACCTGCCTTCTCTGCTACACACTTCCTCCCGACAAACCTGTCCTATTTCCCGACAGAGACCTGCGATATTTTGACCCATCCAATTCTCTCAAGTATGTATTTATTTTGATGCTATTGATGCCGTTCTACTTGCTTTGTTTTGTTGGCTGTCTCCCCACCTTCTAGAATGTAAGCCCGTTGTTGGGTAGGGATTGTCTCTGTTGCCGAACTATGCTTTCCAAGGGCTTAGTACAGTGCTGTGCACACAGTGAACGCTCAATAACTACGATTGAATGAATGAATGAATACTCAAACTATCTTCCCTTGATGACCAAATTGGCACCCACAACCACCCACTCTACTGCACGCACATGCTTCCCTATTCTTTCGCTGATCTTACACCACTAACCCACAGCCCTGGATCACTTGCACAGTCTGCTTCCTTCACTCTTGTGCACGAGCCACAGAGCGCCGCTGGCAGAAATCTAGGTAACAGGCCAATTTTGTTCACTTCAAGTTAATCCTTGAGTGCTTTAACTCTGCCCTCTTCTCTGCCCATCAAAATTCTTAGTCCATCCTTATTCATGCCTATTCCCATACCCCTTACCAGTTGTTTCAGACATTTAATTCTCTTCTCCACCCCGCTTCCCCTCCCCACCCCACCCCCACCTCCATATCTCTTGCCCCTAATGACCTGGCTACCTACTCTATTGAAAAAATAGAAACTATCAGGCACGATCTACCTAAAATCTCCCTTGCTTCTTTTCAGTCTCTCCCTTCTCCTGCCCCTTCTTCAACTCTCCTATAATAATAATTATTATTATCATTATTATTATTATTATTATAATAATGGTATTTGCTACGTGCCAAATACTATTCTAAGTGCTGGTGTAGATATAAGGTAATCAGGTTGTCCCACGTGGGGCTCACAGTCTTAATCCCCATTTTACAGATGAGGTAACTAAGGCACAAGGAAGTGAAGTGACTTGCCCAAAGTCACAAAGCTGACATGTAGCAGCGCTGGGATTAGAACCCATGAACTCTGACTCTCAAACCCATGCTCAAACCCATGCGAAGTTACTTCTCAAATCCTATCCTATAGTCACAGTCCTATCTTTCCCAGCAGTATCTCTAGAGATTTCCTGCCTTCTCTTAAAATCCATCCCATCTACCTGCACATCTGACCCTAACTCTTCACACCTTATCAAACCATTTGACCTCTCCCATCTTCTCTCCCTAACAGCCATCTTCAACTGTTTGCGCTCCAATGCTTTCTTCCCCACTGCTTTCGAACATGTGCATGTCACCCTTATCCTAAATAAACCCTCCCTTGATTGCACATTTTCCTCCAGTTATCACTCCATCTCCCACCTACCATTCCTCTCCGAACTCCTCAAGTGAGTTATCTATACCCACTGTCTCAAATTCCTCTTCTCCAATTCCCAATTGTCTCAAATTCCTCTTCTCCAATTCCCTCCTTGACCCCTTTCAGTCTGGCTTCTGTTCCCTCTGCTACTCAGAAATCAGCCTCTAAAAGTTCATAAATGATCTCCTTCTTACCAAATTCAATGGCTTCTACTGTATCGTAATCCTACTTGACCTCTTGTCTTCCTTCCACAATGTCGATCACCCCCATCTCCTGGAACCATTATCCAACCTTAGCTTCGCTGACACTCATGTCTCCTGGTTCTCTTTCTAACTCTCTGCCTGCTCACTCTCAGTCGCTTGTGCAGGCTCCCCCTCTGCATCCCAGCCGCTAACTGTGAGTGTCCCTCAAAGTTCAGTTCTGTATCCCCTTCTATTCTCCATCTACACCCACTCCCTTAGAAAATTCATTCATTCCCATGATTTCTGACTTTACCATCTCTATGCAGATGATTCCCAAATCTACATCTACAGCCCTCATCTCCCTCCCTATCTGCAGTCTTTCAGTTGCTCCTGCATTTAAGATATCACTACGTAGACGTCCTGTCGTCATTTCAAACTTATCATGCACAAAACAGATCTCCTTATCTTCCACCCAAACCCTGTAATTCCCCTTAACATTCCTATCACTCTAGACAACACCACCGTCGTACCTGTGTCACAAACCCATAACCCCGGGGTTAACCTTGGCTCATCACTCTCATTCAGCATACCTATTCAGTCTATCACTAAATCCGTTCAGTTCAACCTTCACAACATCGTTAAAATCTGCTCTTTCCTCTCTATCCATACTGCTATCATGTTAACCCAAGCACTTATTCTATCCCACCTTGATTACACTACCAGCCTCCTTGCTGACCCCTCTGGCTCCTGCCTCTCCCCACTCCAGTCCACACTTCATTCTGCTTCCCGGATCATTTTCATATAAACACCTCCAGCCCATGTTTCCCCACAACAAGAACCTCCAGGGGTTGCCTATCCACCTATGCAGCAAACAGAAATTCCTTACAGTAGGTTTGAAAACACTCAATCACCTTGCACCTTCGTATTTGTTGCCACATATTGTGCTATCATAAGAACACCCTGACCTCTATCCTCTAGGTGACTGAGGCATGAGTACATATGTAGACTGAGTTATCATGGTAACTTTCATCTTCAGAGGAAGAGGAATAATAGAGTGAAAAAAGCAAATGTAATGATAAAGAGAATCTGAGTCTGCAAAACTATTAACATTCAATATACAACATTCAACAAACTGATTCTTGTTGTTGCTGTTTTTTTCTACTGGAGTTGGTTATTTCAGTTTGTGTGCAACCATCAGTGGGAACCAAAGTCCATGGATGCTGCCAGGGAAGAATCATTTCATTTTGTGTCCCGACAGGCAATGGAATTGATTTTTACCTCCTCAATAGACTCTAAGTTCCTTGTGGGCAGAAAACCTGTCTCTTCATGCTTCTGTACTTTCCAATGTTCTAATAAAGTGCATTCCACCAAGTGGGTCCTCAATAAATACTCCTCCCTGCCTCCCCACAGCCACCTCCTCCTGTTCCTACTACTAATAGTACTACTATTACTATTCCTACTACTGCTAATCCTATTACTACTACTAGGACTACTACTACTACTACTACTACTACTACATTACCTGAGAAGATAGCTCGTCCCACGTTATCTGCTCCTTTCTGATGTTGAAATATTTCCCAGCTGGGGCCAGGGGGACAAATTGTCCCACTTTAACATGGGCTCTGGTGCCATTCTGTAAAATCTGATAATCCAAGATTTCAATTCTACTCATTACCCTGTGGAGGCCATCCAAATCGACCTGGTCACCAGCCTTGGTGTGGAATCGAGTATTCTTTAGGAGCGAGTTGAGCTGGAGGTAGAGATTAACACCAGTGACTGGATTCCAGCCCATCACCATCTGCTCACCCCTTGATGTTCCCATGATAACCAGAGCCAAAGGAGCTGAGGGGACTGGACAGACCAGCTGGAGATCTTTAAAGACAAGGTAGGTGTTAACTGGTGTATTCAGGAACTGTTTCCAGGAAGGAGGTGGATTTTAGTATCTCTAAACATCTCTGGCACCTCAGTAAATGATCCTCTGACCCAGCGATGGCCAGACTAGCCAGGACCTAAGTAAAAGACACTCAAGACCTAGAGTACCTGGGTTCATACTGTCAATGGCTACAGGCTGACAGTAGCCTACCTAGGGAGCTGGAATTCAAAGAAGAAGGGAAGCATTACCTGCCATGGATGAGGAAATTGACTTTATCCATCCCCCAGCATCTCCATCTCCTCCCTGGCCAAGGGTTTCTATTGGAGGGCATGAGCTATGGCATACACTGCACTGCACACACTGTAACTCTGAAAAGACAGATTCCTGTCCCAGAAGGACATGGGACTCCTCTCCAAAGAACAATTTTGATTACAAAGCCCTGGCACTGGCAATCTATCCTGTTCTTCTACAGGTGGATAGTCAAAGGTCCATCCCCAGGACGACTGTATAAACACATCCTGTGGCTATTTCCCAGGGTTCAGGGTCAGCTCGAAATCCCTGAAACCCAGAATGTCATTCCTGTGGCCTGAAAATAACACGGCACCTTGGAAAACGTTGTTACTTATGTCTAAGAAATTTGTGGTAAAATCCCAATCAGAGATTCTGACCCAAACTATACCAACAACAGGAACAATATTCATATTAAGTACAAAAAACAATAAAGATAATTTATCCCCATAGACAATAACCACATTGGATGATGATTTCATAATGCTTGTGTAATAAGACTCAAATTACTTTGAGTAATTTGAGTAAACTCAAATTTACTTTCAGTAAAGTATTCCCGGATTCTCTCAGTGTAAGCCACATAGCTTCCATTCCTGGACATTTCCTCTGTTATGGTCTTGGTGAACGTCTCCCCTCTAATGTCATTGGTGACCAGGAGGCAGAACCAGACCCAGTGAAAATGTTTCATGGGACGGATCATTCCCAAGTGCAGATCTGGAGACATCATAAAGATTTGATAGAGAAATGGGAACTGAGCTTTATCCTTGAGAATGGGGTGCACTGGGCCATAGCAGATCTACATGGAGACAGAGTGGGTTAAGAGGTGGGGTGGACCAGGGAAAACAGGGACACACATATACAAAGCATACAAGGAAGTTCCATTTTCCCAAAGACTGCCTCTCCCATTGTGATCAAAGACTGGAGAAGTTCATTGCATTTACCTTGGCTCCCTCAAAACAATTCCCTGATTAGAAATGTCCCATATGGCTTGAGAAAGCAGAAAATGAGATGAATCAGATAGCATCATTTTCTTTGCAATTTCTGCTCCTAAGAATTCCCTTCAGCGGGAGTTTTGGAATCTCTCCAAGGCAGAAACAGAACTGAGCACACTTATCCTCTTCATCAGGATGACCCACTCCTCAGAGGTAGCTCCCTGGCCCAAAGACAGATGGCTTCCTAGAGCTACCTAGAGTTACCTGAGACAGATGGCTGCCTAGAGCTTCTTAGGCTCCTCTTGGTCAGTGTTAAGCATGCTGGTGCTTGATAAATAGACTTCCTGTAACCTCATGCTTGGGTCATGATGTCACTGTACATGTCCAGGATTTTAGCATTCACCGGAGGCAGGAGATGATGTATACCCGATAATCAGGCTCACTTTAAAAACTAAAGACCTTAAAAGTCAGTTCATGCTAATTCTAGCCAACCAGAAACACAGCAGCAGCTGAGGGAGCCAGTATTAGGTCAGGGAAGGGCCAGGTTAGAGGGGAGGGAGGACATGGAGTGGGATAGTTATAGAAGTGCTGAGCAGGGCCATGACATTTAAACCCCTGGAATGTGACTTAAGATTTTGGGGAGGGAAATGGGGAGATGGAAGATTCTGGAGGGACTGGTAGACTAAGTGGGTAATATGGGGAAATGTGTTGGGAAGAAACAGGCATACTTGTAGTTGGAGTTATGAAGGGCCATTATGGATAATCTTCACAGCCAATCCCTGAATCCCTCCACCCTCCAGTTTTCCATCACAGTCAGAAGTGATAATAATACGTAGTAGTAGCAATATTTATTAAGCACCTATATGGAGCAATTCATTGTACTGGGCACTTGGGAAGTATAGAATGATTAAGTGACACATCTCCTTCCCTCACAGTCTAGTGGGGTAAACAAATTGGAAGCATTTACAACCCAAGTGGTTAAAAAAATGAATAAGGGCTTATACACATCAGTGCTGAAGTTGGTAATAGATACATTCGGTAAGTACTAGAGTTGGCTGAAAGGATGGTATGGCTCAGAGTACTGGCAAAGCAATTGGGGAAGTCTTGTTGAAGGAGGAGGGATATAAGCAGGGATTTGAATGTGTGAAGAACTGTGGTATGGTCTGATGTGAAGAGGGAGAAGTTCCAAGTTGGCGCACGAGGGGCCGGATCCCCATTGTGAACTTTTTTACTATCAATTTGTCCCACAGCTTGAGACCCCAAGCCGTCTGTCATCCCATAGACTCCAGTTTGTAGTTTTCCATGAGCTTTCTCCACATTCAACTACCCACGCGTTTAAATTTATTGCATCAGTCACTTCTTCTGGATCCTTCTGGGAATCCACTGCATCTGCTCTCCCCACTATGCCATCAAGACACCTCACCATCGTCCCATATCTCATCCACTTCTGTCATCTTCTTGGATTGCACAATACCCCCGAAAGACTCAGAATCCCTGCTGATCTCTGATTTTAAACCCCAGGTTTTATTCCCTCTACTGGTCCTGCTGACCTTTATCCTGCCACTCAACTTCCATCTGCAGGATGGGAGAGTCCCATCTCTGAAGCACGTGGAGTGGGGGATTTTCGATTGACGATCAGCAATCCCACAGAAATGTTGGGAGACATATATCTGTAACCTTCCCAGTGAAATCAATATGAATATTTACCTAGAGCACTTCAATCAATTAGAATCTGTGTGACCCAGTGGAAAGAGAACAGGCCTGAGAATCAGATGACCTGGGTTCTTATCCTAGTCTTTGCCACTTGCCTGGTATGTGATCTTCAGGCAAGACATTTCACTTCTCTCTGCTTCAGTTCTCATTTACAAAATGGAGATTCAATACTTGTTCTCCCTTCTGCGTAGACTGTGAGCTCCATGTTGTTCTCAGTGATCTTGTATCTAGCTCAGAGCTTAATACAGTCCCTTAGCACAAAGTAATCACTTAACAAATACCCAATTATTAGCCACAGTTTTTGAGTTCCTCAAGGGACAACATTCATATGATGATTCCAAGTACTTAGTACAGTGTCCTGCATAGAGTAAGAACATAATAAATATTATTACTAGTGTTTATGTGCACCTACTATGTGCAGACCCTCGTACTGAGGGCTTGGACCGAGTACAATAAAGTTAGTAGACATTGTCACTGCCCCTCAAAGGACCTTATAATCTAGTGGGGGAATCAGGCACTAAAATAAATTACAGTTAAGTGTCACACAGAGTTTGAAGTTATAGTACATAAGCATTATGGATTAATGTCCACAATAATCAATAGTCACTGATGCAAATGCTAGTTGAGGGGTAGTCTGTAGAGCTATGAGACAAGAAATACTTCTATTGTCAGACTGACTGTCATGCACGTGTCTATACAGGGATGGACACAAATGGAAGAAATATTTTCCAACGCAATCAAATCACAGAATCAACTGTTCCTGTATACAGGGAGATTGAACCTGATATATGCACAAGAGCCCTCTACAGCAAACTTAACTGGGATCTGGTACACTAATGCTGTTCTATTGCCATGGGAATAGGATGAGCCTGGATCCCTTATGCTTGGGAAACCTGTAAAGACCCCAGCACCCAGGAGCTGGTCATGGATACTGTTCACAACATCCCTCCTATTCATTCATTCATTCATTCAAACAATCGTATTTATTGAGCGCTTACTGTGTGCAGGAACACTGTACTAAGCACTTGGGAAGTACAAGTTGGTAACATATAGAGACGGTCCCTACCCAACAGTGGGCTCACAGTCCTAGAAAGGGGAGACAGACAACAAAACAAAACATATTAACAAAATCAAATAAATAGAATAGTAGAATATGTATAAGTAAAAATAGAGTATTAAAATATGTCCAAACATATATACTGGTGCTGTGGGGAGGGGGGAAGGAGGTAAGGCAGGGTTGATGAGGAGGGTGGAAGGGAGTGTGAGGGGAAGGAGGAGGCTCAGTCTGGGAAGGCCTCCTGGAGAAGGTGAACTCTCAGTAGGGCTTTGAATGGGGAGGAAGAGAGCTAGCTTGGCCGATGTGCGGAGGGAGGGCAATTCCAGGCCAGGGGGAGGATGTGGGGTTGGGGGTGCGGTGGCGGAATAAGGAGATAATGAGGCCACTTGAGGAGGCTAGCAGCCAAGGAGCGGAGGGTGCAATCTGGGGCTGTGGAAGGAAAGAAGGGAGGGAGGTAGGAGGGGGGCGAGTTGATGGATACCCTTGAAAGCCGAGAGTGAGGAGTTTTTGCCTGATGCGTACCGCTACCCTGCTAATTCAGAAGCTCTCATCCTATCCCGTCAGGACTACTGCACTAGCCTTCCCTCTGATCTCCCATCCTCGTTTCTCTCTCCACTTCAATCCATACTTCATGCTGCTGACCCGGATTATCTTTGTCCAGAACGCTCTGGACATATTACTCCCCCTCCTCAAATAACCTCCAATGGCTACCGATCAATCTGCGCATCAAGCAGAAACTCCTCACCCTGGGCTTCAAGGCTGTCCATCACCTCGCCCCCTCCTACCTCACCTCCCTTCTCTCCTTCTACTTGCCCAGCCCGCACCCTCCGCTCCTCCACCACTAATCTCCTCACTGTACCTCGCTCTCAGCCTGTCCCGGCCATCAGACCCCCGGGCCCACGTCATCCCCCGGGCCTGGAATGCCCTCCCTCTGCCCATCCGCCAAGCTAGCTCTCTTCCTCCCTTCAAGGCCCTGCTGAGAGCTCACCTCCTCCAGGATGCCTTCCAGACTGAGCCCCTTCTTTCCTCTCCTCACACCCCTCGTCCCCCTCTCCATCCCCCCCGTCTTACCTCCTTCCCATTCCCCCACAGCACCTGTATATATGTATATAAGGTTGTACATATTTATTACTCTATTTATTTATTTATTTATTTATTTTACTTGGTACATTTCTATCCTACTTATTTTATTTTGTTGGTAATGTTTGGTTCAGTTCTCTGTCTCCCCCTTTTAGACTGTGAGCCCACTGTTGGGGTAGGGACTGTCTCTATGTGATGCCAATTTGTTACTTCCCAAGCGCTTAGTACAGTGCGCTGCACATAGTAAGCGCTCAATAAATACGATTGATTGATTGATTGATTGATGATTGACTGGCAGCCACTGGAGATTTTTGAGAAGGGGAGTAACGTGCCCAGTGAGCGTTTCTGCACAAAGATGATCCGGGCAGCACCGTGAAGTGTAGAATGAAGTGGGGAGAGCCATGGAGGATGGGAGATCAGAGAGGAGGCTGGTGCAGCAATACAGTCGGCATAGGATGAGAGATTGAACCAGTAGGTAGCAGTTTGGATGGGAGAGGCAAGGGTGGATCTTGGCAATGTTGCGGAGGTGAAAGCGGCAGGTTTTTGGTGATGATTGGATGTGGTGGGTGAACGAGAGAGAAGAGTCAAGGATTACACTAAGGTTGTGGGCTTGTGAGATGGGAAGGATGGTAGTGCCCATCAACAGTGATGGAAAGTCAGGAAGAGGGCAGGGGTTTGGGGAGGGAAGATAAGGAGTTCAGTCTTGGACATATTGAGTTTTAGATGGCGGCAGACATCCAGATGGAGATGTCTTGAAGGCAGGAGGAGACCCGAGCCTGAAGGGAAGGAGGGAGAGCAGGGGCAGGAGATGTAGATTTGGGGGTGTCATCAGTGTAGAGATGATAGTTGAAGCCGTGGGAGCGACTGAGTTCCTATACACCAGCTTGCCCTGCCGCTCCTGCTCACAGCTGTAGTTGGGACCCACTGGCAGCAGTTCTTCCCGAGAGCAAAGCCATAGAACTCTCTTTGTCAATATGGTTAAGGAAAGTGGATGTTGAAGAGGTAGAAGCCCAGAGAAATGTTGGGTAAGAGAGAAAAGGGCGGATCTTAGTGATGTTGTTGAGGTGAGACCGGTAGGTTTTGGTGACGGATTGGATGTGTGGGGTGAACAAGAAAGCCGAGTCGAGGATGACACCAAGGTTGTGGTCTTGTGAGACGGGAAGGATGGTAGTCACAGTGACAGGAAAGTCAGGGCGAGGGCAGGGTTTGGGGAGGGAAGATAAGGAGTTCAGTCTTGGACATATTGAGTTTTAGATGGCGGGCAGACCATTCAGATGGAGATGTCCTGAAGGCAGGAGGAGATGCGAACCTGTAGGGAGGGACAGAGAGCAGGGGCAGAGATGCAGATTTAGGTGTCAGCATAGAAATGATAATTGAAGCCGTGGGAGTGAATGAGTTTCACCAAGGGGAGTGAGTGTAGATAGAGAACGAGAAGGGGACCTAGAACTGAGGAACCCCTACAGTAAGAGGATGGGAGGGGGTAGGAGGAGCCCGCAAAGGAGACTGAGAATGAATGGCCGGAGAGATAAGAGAAGAACTAGGAGAGGATGATGAGTCTGTGAAGCCAAGATTGGATAGCGTGGTTGTGGAGAAGGGGTTGATCCACAGTGTTGAAGGCAGCTGAGAGGTCGAGGAGGTTTAAGATAGAGTAGGAGCCATTTGATCAGGCAACAAGGAGGTCATTGGTGACCTTTGAGGGGGGGTAGTTTCGGTGGGAGTGTAGGGTATGGAAAGCCGATGGAGGAGGTCAAGGAGAGAGTTGGTGTTTAGGAATTCAAGGCAGCGAGTGTAGATGACTCAGTTCTAAGAGTTTGGAAAGGAATGGTAGGAGGGAGATTGGGTGATAGCTAGAAGGGGAGGTGGGGTTCAAGAGTGGGGTTTTTTTTAAGATGAGTGAGACATGGGTATATTTGAAGGCAGAGGGGAAGGAACCAGTGGGAGAGTGAGTGTTGGAAATGAAAGTTAAGGAGGGGAGGAGGGAAGGGGCGAGGGATTTCATTAGAATAGAGGGAATGGGGTCAGAATCACAGGTGGATGTAGTAACACTTGAGAGGAGGGAGGAGATCTCATCTGAAGATACTGCTGGGAAGGATGGGAGAGTAACGGAGAGGGTTGAGAGCAGGGGGGATGGAGAAGGGGAAGGGGTGACTTCTGGGAGCTCAGACCTGATGGAGTTAATTTTACTAATGAAGTAGGAGGCCAGATCGTTGGGGGTGAGGGATAGAGGATGGTGAGGAACAGGGGGCCTGAGAAGGGAGTTAAATGTATGAATAGCTGACGGGGATGATGGTCATGGATGTTAATAAGGGAGGAGAAATAGTTTTGCCTGGCAGAGGAGAGTGCAAAGCTAAGGCAGGAAAGGATAAACTTAAAGTGAACAAGGTTGTCCTGGTGTTTAGACTTTCCCCAGCAGCCTTCAGCAGCTCGAGCATAAGAGCGAAGGAGGCAGACAGTGGCAGTGATCCTAGGCTGTGGGATAGTGGTTTGAGACCAGCGAAGCGAAAGGGGAACGTCGAGCCGAGCTGAGTAAGAGGATAGAGTTGAGAGCAGTAATCTTGATCATCAAGATTGGATAGAGAGGAAAGGAAGGGCGTAGTGGGGTGTGAGGGCGCTCAGAAAGATGGTTGGGGTCCAGAGAGCAGAGGTCTCTTTGTGTAGTAATATGGATTTACAGGGGAGAGGAGTGGGAGTGAAGAGGCAAATGAGAAGGTTATGATCAGAGAGAGGGATTTCAGAGTTGGGTGAGGGTGGAGATAGTGCAGCGGTAGGAGATGATGAGGTCGAGGCTGTGACCAAGTTGGTGAGTCGGCGAGGTGAAGTGGAGCAGGGAGGGTTGGAAGAGTCAGGGAAAGATAGAAGGCGGTTTGGCAGAGTAGTCACCAGGGACATCCATGTGGATGTTGAATTCTCCGAGGATCAGAGTGGGCATGAAAAAGGGAGAGAAGGAAGTTAGATAAAGGGGTCAAAGTCATTTTAAAAAGTTGGAGGTGGGGCCAGGGGGCGGTAGATGATGGCTACAAGAATCTGGAGTGGGGTGGTAAAGGCGATAATATGGGCTTCAAAGGAGGGGAAGGAAAGGGAAGGGGGTGAGGAGCATAGTGCTAAAAGCACATTGGGGTGCAAAAAGGAAGATGACACCTCACTCCTTTGCAGGTTAGCTCTGGGGGAGTGGGAGAAGAAGAGCTTAGTGAAACCTGTGCCATGCACATAGTAAACGCTTAATAAATGCCATCAAAAAAAAAAAAAAAGAAAGCAGCAGAAGAGACCGTGTCCATCCGGAGTGAGCCATGTTTCAGTTAGGGCCAGGAGGAGAGAGCTGGAAAGGAACAGGTCAGCGATGAAAGGGAGCTTACCTATCAATGGAGCGAGGGTTCCAAAGACCCACACATAGGAAGCAGCTAGTGGAATGGAAGGGAGGGAGGGGAAAGGGTGGCGAGTGGTTTGGAGGGAGGTTTGGATTGGAATGAGTTGGCGAGGGGGCCTGGGCGGGGAGAGAGAGAAGAGGGGGTGGTGACGAGAAATGAGAACTGGGATGTGGGTGGGGGCGGGGAGGGAGAGAGGGAGGGGGTTGGAATGGAGGGGTAGGAGGTTTGCGCTGGGTACAGAAGGATTCTAGGGAGGGGGTGAGATGGAGGGGTGGGGGTGGGGGAAAAGGGTTGAAAGAGCTGGGTTGGAGAGGAGAAGGGGAAGGTGAGGAATGGGGAAGGGCAGCTGGGAGCAGGGGAATTGATAGTTTATGGTGAAGTCAGCAAGGGTAAATGACAGTAGGAGCAGGTAGTTAACAAGTACAACATGTAATGGCAATAAAATTAAGCAGATGACATCACAGTGATCAGTTAACAATTAACATGTGATGGCAATAAAATAAGCAGATGGTGAAACGCTATTATAGCTGTTAACAATTAACATTCGATGGTAATAATAAAATGGGCAGATGATGACATCACAGAGAGCAGTTCACAGTTAACATGCAGAAGCATCCATTAAATAGGCAGACGAATGTCCAAAGCAGGAAGGATGAATTGTCCATGGGGTCAGTCAAATCAAATAAAAACGGCTAATGGCAAGGAGAGGCAGGGGGCCCGTGGCAGACATGTCTCAGAGGTTGTGGAGGATGGAGTCCTATGGATGACAGTTCTGGAGTAGGGCGGAACTGTTTAGGGGGGTCCATGGGAGGGGAGACGACTGGGAAAAGGCATAAACAGACAAATAGCATCTGTGGGCTGACTAGGTGGCAAATGGGGTTGTTGTTTTTCCACTATGGCTAAGAAAGAATTTGATAGGGAAAATTTATTGGTGTAATAGAAGATAGCTAATAAAAATCGTGGGATAAAGTATCTCATATATTTCTCCTCCAGTAAAGCATAAAGCATGCAAAACAAAAACGCAGTGTAAATAATGAATTACTGGATTTTGTAGGTAAAAACTTCACCATGACAGTAATATATTGGGAAGACTTTTCTGATCTGTTCTGGATCAGCCAAAAACAATGAGACTTCCTCTGTTTCTGTCTCTGTCTCTCTGTGTCTCTGTCTTAATTCCCTATCTCTTCTTCTCACTTTCCCTCAAGCATTTTCTCCCCACTCGAACTCTTTTCCTCTGTTTTCAGATATACTCAAAAAAAGGAACAATCCCACAATCCTGATCTAAACTTTGTTGATACTTTTACATGGATCATTTACCACTTAAAGCTCACATTCATGCATAGTGGGCCCCAGACAAAAGAATAGTGCTTATTTTGTGTAAATTCTCCCTAGTTTTTCCCTGTGTCCCTGTATCTCTCTTTTGGAATGCCAAGATTGGGATCGCACCCCCCTCTCCCGTCACGTCAGTCTAAGTCAGCTCTTTGTCTCTGCTGCTTCCTACCAGAGATGCAGAGAATATTTTTTCCTCACTTTTCACTTCCCTCCACAGTCATTGGGGGGCTTTCCCCCTCTCTGCCCTTGTGCCACTGCTGCCCTAAGCTAGTGATCTGTGCTTGTCTCCTGTCCCTCCGCATTACAGGTACTTCAAAAAACACTACCAGCACCCTCATGTTCCCCGTGTTTTCTATGGAGATCAAGAGGAGATATGCCGTGTAGACTACTAGGAAAAGAGCAGGGGCCTGGGAATGTGTAGGAACTAGGTTCAAATCCCTGTTTCACCATTTATTGCTGTGTGATCTCCACTACCCCCAGGGACACTGCCAGACTAAGACACTAGCAATGGGGCTCTTCCGGATGGTGTAATCGGAATCACCAAAAATTAGCAAAGTTTGTATTCCACCCAGGGCTTGGAACTACTGGAAAAAATGGGTGGGAAACCCCACACAGGCACTTGCATATGGCAGATGAACATGCTCTTACTGAACACCAATACTGGCAGAGATATTTGTATTACAGTCTTAAGAGGGTTTGGAACTCTGAGGACTAGAGAGGGGAGACATAGAATACATTTGGTAAGCAGGACATGCCCCTCATTACGAAGACCTGAACTGGGCGAGTGCAATAAACCAATTAATCCATCATATTGGGTTTTTCCTTTCATTTTTATGGTATTTGGTAATGATGATGATGATGATGATGGTATTTGTTAAGGGCTTACTATGTGACAAGCACTGTTTGAAGCGCTGGGGGCCTGTTGGGTTAACGAAATATTTCTTCAGTTAACCAACGAATAAGGTTCAGAGCCACGACTACAAGTCCCTTTTTTTCAGAGAAAGAAGCGCAGACACATAGCAATATAGGTGCATCGTTACAATTTTAATAGAAGGACAATTTAATAGAAGGAAGGGAATATGAAAGAAGAAAAACCAATACAGAAAAGGGTTAAAACAAACACCACACAAAAAAGGGGTTACATCACCAATTCGGGGGAACACCAACTTCTGAAGTTTCATGCTGGGGAAATCCCGGATTCAGCTTTCAGGGTTCCGAATGGGAGGGTCCCAGGCAGAGCGTCCTCCTCCGTAGGTGAGATTCCGAGTTACCTCCAACATACGAGCCTTAATAAACCCTTTGCAAACCAAGAAGATATTTTGCCAATTGCACAAGTTTCCCGGGCGACTGGCCAGGTCACCCTGGGAAGATGTGTTTATTCAAGATGTTTCTGTACTGTGGGAAATGGGCCCGTTTCCAGAGTACAGAGATAAGTTATTTTTCTTCTCCTTTGTTTTGCAACTGGTTATCTGTCAAGCCCAGTCGAGGTCGCCCAGCAGACAGGTCGGTCTAGCCGTTGCCAAATCGAAGCCTATACTTAATGTGCAAGAGTTCCTAAATTTACCCATCATTCGGCCTCATAATCAGGCCCAATTAACAGTATAGGCAGTTAATAAGCTTGGGAGTAAAGTTAAGTATACAACATTTTAATCCTACAAAACATATAACAATTGCATAAACATAAAATAATTAAAATGCAGGCAAATATTAGCAAAGGGTTAGCCAGAACATTAAAATACTTCTGTGCCGTCACTGATTTGAAGAAGAAATCATACCAATGATGATCTGTGTCTGTTACTATTACATGAGATGCGTCTATCAGTTTTCCAGCAACTGATGTCTCATAAGTTTGTATGCGATGTTCATTAAGATCTCTTTGATTTTTAATAAGCAATCGATGTAGTAACTATGACGTATTCAGGATGGCTACTAGGGGTCAATAGATACATAGGTAGTGGGTAACGGGAGGGGTTTCGGGATCCAAGTGAGGTTACATCATTCACCTGTACAGGGGCAAAGTAAAAATCATCACCCTGCCAGTGAAGAAAACTAATATTTCGTAGGACACCGGAGAAAGGGGAAGCCTTCCCGACAGATTCCAAATCAGTACTATTACTAGAGGTAATGCATATATGCTGAGGGGATACCTCATATAACAAGAGAAGTTAGTTTGTGGATAGAGAAATTAATCTACATAAGTTAGAGGAATGGTTTAACCAACAGGGTTCCATCTGTCGTGTGGCCATTCCACAAACCATCCCTTCGGGGATTGTTACATTGGTCTAAATATTCACCATTCAATTGGGGGCAAAATGAAATACGAAGACAAGACAAAAGGAATGACATGATTAATTGCACAATGATCATAACAGAGCTAACCTTAAAGGTGAGTAATTGTCCCTGTACATATATCCTCAGTACATTGCGTTACAATTCTATTGGATATCCAGTTATCTTGAGGAATGTAACGAGAAAGAATTTGTCTCCAAATGTCCTGGGTTCCAGCCAATAACGTTTTTTGAACCCATTCTTTTTGGTACCAAGCTACAGATATTCTCCAATGAACACCTTGTCCAATCAAATAGCTTAGAAAAATCAGTGTCTAATGTTGAGAGAAGCTAACGTTGCAGCATTAAAAAACTGTAGGAATTGCCCTTGGAAGTTTATAGGTACGTTGGTGGGGCAGGATCGTGTGTGGGTAACCATTGAGCATTTATTGTGAGAGCCTGAGAGTACATCATGGTCCAACACTGCGCAGTCTATTGGCCAGGGTTCTCAAGGTCTACTGAATTTACTATACCAAACCTGTTCTCTGCCCCTCCAAGGAGAGTATCAAACCATGATCCCCACCGCCTGTGTATAAGGTTTCCAGGAGGGAAAAGTTATGTTAAAATGTAGCAAGTTTTTCTCGGTGTTAAACGTCACATTCTGACAACTTCCAGGTACTCGAATGATAATTAATTCTTGTGAAATGGGGGGAAATATTGGGTCAATAACCCCACTACCTACCCACCAAGTCTTATTAGTTTTGGTTGTGGTGTTTAAGAACAAAACAATGTGTGCGGCGTGGTTTCACAGCTAATAGTAAAGTTATGAGCTCTGGTATTGTGTAACAGTGGTTTTACTGTTACTCTTGCTACATTCGGCGTATTAAGGCAAAGATATCATCTAGGGGAGAAGGAGGAGGTAGCATTATAGAGTCGTTATACATACATCATGTAATATTTATGTTGTTCTCAGTTTGCACAGTCATGTAAAGTCCGCTGTGGGCAACAATCCCCCCCTTGATCCTTCCCGAGGCCACGGCCTCCGGGAGGATCACAATACAACCCTCCTCGGGATAACAAAGGTCTTCCGCAAAGCCGGCGCCTAAAGCATAGGACAAGATAGAGAAATCCAGACATAGCTTTACACACACAACAATCCCACTCCTCAGAGAAATGCAGTGTCCAGATAGCACTACATGTCCATGACCTCGGCCTTGGACAGGTGTATGGTCAGGATTTGCAGATAGTATCCGGGTAGATGAAGTGCATCGGAGGCAGGCCGTTCAGGAGCTGAAAACACAGCACACCAAAGCAACGAAGGAACAGAACCCAAAGGCCAAAACGTTGCAGCTAAAGGGTAACCCAAAACCTCAGGAGGGGCACTGGGGGCAACAACATCAAGCAGTTCTGTTCTTCCCAAAGGCACACATCAAATCTAGCCAGCAGCAAGGACACATAAATAAGCCACCAGACGAAATCTCACAGGACCGAGGCCCATCCGGTAGAAGTTTGACACAGCCATAAAGTTGGGGACAGTGGGTAGCTCAGAATCCTAAGAGTAAGCAGAAACCTAATGGGGGAGTACAATCAGGAGGCGAAGCATCAAAAACGGCTGGCTTCACCTGGGAGTGGTGGATCCATGAGGGGCGCTCAGCAACACGAACTGCAGACAAGGAAGACAAGAGAGCCTGGTAGGGCCCCTCCCAGGATGGCTCAAGTGAAGCATTGCCGACCATGTGCTTAACCCAAACTCAATCTCCAGCGACGAACGGATGCAGATAATCGGTGAGAAGGGTGCGCTGACAGAGGATTCCAGCAGCCTGCAGCTCAAACTAGAGTTGCCTGGAGAGACAAAACATAGGCTCGCAGGGCATCATCGCCCACTTGTAGGGTTGGAGTAGGTCGGGGGATCTGAGAGATTTCCCCAATACAGAGGATGACCAAACAGCATCTCATAAAGTGATACATTTAAAAGGAGCCTGGGGGCGACAACATAGGCGTTAAGGGCAGGAGGAAGGACCTCGGCCGCTTGACATGAGGTTTAAAATGTGATCCTTGATCAGAAATCAATAACAGCAGGTGGCTCAAACCGGGAAATGACTTCCTGCAAGAGACAATTCACCACCATAAGAGCGGTTGCTCGGGCGGAAGGGAAAGCCTCAATCCAACCAGTCAGGTAATCAACAATAACCAGTAAATATCGGAAACGACCAGCCATTGGAAGTGTCACAAAATCAACCTGCAAAACCCTCAAAAGGGGAATAGACCCAGGGCGTCCCCCCAAGGGAACCCGAAGACCAGGGTGAGCACTGAAGCTCTGGGAAGTAGCACAACTGGCTGTAACCCGTTTGGCAACAGGATGGATACCTGGGGCAAACCAAAATCGGAGAACTGTGGCTGCCAAGGCATCTGCACAAAGTGAGTCTCCTGGTGAAGACCCAGACAAACTGGTCGTAGTGTAGCAGCGGGCAAAATAGGGCATCCATCAGGGACCCAAAAGAGCTCTGTCCCATTCCAGCGCCTCATATTGCCAAGGCCACTCAGCTCTTTCCTTATCAGTAATCAGGGAGGGGCAACAGAGTGCCAGGCATAGACGTGGGGGCCAGGGCCATAACAGGAGCTACACATACAAGGGGGGCATGCCAAGCTGCCACCGAGAGGCCTCGTCTGCTCAGAGATTGCCCAAACTCGGGGAATCACTTCCTCGGGTGTGGGCATGCACATGCCACGACGGCCACCTCGGCTGGGAGCAAGAGGGCTCTGTCAGTCCCACCTACGTACCTCCTGAACCCGTACGGGGCTTGGCCATTCCCCTATTCCCCTTTGAAAGGTTCAAGCAAGGGGTATAGTGTGGACATTGGGAGCTGGCAGGGACACCAGCGGGGACTCCCAAGGTTCTGGCTCCTTTTCTGCATCTATCTTTCTGGATTCCTCCCTCTCAGACAGACTCTGTTTCGTGTACATTTGATACAAACTCGAACGTAGCAATACCGTCCAATGGTTTCCTTCTTTACCCCCTGCCTTTTAACAGGGCAAGTGAACAAGTCCTTTCTAGAGATACGGTTATTTCCTCGAGTGTCATTCCGCCCCATGGTCACGATTGTACCACACCCCTTCGGGTAGTTTCTCCTGGCGATCCCATTCTCCATATCTCCTAGAGAACGTTTTATCTAATACTTCTGAATAGAGGCTTCCCAGACTCACTCAACAGTAAAGTCACAATTAAATTTTTTGTATGCGGGTGGTGCCGTTTTGACTAAAATATTCCTCCTGTGGTGTTGATACGTGCAGAGGTGGTAAGAGTCAGCCTTTACCTAACATTATAGCAGTCTTCATCACCCTCCTCCTTTAATCATTGGATTCCGTCCCTCAGGGAATACCAGGGCCGGTCCCCCCGACGGGCCACAAGTGAGTCAGCAGGGTATTGTTTCTGACACCGTTCCACTACCAACGCTAGCAGGGTAGTATTACCACTCCCCGTTAGCATGAGCAGCCCGTGGCATGTTCTCTGAGAGCCTGCTGCACATTTTGAATTAAAACTGATAAGAACGAACCTCATACAGTCTTCTGCATCTACCCAAAGTCCTCCTGCCCCTCATGCTATCACTCCATGGCGCCACCATCCATGAAATCAACGGTTCCTGTGGCCTTTGAGAGAAGCGGCTTAAATATCAGCAAACTTCTTGTTGCATAAAATCCTCTGTTACTTCTTTAAAAACTTGGTTCCCCCCATCGATTTTCCTCTTTTCGTCTCCTCCGGATTGGCCTAGCAGATGCCCCATTACCAGAATAAGCTTTCTTATGATCTTCCCCAAATATCTTCACCCGAGGAACCTTCTTCAGTATCATCCCAAATATCCCCGTCCATCTATCCGGGTCCCTATCCGCCATAGCAGAGGTGATGACTGAACGCACTTTTCGCTTATTGACCTTTCCCTTCCTTTTTCCTATATTAAAACTGCTCCCACTCTGACTGCAGCTTTCTCCGCCACCGTATGATAGTTTCGCACTTGATCACCTAATATAAATTTTGGCATGGCAACATTGACATTCTAATCTGTAACTCCATCAGCTCTTTTTCCAAAGCCAACTTATCTTCAGTAGCCTTAGTTTTTTAATTCATGTTTTTTTTTGATAAGAAGTTAACAAAGCCCACCCTCTTCTACCAGACTCCTGTCATCTCTTTTCCTTTTTCTACAGGAATACGTTGCAAACACTTAGTTAATTGCAAAGGTTCAGCATTTCTTACTCGTCCCTTCCAATCTTCACACAAGCCTATTCCTTTAGCCCAGGCCTTAGTGAAGGGAACAGTACGGCATACTCTCCCCATTCCTGGGATATCCTCCCTCCCGGTGGCATTTGCATTACTTTCTTGAAAAAAGGCATGATGTATCGCGGCTCCTGGTCAACCTATGCCAAAATGTTAGGTTACCGAAATATTTCTTCAGTTAACCAATGAATAAGGTTCAGACCATGACTACAAGTCCCCTTTTCTCAGAGAGAAAGAAGCGTAGACACATAGCAATATAGGTGTATCGTTACAATTTTAATAGAAGGATAATTTTAATAGAAGGAAGGGAATACGAAAGAAAAACAAACAAAATACAAAAAAAAGGGTTAAAAACCAAACCACACACAAAAAAAGGGGTTAACATCACCAATTCGGGGGGGAGCACCAACTTCTGAAGTTTCACGCTGGGGAATCCCGGATTCAGCTTTCAGGGTCCCGAATGGGAGGGTCCCCAGGCAGAGCGTCCCTCTCCGTGGGTGACATTCCAAATTAGCTCCAAAGTACGAGCCTTAATAAACCCTTTGCAAACCAAGAAGATATTTTTGCCAATTGCACAAGTTCCCGGGCAAACTGTCCAGGTCACCCTGGGAAGATGTGCTTATTCAGGATGTTTTCTGTACTGTGGGAAATGGCCTGTTTCCAGAGTACAGAGGTAAGTTATTTTTCTTCTCCTTTGTTTTGCAATTGGTTATCTGTCAAGCCCAGTCGAGGTCGCCCAGCAGACAGGTCGGTCTAGCCGTTGCCCAAATCGAAGCCTATACTTAATGTGCCGAGTTTCTAAATTTACCCATCAGGGCCATACAGGTAATCAGGTTGTCCCAGGTGGGGCCTTACAGTCTTATTCCCCATTTTACAGATGAGGGAACTGAGGCACACGGTTCTAAGTGATTCGGGGTGGATACAAGCTATTCAGGCTGTTTACAGTTCCTGTAACCACATAGGTCTCACAGTCTAGGTAGGAGGGAGAATAGGCACTGAATCCCCATTTTGGAGTTGAGAAAACTGAGTTACAGAGAAATTAAGTCACACTGCGGGCAAGTGGTGCAGCAGGGATTAGAAACCTAGTTCACTATGACTCCCAGGCCCATACTTCATCCAACTAGGCCACCTACTACTTGTTTGAGAACCTTCTATGCATACAGAACATTATTCTAGGTACTTGAGAGAATATAGCAGAACTAGTTATAATCCATACTCACCCAAATTTTAAAATCGAGCCAGGAAGACATCAAGTAATTAATTAATCAATCAAGCACTGCACTAAGCGCTTGGGAGAGTATCCTTCTTTGGTCTGTGTCTCAGTATCTTTATAAGGGGCAGGGGTTCGGAGTAAGTCGTAGGGCTGGTGTTCAATGCACTATTGTGTTTGATGTCACCAATAGAAGATTGAGTTGGTAAAAGGATCTGTTCTGAGGGACACAAACCTGGAAAGATCGAGATTTGCTAGGTTAGCCACGAGAAGGAGTGGGGCCCAGTGGCTAGAACATCCCGCCTCCGCCACTTGTCAGTGTTTGCCTTTCAAGAAAGCAGCAAGTTTTCCCGAGGGCAGGAACACCAGGATTCAGAGCCCAAGAGGTCCTGACTAAGTGTTCTAACCAAACTACAGGTATGTAAATTAGAAACGGAAAATATACTCACTCTGTTCATCGCAAAACATTGCACTAAAACAGTTAGTACAGTAGTTCTCTTGACTAAACCGCCAGGTTCGTTGCCTTTCCTCCCATTACTGTAGGCAAACTGAGGCCCCTCCTTCCTCTCACCCCCCCTCCTCCCCCCCTCCCCCATCCCCCCCTGCCTTACCGCTTCCCCTCCCCACACCACCTGTATATATATATATATATGTTTGTACATATATTCGTTCATTCTCAGTCTCTTTTGCAGGCTCCCCCTCCCCCCTACCCATCCCCTTAGTGTGGGGGTTCCCCCAAGGTTCAGTTCTTGGTCCCCTTCTGTTCTCCGATCCTACATTCACTCCCTTGGTGACACTCATTCGCTCCCACGGCTTCAACTATACATCTCTACGCTGATGATGACACCCAAAATCTATATCTCTGCCCCCTGCTCTCTCCCCCTCCCCTGCAGGCTCGCCATCTCCTCCTGCCTTCAGGACATCTCCATCTGGATGTCTGCCCGCCACCTAAAAACTCAACATGTCCGAGACTGAACTCCTTGTCTTCCCTCCCCAAACCCTGCCCCTCTCCCTGACTTTCCCATCACTGTTGACGGCACTACATCACTTCCCGTCTCACAAACCCACAACCTTGGTGTCATCCTCGACTCTGCTCTCTCATTCACACCCCTCACATCCAAGCGTCACCAAAACCCTGCCGATCTCAGCTCCGCAACATTGCCAAGATCCGCCCTCTTTCCTCTCCATCCCAAACTGCTACCCTGCTCGTTCAAGCTCTCATTCTATCCCGTCTGGACTACTGCAACAGCCTTCTGCTCTGATCTCCCATCCTCGTGTCTCTCTCCAACTTCAATCCATACTTCATGCTGCTGCCCCGTATTGTCTTTGTCCAGAAACGCTCTGGGCATATTACTCCCTCCCTCAAAAATCTCCAGTGGCTACCAATCAATCTGCGCATCAGGCAGAAACTCCCTCACCCTCGGCTTCAAGGCTCTCCATCACCTCGCCCCCCCACCACCTCACCTCCTTCTCTCCTTCTACAGCCCAGCCCGCACCCACCGCTCCTCTGCCGCTATCTCCTCACCGTGACCTCGTTCTCACCTGTCCCGTCATCGACCCCCGGCCCACGTCATCCCCCTGGCCCTGGAATGCCCTCCCTCTGCCCATCTCGCCAAGCTAGCTCTCTTCCTCCCTTCAAGGCCCTACTGAGAGCTCACCTCCTCTAGGAGACACATTCCCAGACTGAGCCCCCTCCCTCTCCTCTCCCCCTTCATCCCCCCTCTCCATCCACCGGTCCTTACTCCTCCTTCCCTTCCTCACAGCACCTGTATATTTGCTATATATGTTTGTACATATTTATTACTAATTTATTCATTTATTTATTTTACTTGCACATATCTATTCAATTTATTTCTATTTTGTTAATATGTTTGGTTTTGTTCTCTGTCTCCTCCTTCTAGACTGTGAGCCCACTGTTGGGTAGGGACTGTCTCTAAATGTTGCCCAACTTGTACTTCCCAAGCACTTAGTACAGTGCTCTGCCCACAGTACGCGCCTCAATAAATACGATTGATTAATAAATTTGATCTGTACGTATATAGTACTCTAATTATATATTAGATTTGTACATAGTTCTTCTATTTATTTTATTTTGTTAATATGTTTTGTTTTGTTCTCTGTCTCCCCCTTCTAGACTGTAAGCCCCACTGTTGGGTAGGGACCGTCTTTCTATGTTGCCCAACTTGTACTTCCAAGCACTTAGTACAGTGCTCTGCACCACAGTAAGTGCTCAATCACTATGATTGAATCAATGAATGTCTGACCCCAGAGGACGCTCTCTTAAGTCTTTTCTTCTTCACAGGGCTGGCCCTCTCTGTCCTCATCCACAGCCCATGCTCCCTATCATCTCTGCTTTGAAAAAAGCAGACTTGGGGTCTCAGATCTTTTGAGCCTCGAGCCGAGAGCCCCCTGGCCATTTCTGTTCTCTCTGGCTGAAGGGAGGATGATTTTCATTGGCCCAGTCCAGTTTTGAGTGGACTCTCCGGTACTAGTAAGAAGCTCCACTCCTGTCAAGTCTGTCACTCAGGTCTCTGCTGCTGTACTTGGAAGTGGGAAGGTCGGGGCCGGCTGGATAAGGCTTCTCTTCTGTAAGAATATATTTGGACGCCTGCTCGAATATGTACCTTATTGTCCGCAGTCCATAATTTCTTCTTCACTGCCTCTTTCCCTTCATGAGTTCGTAGGCCCAAGGAAAAGACTCCACCTTTGAGACTCTTAAAAGAGCCCCAGCTGAGATAAACCTCTGTCAGGCTGTCAGTCACTCTCTGGACTGCCAGAAGGCCGTGTCTCCTTGCCATTGGCCACCCAGGGACTTCCAGTCTTGCTGTCTGGGTGTACGCTGATTCCCTCTGGTGTACAGAGATCTCTAATTCCTCTCAGCTAGCTCAGCACGAGTGAATGCTGCCTTCACCTTGTGCTTCAATCAATTAATGCTATGTACTGAGTACCTACCATGTGCAGGTCTCTTATTAGGCTTCTGTGAGAGGGAATTGCCTGGCTCTTTACAGCACTCCTTCCTCAGTACCCTCTTCCTCCTCCACTGCCATGACTGCCACCACAAACACCATACAAACCTTCTGGCCATTCCCCTGGAGGCAGGAGTTTCCATGAGAAGCAGAGTGGCTCAATGGAAAGAACACGGGCTTTGGAGTCAGAGGTCATGGGTTCAAATCCCGGCTCTGCCAATTGCCAGCTGTGTGACTTTGGGCAAGTAACTTAACTTCTCTGTGCCTCAGTTACCTCATCTATAAAATGGGGATTAAGACTGTGAGCCCCCCGTGGGACAACCCTGATCACCTTGTAACCTCCCCGGCGCTTAAAACAGTGCTTTGCCCATAGTAAGTGCTTTATAAATGCCATTATTATTATTATCATTATTATCATTTGCACAGCTCGACCCCTTCGTCCCACCTTTGACTAAGAGGAATCAGGTTTTCATCCTTGGCAAGAAATTTTCAGGTCAATCTGGCTTTTTTAGGGATCATCGGCAAAGAGGGTGAGGTTGAGTGGGGCCATGAAAAGGTACTATCTTCACCCTTTGCCATCACTCCAACTGTGGACAAGTTCCCAAGAGCATGAGAAAATTCATTCTTCTGTTTCAATTGGCTTCAAGTGGAGAAAATTAAAATGTAATTCACCCCTTTGTGTCAATCCTAGAACTTTTGTTGGACATAGAGTAATTGGTGGTGAACATAAAGATTTGCAGCATGCAGGAGCAGAGGCTCAGTGGTAGAATTCTTGTCTGGACAAGATGGAGGTCCGGGTTTGATTTTTATCTAATGCAATCAGATTTCATTTTAGGTCAGACCATAACTGACAGGCCTAACTTTACTGTTTTGGCCAGGTATCAGGGAGAACAACTGAAATGCATAGTGCACCTACTGTTCACACTGATTTGCAATCCAAAGACCTCACAATCTAGGGGGATACCATAAATTACGAAGAGAAGGTAGAAGGGAAAGGGATATGGACAGGAGTTAGCATTGAGAGCTTACATCATCCTGGGCAGTGCAGGAGCCCAGATTTCTCATGGAATAAGCAGCAGGCCAGATTCAGGGTTGAGTAAGAGAGGCAACTACTGACTAATAACAGATCATTCCCCAGCTAGGTGCCAGAACAGAGAACTGGACCTCAGACACTGGTCAGACTATTTGGCAATGGGGGCAGTATTAGCTGTGTGACTTTGGGCAAGTCACTTAACTTCTCTGTACCTCAGTTACCTCATCTGTAAAATGAGGATTAAGACGGTGATCCCCAAGTGGGAAAACCTGATTACCCTGTGTCTACCCCAATGCTTAGAACAGTGCTTGGTGCATAGTAAACACAACAGATACCATCATTATTATTCCAAGTTAATGGAACAGTGCTTGGCACGTAGTAAGCACTTAACAAGTACCATTATTATTGTTATTATTTTGTGGGTGTAATAAAGCATGTGTGGCAGAGATGGAATGGGGCTGAAACTGAACCTAGTTGGGAGTTCTGAAGAAGGGAGGAAGATGAGCTGGGGTTTGGATTGGAAGCAGGAGCTGGAGGAAGTGTGGAGTCTCAGTTATTGGGACAATTTTCCTCCCACACTGCAGCCTCAGGCTGCAGACCAGAGAGACACCAGAGAGAGATAGAAGTTCCCTTGCCCACCCTCCTCTACCTAGGTATTAGGATGACATTTCCCTGCCAGCCAATCATAGAGGCACACTCAGAGCCCTCATGTCCTATGCATTATGATGGCATCTTTAATAAGCCAATGCTTTCAAACAAGCTCAAAAATCCTCTAGCCAAAAAACCCTCCTCAGCCTTCACATCACCCTTCAGTTATTAAATCATCCTTCCTGAATTCCTCAAGTGAGTTAATGCGCCCACTACCTCCACTTCCTCTCCTCAAATTTTCTCCTTCAATTCCTCCGGTCTGGGTTCTGCTCCACCCTTTGGGAACGTCCCTTTCTAAGATCACCAAAGAGTTCCTTCTTGCCAAATACAATGGCCTCTACTCCATACTAATCCTCCACAACCTCTGAATTCAGTGCTCCCTTTTCCTGGAATTACTAACTTTGGCTTCACTGACATTGTTTTCTCCGGGCTCTGGATTCTTCTTCTCATTCTCTATCACTTCCTATGCCCACCTCTAACTCTGGGAGTCCCTCAAGCAACAGTTCTGCTCTATTTACACACCTGTCTCAGAGAACTCTCACTCCCGCAGTCAGTCAATCCTATTTACTGAGTGCTTACTGTGTTCAGAGCACTATAAGAAGTGCTTGGGAGAGCACAATATGTCAATATAATAGACACATTCCCTGCCCAGAGTGAGCTTACAGTCTAGAGGAGGACAGACTTTAAATTCATAAAATTACAAATATATACAAAAGTGCTGTGGGGCTTGGAGGAGGAATGAAGAAAGGGTGGATTTTAGGGATGTTCTTCTGGTCAAACCGATAGGATTTAGTGATGAATTGAATATGTGGGCTGAATGATAAAGCCTATGGAAAACGCCAAAGTTATGGGCTTGTGAGACAGGAAGGATGGTGGTGCAATCTACAGTGATGGGAAAGTCAGGGGAAGGGTAGGGTTTGTCTGGGAAGATAAGGAGTTCTGTTTTTGGCACGTTAGGTTTGAGGTGATGGCAAGACATCCAAGTAGAGATGTCTTGAAGGCAGGAGGAAATGTGAGACTTCAGAGAGGGAGAGTGATCAGGGTTGGAGATTAAAATTTGGGAATCCTTTGCATAGAGGTGGTAGTTGAATCCATGTGAGTGAATGATTCCTCTAAGGGGGTTCGTTTAGATAGAGTATGGAAGGGGATCCAGAACTGAACTTTGAGGTGGGAGGCATGGGAGGAGACTATAAAAGAGATGCAGAATGAGCGGGCAGAGGAATAGGAGGAACAGGAACAGGAGAGGAAAGTGTCAGTGAAGCTGAAGTTGGGTAATGTTTCCAGGAAAAGAAGGTGGTCAACTATGTCAAAGGCATCCAGGAGGTCAAGGATGGAATAATGGCCATTGGATTTGACAAGAAGGAGTTTGATCCCTTTCTCACATTCCTTCTCTCTTTCTCCATGCCCACATTGATTCTTGGGGACTTCAATAACCACATAGATATTCCTGATGACCCCTCTGCTGCCCACATTCTATCATTGCTCAACTCCACTGACCTCCTGCTCCACCCACTTCACCCACTCACCAATTTGGACACACACTCGATTTCATCATCTCTAGCCACTGCACATTTCTACCCTCACCAACTCTGAAATCCCTCTAACTGATCACAACCTCCTGACCTGACTTTTTTCCTGCACACCTCCTCCACACAAATCTGTGCTGTTCCCTCACAGAGACCTCCGATCTTTTGATCCCATCCAATTTTATCAACTCATCCTGCCCATTTAACTCCCAGATCCAAAATACCTTCCCTTGATGACCACATTGACACTCTTAACACCACCCTCTCTACTGAATTTAACTCACTCACTTCTCTATCCCTTTATTGATCTTGTGCCACGGACCTACAGCCCTGGATCACCTCCACAGGCCACCTCATTTGCTCTTGTGCATGAGCCATAGAGCACTGCTGGCAGAAATCCAGGTATCAGGCTGACCTTGTCCACTGCAAGTTTATCCTTGAGTGCTTTAATTCAGCACTCTCCACTGCCAGGCAAAATGATTTCTCCATCTTTATTAACACCTGTGCCTATCACCCTCACCAGTTGATCTAGACATTTAACTCCCTCCTCAAACCCCTCTCCCCCCAACCTCCCCATCTCTTGCCCTCAGTGACTTGGTCATCTACTTCGTTAAGAAAAGTGACACTACCAGGTGTGATCTCACTAAAATCTCCCCTGACCCCCTCCAGTCCCTCCCCACTCCTGCCCCTTCTTTAACTCTCCCAACTTTTCCAGCAGTATCTCTAGGGAGTTCTCCTGCCTTCTCTCAAAATCCACACCCTCCACCTGTGTTTGTCACCCCATTTCTTCTCATCTTAACAAAACACTTGTCTTCTTCCCTCCATAACTGCTATCTTCAGCTGTTTGCTCTCCAATGGCGTTTTCCCCACTGCTTTCAAACATGCACATATCTCTTCCATCCTAAAAAAAACCCCTCCCTTGACTCCATGGCTCCCTCCAGTCACTGCCCCACATCCCTCCTACCAATCCTCTATAAATTCCTAAAGCAAGCTGTTTACACCCGCTTTCTCAAGTTCCTCTCTTCCAAATGTTTCTTGAACCCTTCCAATCTGTCTTCTGTCCCCTTCACTCCACAGAAACCGTCCTCTCAAAGGTCACCAACGATCTCCTTCTTGCCAAATCAGTGACCTCTACTCCATCGCAATCCTTCTTAACCTCTCAGCTGCCCTCGACATGGTCTACCACCCCTTCTCCTGGAAATATTAATCAACCTCGGCTTCAGTGACACTGTCTTCCCCTGGTTCACCTCCTATATCTCTGGCCACTCATTCTCAGTTTCTTTTGCGGGCTTCTCCTCTGCCTCCCACCCTCTAACTGTGGGGGTACCTCAAGGTTCAGTTCTGGGTCCCCTTCTATTGTTCATCTACACCCACTACCTTGGAGAACTCATTCACTCCCGTGGCTTCAACTACCACCTCTATTCAGATGATACCAAAATCTACATCTCCTCCCCTGATCTCTCTCCCTCTCTGCAGCTTCGCATTTCCTCTTGCCTTCTAGACATCTCTTACTTGGATGTCTTCCCATCAACTCAAACTTAACATGTCCAAAACAGAACTCCTCAGTTTTGTTCATTCAATCGTATTTATTGAGCACTTACTGTGTGCAGAGCATTGTACTAAGTTATCTCCTCACCCATACCCTGTCCTCCCCTTGACTTTCCCATCATTGTAGGTGGGCCTGGGAGTTGGAAGTCTACTTCACGTCTTTGTGCCTCATTGACCTCATCTGTCAAATGGGGATGAAGACTGTGAGCCCCAAGTGGGACAACCTGATAAACTTGCATCTATCCCAGCGCTTAGAAAAAGCAGCGTGGCTCAGTAGAAAGAGCCCAGGCTTGTGAGACAGAGGTCATGGGTTCTAATCCCTGTTCTGCCAATTCTTAACTGTGTGACTTTGGGCTAGTCACTTCACTTCTCTGTGCCTCAGTTCCCTCATCTGTGAAATGGGGATTAAGACCGTGAGCCCCACGAGGGACAACCTTAACACCTTGTATCCCTCCCAGCGCTTAGAACAATGCTTTGCACATAGCAAGCGTTCAAAAAATACCATTATTATTATTATCATTATCATTATTATCCTGGTGCTCAGAACAGTGCTTGGATATAGTAAGCGCTTAACAAATACCATCATCATCATTATTATTATTACCTCGGTGCTTAGAACACTGCTTGGTCCCGCCGTCGACCCCTGGCCCACATCATCCCCCTGGCCTGGAATGCCCTCCCTCTGCCCATCCGCCAAGCTTGCTCTCTTCCTCCCTTCAAGGCCCTACTGAGAGCTCACATCCTCCAGGAGGCCTTCCCAGACTGAGCCCCCTCCTTCCTCTCCCCCTCGACCCCCCTCTCCATTCCCCCCATCTTCCCTCCTTCCCTTCCCCACAGCACCGGTATATATGTATATATGTTTGTACATATTTATTACTCTATTTATTGATTTATTTATTTTACTTGTACATATCTATTCTATTTATATAATTTTGTTAATATGTTTGGTTTTGTTCTCTGTCTCCCCCTTCTAGACTGTGAGCCCACTGTTGGGTAGGGACTGTCTCTATATTTTGCCAACTTGTACTTCCCAAGCGCTTAGTACAGTGCTTTGCACACAGTAAGTGCTCAATAAATACGATTGATTGATTAACAAATATCATCATCATTATTATTATTATTATGGCGCTTAGAACAGTGCTTGGCACATAGTAAGCACTTAACAAATATCATCATTACTACTATTATTATTCAGGCACTTAGAACAGTGCTTGGCACATAGTAAGTGCTTAAATATCATTATTATTATCATTACTATTATTATTATTATTTCCCTGGCACTTTGAACAGTGCTTTGCACATACTTAATAGAGTATTAAGCGCTTAATAGAGAAGCAGCAGAGAAGCAGCATGGCTCAGTGGAAAGAACCCAGGCTGGGGAGCCAGAGGTTGTGGGTTCTAATCCTGGCTCCACAACTTGTCAGTTGTGTGACCTTGGGCAAGTCACTTAACTTCTCTGGGCCTCAGTTCCCTCATCTGTAAAATGGGGATGAAGACTGTGAGCCCCATGTGAGACAACCTGATTATCTTGTATCTGACTCAGCGCTTAGAATGTTGCTTGGCACAGAGTAAGTGCTTAACAAATATCAACATTATTACTATTAACAGATGCTGCCATGATTATGATTACTTCCCCGGTGCTTAGAACAGTGCCTGGCACATAGCATAGCTCAATGGAAAGAGCACGGGCTTTGGAGTCAGAGGTCATGGGTTCAAATTTCAGCTCTGCCAATTCTCAGCTGTGCGACTGTGGGCAAGTCACTTAACTTCTCTGGGCCTCAGTTCCCTCTTCTCTAAAATGAGGATGAAGACTGTCAGCCCCACGTGGGACAACCTGATCACCTTGTTATCCCCCCCAGCGCTTAGAACAGTGCTTTGGACATAGTAAGTGCTTAACAAATACCATTATTCTTATTGTTATTATTATTGTTATTGAGTTCTAATCCCTGCTCTGCCATTTACTTGCTCTATGACCTGTCACTGCTCTGTGCCTCAGTTCCCTAATTTGCAGAAAGGGAGTTCAATACGTGTTCTCCCTCTTACTTATAGAGTGTGGGCCCCAGGTGGGACCTGATTGTCTTGTATCTACTGCAGTGCTTAGTACGAGGTTTGGCACACAGTAATTGCTTAAAAAATACGATTATTTAGTATTATTATTTATTATTAATGATAATAATAATAATCACCCCTCTCCCATAGGCATTCCTAAGCTAGAAGAATGGATGTGGATAAATTCGGCCTGATATTTAGATTTCCACCAATAGTGCACTGTGGCTCGAGCACAAGAACGAAGGAAGCTAACTTTGCACGTGATCCAGGGATGTACATTAACAATACAAGATTGACAAAGGGATGGCGGGGTAACTGAGCTAGCTCTCTTCCTCCCTTCAAATCCCTACTGAGAGGTCGCCTCCTCCGAGAGGCCTTCCCAGACTTAGCCCCCTCCTTCCTCTCCCCGTCCTACCCCTCCCCATCCCCCCCGCCTTACCTCCTTCCCCTCCCCACAGCACCTGTATATATGTATATACGTTTGTACATATTTATTACTCTATTTATTTATTTATTTATTTATTTAAATTACTTGTACATATTTATTCTATTTATTTTATTTTGTTAATGTGTTTTGTTTTGTTGTCTGTCTCCCCCTTCTAGACTGTGAGCCCGCTGTTGGGTAGGGACTGTCTCTAGATGTTGCCAACTTGTACTACCCAAGAGCTTAGTACAGTGCTCTGCACACAGTAAGTGTTCAATAAATACAATTGAATGAATGAATGAGTTGAGTTCAGTAGAGAGGCTGGAATTGAGAGTGCATATTTGGTCATCAAGGGGAGATAGATTGGGTGTAGAGGCAAGTGAGGGATGTTGATTTGAGAAAATTGGATGGGGTCCAGGGATTGGAGGTCTCTGTGGAGGGAATAGAACAGATTCATGCGTAGGAGGTGTGTGGGAAAGGAGGCAAGTGAGAAGGTTGTGATCAAGAGAGGAATTTCAGATTAGTGAGGGGAAGGTTGTGCAGTGGTTAGAGATGATGAAATCGAGTGTGTGTCCAAATTGGTGAGTGGGCAAGGTGGGCTGAAGCTAGCGTTCAGTAGAGTTGCAGAGTGTTAGAAGGCAGTCAGCAGAAGAGTCATCAGGAACTTATATGTGGATCCTGAAGGCCCCAAGGATCAATGTGAGCATGGAGAATGAGAGATGTAATATGAAAAAGGAATCAAAGTGGTTAAAGAAGTTGTAGGTGGGACCGGGGTGGTAGATAGCAGGTACTAGAATCTGGAGTGGGTGGTAGAGGCAGATGATATGGGTTTCAAAGGAAGGGAAAGAAGGGATGCGGGAAGTGGAATGGTGTGAAAGTGGCATTGGGGTACAAGAAGGAAATCAATACCCCCTCCTTTCTCAGTGAGTCTCCCAGTGGAAGAGAGCAGCAGGAAAGAGGGTATCATTTGGGGAGATCCAGGTTTCAGTGATGCCGAGGAGAAGGAATGACTGAGTCAGAAACAGGTCAAGGATGAAGGGAAGTTTCCACATGATGGAGCGGGGTTCCACAGGTCACATTTGTCTTAAGTTGGCTGATCTGTCCTGAACAGCTGCTCTTGGGGCCTGCAATTTAACACACTTGATAAAATGGCAATTTCAATGCAGGCTTTAGTTCCTGTGGTGGACTATCTCCCAGAAGTAGCCAATGTCTACATCCTGAACTCCTTATGCTCCAGTAATCCTAGCAGTCCCCAGGATTTTATCCTACAGCTTTTCCTCCCCATCTATAGAATTATTCCTCCTCCTCTTGCTGGGTTCTTGCAAAGCATCACCCATAGAGACAGAAAAGGGGTCCCACTCATCTTGGGCAAATCTTGTCCCTCCCTGAGTGTTGCCATCTGCCTCCACGCGTCCGGCGCAGCAGGGAGACGGGCACTCGCAATGAAAGAACGCAGGCCAGGCGAGTCTCAAGGTGGACAAGGAGACTGTTTATTCAGCACACTGTGGAGGCTTTTATACAGTGAGGAGCCTCAAGGGAGTCAGGGGACAGGCGGATGACTGCAAGCTTATCAGCAAGGCTGAGCTTATCAGCAAGGCTGAACTTATCAGCAAGATTGAGCTCATCAGCAAGACTGAGCTCATCACCAAGGCTAAGGTTATCAGCAAGGCTGAGCTCATGCCTAGATCTGCGCGTTCCCATTCTCAGAACAGTGTCAAGTTATTCATCTAGCAGTCTGACTTCTTTCATTGCTCCTTGTAAGTCTTCCTGTGAGCACAGAAGGCCAGGTGGCCTGGTTTACTACCTAGGCCCAGGTGTTAGGTCTGCCACAAGTCCCCCCTTTTTGTTTTTGAAACAATTACAAAGCACGGATTTGAGTAAGAAGCGGGCAAAGGAAAACAGATAGCCATCGGGCAAGGCAGGGCAGGCAAAACAGGGCCAAGATCAACAAAATAATATATGGGAGACTATGAAGCAGCATTGAGAGCCAATTAAAAGGATTAACCGCCTCAAGGGCAGAAATGATCGGTGAAGCAATATCAGCAGGAATGGTCAAGGGAGGGGTATTTTGCATAGCATTGGAGAGTAAGGCAAGGTGTGACAAATCAAGGGAGACATTTGAAGAATGCCATGCTCCTTGGAGCCGATTTCGGACCGCGGACCACGAAAATCCGGGAAATGTGGCATTATAATAATATGGGGTCACACAGATATGAGGGTAACGATAATCACAACGTTGAAAAGAAAGTTGAGTGCGAGTAGCAAGGAGGGAGACATTGACAAGTGCCTCTTCTCCTGGTCCTTCCCATTGAATTGCATCCCCCCCTACAAGGTCAGAAGCATTAGTGAGAATATTTCCCACTGGGTCCTGCCACGTAACTGGCCGCACCCACGGAGGGTACGGAACAAAAGTCCAATAGTCCTCAGTAATCACAACAGTGGAGGAGGCAAGAATCAGGAAAGCAATAATCATTTTTAGGAACTTTGCTGCTGATCCTCTAGAGGAAGGGTCGCGGAGTCTGTATCCTGGTTCTCTGTCAGCTCCTGAAGTATGCAGGGTGAGGGAGGGTGTGCTGTAGAAAGGACGCGACGTATGTTCTTTGTGGGTATCCAGATCGGGCGGTCCTCAGTTTCTGGAAAGACACAAGCATACCCTCGGCCCCATGTTAATAAGGGATCTGGCCCTCGCCACTGTCGCGTGAGAGGGTCCTTCCATTTTACTCTTTCGGGGTGTTCTTTAGTGTCACTGCCACACCATTTTTCAGCAGGGGTGAGACCTTTGTCATCCATAGTTAAAAAATTAAGGGTATATATAGCGGATTGTAATTGTCTATGGGGAGAGGTCAGTTCATCTCCCCCTTTTTGTTTTTCCAAAAGAGCTTTGAGCCAACGATGATGGTTTTCGACAATGGCTTGACCCGTGGGATTGTATGGAATACCCGTAACATGGCGAATAGCAAAAATATTACAGAAAGACCGGAACGCTTTAGAAGTGTATGCGGGGCCATTGTCGGTTTTCAATACCTGTGGAATTCCCATAAAGGCAAAAGCAAGACACAAATGATCCATAACATGTTTGGCTGATTCACCAGTGTGAGCCGACGCAAAAGTAAATAATGTACAGGTATCAACAGTAACATGAATAAAAGCCAATCTGCCAAAGGGAGGGTAATGCGTGACGTCCATTTGCCACAGCTTTCTTGGTGCAAGACCACGGGGATTCGTGGCTTCAGAGGCTGCGGGTACTGTAGTAACACAGGAGGTACAAGCTTTCACAATAGCCCGCGCGCTTTCCCGAGAGTCCCACAGTACCCTTTGGGAGAGGGCCAGCGACCCCCGTGGAGATTCGTTGAACCCCCATTTCAGGGGTTATAATCAAGTGTCCCACCACGGGGAGGTCTAGGCCAGCGGAGCCGCTAGTGGCTCGCTGCAATTCGCCGATGGTGGACAGTTGTCTGGAGAAGTCAGAGCCTGTTCCTTCGGAACAGCTTTGCGTTGCAGAGAGATTGCTGCCCCTATTGTTGTTGGGGACTGGGGCCGGCCCCTGCGTCCGTTTCCCTGCACAGGGCTGCCATTATTTGAGAACGTCGAGCGGCATTCAGAAGCCCAGTGGCATCCTTTTTTGCATTTTGGGCATACTGAGGCTGGTAGCGGTCTGGAAAAGTTCTGTCGTGAGCTACGACAATCCTTCGCCAAATGTCCGCTCTTTCCACAGTGAAAGCACACCATGTCTGCCTTAGTTTGTCTTTGCATTGCTGCGGCCATTAGATTAGCATTGAAAGAGGCTGTCTCTACATCCTGACATTGGTGTACCATGTCAGTGATGGACAAAGTCCATTTGCCCCCAGCTAAGGCACGCTTGCAGTCTTGGTTAGCATTGTCATAAGCCAGCTGTCTTAATAAAATAACTCCCGCCGCATTAACACTGACGCTGCGCTGGATAGCCATCGTCAGGCGGCTGACAAATTGTTCAGATGGTTCTGACGGTCCTTGTAATATTTTTGTAAAACTGGAGTTTTGTTCTCCTTTCGCCGGGATCTTTTGCCATGCAGCTTTCCCCGCTATCATTATTTGTTGATATGCTTGCAGAGTGTAAGTTAATTGATTGGCAGTGTCCGCAAAAGGCCCAGTCCCTGTAAGCATCTCGAAAGTGATTTGAACTGGAGGTTGGGCGCGATCATTACGACACGCTTGCTCCGCGCACAAATCAAAAAATTCTGCCTTCCAAAGCAAATAGTCTCTGCCATCCAGGACATTCTTGGCTAAGGTTTGCCAATCATACGGGCAAAGGATTGAGGAAGCAACACTTTCTATGAGTGCCAGCACATAAGAAGCCGTGGGTCCATATGTCGTAGCACCCTGTTTCACTTCTTTTAATAATTTGAAATTCAAGAGTTCGTGGGTACGTATTACATGACCAGGATTACCAGGGTCAGGTTGCTCCATCACAGGGAAACCCATCAGCAGTTCAATAGGTATCTCCTCTCCCCCTTCCATAGTAGCCCCCATCGCTCGCTGCAGAGGTGTTTGTGCTGCTTTCGGGACCCATGAAGGGGGTGGTGGAGGTGGCGGTGCAGACGGAGCTGGCTCAGTGAAAGGATTCCACTTTCCTTTCGGCCATAGCTCAGGATTACAGTCTATCAATGCAGATTCAGGCGGGGGAGGCAAAGGGGGGTCCGGACAAATCAGAGCTTCGTCCGGGCCGGAGGCCACATCTATCCCCGCCAACTTTTCCTTCAAGGGAATTTTGTGTTCAGGAGTAAGGCAAATCTTTAATACGTTCCATAAGGAGAACGCAGCGATAGGAAAAGCCTGGGGTCCTTCTTCTTGTAGTCTGGAACTCATCTGCCTTCCCACTATTTCCCATCGTTCTAAATCCACTATTCCTTCCTTTGGAAACCAAGGGCAGCATTTTTCCACGCATTCCAAAAATTGTTCAATCTGGGCAGTGGTGATAATCAACCCACGCTCCTTTACAACATCCTTAAGTAATTGGATATAATGATTCCGAGAACGGAATTGAATTTGTCCCATTTTCTTCCCTGCTGTAAGCCTGGTGTTTGAAAATGAAAGTAAACTTAAATGCCCTCACCTCTTCCGTTTCTGTGGTGAGTCACTGCCCATTGATGAGTTGCTTCGTGAAGGTTGCGGTGCTGAGTCTGAGGGTCCAGGCTTCTTGTCCCTGTCCCTGTTTGGGCGCCATTTGTTGCCATCTGCCTCCACGCGTCCGGCGCAGCGGGAAGACGGGCACTCGCAATGAAAGAACGCAGGTCAGGCGAGTCTCAAGGTGGACAAGGAGACTGTTTATTCAGCACACTGTGGAGGATTTTATACAGTGAGGAGCCTCAAGGGAGTCAGGGGACAGGCGGATGACTGAAAGCTTATCAGCAAGTCTGAGCTTATCAGCAAGGCTGAACTTATCAGCAAGATTGAGCTCATCAGCAAGACTGAGCTCATCACCAAGGCTAAGCTTATCAGCAAGGCTGAGCTCATGCCTAGATCTGCGCGTTCCCATTCTCAGAACAGCGTCAAGTTATTCATCTAGCAGTCTGACTTCCTTCATTGCTCCTCGTAAGTCTTCCTGTGAGCACAGAAGGCCAGGTGGCCTGGTTTACTACCTAGGCCCAGATGTTAGGTCTGCCACACCTGAGTTTGATTATTCCTGGACCAATTGTTCTGGTCCCCAAGGTCCCAGAGGCTTCTTTATCAAGTTTTCCCGGATTGAGCTTCCCGATACCAGGGCTAGGAGCTGAGCTTCAACCGGAGCTCACACCGCTCCTCAGTTCAGAAAGGGGAATGTGATTGTTTCTCTGGTGATGATGCCAGGTCCCGGTCCAGGGGATTCTGATGAAGGCCCATGCATCTGGAAACCGAAGCCAGGGGCTCAGGGATTGTCCCCAAACCATATGACTATATCTGCTAATTCACAAGATACTTTCTGGCTTGTTCATGTCGGTGGGGCTCAGCTTTTATCCTCTCCTGCTCATTGAGGACAATCATCTTGGCACTCCCAGGAGGGGAGTGGTGTTAGGCTCAGAGCAACTGAGATCTAGATATCACCTCCACCCCCTGTTTCTCTAAATTCACTGAGGGTTGGGTCTTGGAGGGCCTTCCCCCTTGCTGTGATTGAATATCCCAGGAATCCCTAACTTTTTCCTGTGCCCCACAAAGTTGCCGATTGAGCCTCTGAATCGCTTCCATCTTTTCCTGTAACTGCAAAGTAATTAGATTTACGACTCCCACGAACCGACGGATTAGTGATCATCTGTTGGATATTAGTATAATGGGACATGACCTCCTTTTCCTCCTAAAGGTCCCTGATCCACTTCAACAAGGCTTACAATATAACTGCCCTTGTTTTTCCCTAATGTGCCTTTATACTCTGTGTGACCACCTCCTCTATCCAGTGTGTAACTGTGCCCCATTGGGCACCCTGAGACCCCCATTTCCTTTTTAATGGTATCTGTTAAGCACTTACTCTGTACCAGGCACTATACTAAGTGATGGGTAGATACAAGCTACTCAGGATTGACACAGTCCCTGTCCCACATAGGGTTCACAGTCTTATCTCCATTTTACAGGTGAGGTAACTGAGGCACAAAGAAGTTAAAAGGCTTGCCCAAGGTTACATAGCAAACAAGTGGTGGAACCTGAATTAGAACCCAGGTCTTTCTGACTCGTAGGTCCGTGCTCTACTTCTAGATTATGCTGGTTCCCTCTTGAAACCCCTTTGAGTCCCCAGCTACATCTAACCTTCAGGGGTATTCCAGGTCCTTGAAGGGCACATCTCAATCCTTAATGGATTTGATAATAAACTCACCTTTATTTATGTATTTATTCATTTCTAAAGTTTAAGTAAATTCTACATTATAATGATCCCATCCTCATTGTTCCTTAGCTTTGGATCTATGAATGACTTAAATGGGTTTCAGCCCCTCTCTTTGTGTTCACATAGTGACTCCAGGCAGGATGTGCAGTGCATGCAAGGAATGACACTAGAGTTAGGTCTAGGGGAAGATATTTCTGGTTCCTATACTCTATATATTTTCAGTGGACAGGCTGTGAGAAATTGAGAGTTCATGGCCAACTTCCAGTATAAGAGGAGGGGATGTATCCACTCCACAGTTGAAGCCCCAGGTAACTGACTATTCCTTTGAATTCTTCTTTCCATGCTCAAGAAGGCAACCACCCACAAGTAGATCTTTTCAGAGAGTGCAGCCGGTTCTAGTTCCTGCAAGCACAGATGATTATAGCCTTACTCTTCTGAGAACACTTATACTTTTGAGAACACTTACACTTTTGAGACACAGTGTGACCCAGTAGAGAGAACATGGGCCTGGGAGTCAGAGGATCCGGATACTAATCGCAACTCTGCCACTTGTCTGCTGTATGGCCCTGGTAAAGTCCCTTAACTTCTGTATGCCTCAGGTTCCTCATCTGTAAAATGGAGATTGATACTATGAGCCCCATGTGGGACGTGGACTATCCAACCTGATTAGCTTGTGTCTACTCCAGTGCTTAGTTCAGAACCTGAAGTTATGTCTGGTGCTTTTACAAAAAAATTGTTGAAGTTTCACAGAATTCCACTCTTCCAAATGCTGACTTAGTCACAATTGTGATTTTCAATTGAACAGCTAATCTGTACTCAAGAATCCAGTGAACTCTCAAATTCCTCCTTTGGTGAGAAGCAGTGTGGCTTAGTGGCAAAAGCACAGGATTGGGTGTCAGAGGTCATGGGTTCTAATCCCCCTTCCACCACTTGTCTGCTCTGTGACCTTGGGCAAGCCACTTAACTTCTCGTGCTTTAGTTACCGTGTCTGTAAAATGGGGATTAAGATGGTGAACCCCATGTGGGACAACCTGATTACCTTGTATCTACTCCAGTGCTTGGAAGAGTACCTGAAACATAGCAAGCGCTTTTAACAAATACCATTATTATTATTATTTACAGCCAAGGTCCAGTCTCTCTTTTTTTTGCTCCACCATGACCCCAGGGGCCCACTTCAAGAAAGAAAAGAAAACCTAGGTAACAAAAAGTCCTTCCTTCCTTCAGACTAATGCTAAACCGACATTCTCGTTGACTAAGTCTGCTTTGAGATAGAACCCAGGAGTCTCAATCACATCACCATAAACCATGAAATCCTTGTGGGCAAGGAATATGTCTACTGACTTTGTTGGATGCTGTATTATATTCTCCCAAGTGTTTAGTACAGTGATCTGCACGTAGTTAGGACTCAATAAATACATACCACTGATTGATGGATTGAGTGATTGGACACAATCCAGTCCTTCAGTGGACTCCAGCACTCCTGAGGAGTCTCTTCTTTCCATTCCTGCACTGCAGGAGAAGAAAATAGAAGGTGAATTCTCAAAGAGTTTTTAGAGGAATGTTTTTGGGATACAGAAAGGAAATATCAGGATGTTAGAAATTTCCTCAGAATTATTAGCATGGATATGAAAAATGGCAACCTCCAATCTCTGTCTCTGAACATTCTGTCACCACTATCAGAGAGATGATTAAACTCAGTGGACCATCCATTTTCTTTATGGTCCTAATTGAGCTCATCCCTTCTTAAGTATATCAATTAATATGTACCCAATGGGAAACCCATAGAGGCAAGCATTTTCCATTTGCCTAATCCTGTCATATAGGAAAGTGACTCCTTGTGTACCCTTTGTTTTTTCATTGTTCAGAATTCATTGTTTTTCCCCTCCTCTGAATGATGAGGGTTTTGATTATTCAAAAAAATTTGTGTATGCCCACTTCACACCCTCCTTGATTTCTTAGGCCTCTGGCTGCATCTTTTCTGGCTGACTGTCCTATTCTTCCTCTAAAGTAGCTGCCCCTTCCCCGTGCTTCATTTCTTCCAGCTCTACTATGTCCTTCCTAAAACTCCATGAAGCAGTCCAGATGAAAGTGTATGTAACATGGTTTAAAACATTTCCAAAGGTATGCCTTTTGTTATTAAATCCTCCAAACTGTAAGCTCTTTGTGGACAGAGGATGTGCCTGTTATATTGCTATTTTGTATAATAGCAATATGATTGATTGAATGATTGATTGATAGCAGTATTTGTTAAGCGTTTTACTATGTGTCTGGTACTGTATTGAACATTGGGTAAAATACAAGATAATGAGTTCAAAAACAGTTGTATTCCCACATGGGACTATTGTCTATCTCTCCGCCAACCTCTTGCCCACATCCTACCTCTGGCCTGGAATACCCTCCCTCCTCGTATCAGACAGATAACTGCTTTTCCCCACTTCAAAGCCTTATTTAACCTTCCTTGACTAAGGCCTCCTCTCTTCTTCTCCCACTCCTTTCTATGCTGCTCATACTTGCTTCTTCATTCATCGATTATCCCTTCCCCACAGCACATATGTATGTTCTATATTTCTCTGTAATTTATTTCTTTATCTATTTATTTATATTAACGTCTGTCTTCCCCTCTAGGCTGTGAGCTCATTGTTGGCAGGGAATGTGATTTTGATGTTATATTGTATTCTCCCAAACACTTGGTACAGTGCTTTGCACATGGTAAGCACTCATTAAATATGATTTAGGAATAAATAAAATAAAATAAAATAAAATAAATGGGACTCATAGTATTAGAATGAGGGAGAATAGGTAATCTACCCCCATTTTCAGATGAGGTAACTGAGGCCCAGAGAAAGTTATAAGAATTGCCCAAGGTCATCCAACAGACAAGTGGTAGAGTCAGAATTAGAACCTAGATTCTCTGACTCTCAGGGTCATGGTTTCTCCTCTAGGCCATGCTGTTTCTAATCACTTCCTGACAATACCCAGGGTGTGGGTGGATATTTTGATTGTTTTGATTGGAGAAGGAGCGTGGCTCAATGGAAAGAGCACGGGCTTGGGAGTCAGAGATCATGGGTTCAAATCCCTGATCCACCAATTGTCAGCTGAATGACTTTGGGCAAGTCACTTAACTTCTCTGTGCCTCAGTTACCTCATCTCTAAAATGGGAATGAAGACTGTGAGTCCCACGAGAAACAACCTGATCACTTTGTATCCTCCCAAGAGCTTAGAACAGTGCTTTACACTTAAGCGCTTAACAAATGCCATTATTGTCATTATTATTATCATTATTTTTCTGCACGACAAACCCTATTTGGGTTTGGGAACCTCTAAAAATTTTATCCTGCTGCTGCGGATGAGTGAGGAGTGATGTTGTGTGCTTCTTGTGTCTGAGTGTTTGAGAGCACATTTTGTGAGACTGTGCCTTGTCATGCACATGGGTTTGTTTGTGTGAGGGTGAAAGACCACCTGTTAAATGGTGAGTATGAGAGAATATGTGGTTACAAATGGATGAACAAATATGCGCTGGTTTTGGTGAAGGAGAGTGTGTGATGGACTGGGGGACAGAGAGAGAGTAAACGGAATAGTGTATGGCTGAGAGTGGGTGTATACTTCATGTATGTGTCTCTATTATCTTTCTCTTTCCTGTGGGTCTCTCCCTTTCCTGCCTTTTTTCTACGCTCTAACCTTCATCTCCCAGCCATGCTCTATAGAAGCCCTAAAGAATCAATCAATCTATCAATCAATTAATGGTATTTAATGAGTATTTACTGTAGACAGAACAGTGTACTAGAAACTTGAGAGAACACAATGCAATAAAGTAGGTATAGATGAGCCATGAACACAAAAAGATTACAGGCCAGAGGGAGAGACAGGTATTAAAATAAATTGCAGCAGGATATGTGCAGAAGTGGTAAACTGACCTCTTATGCTAGGGCTGCTACTAGGGGTGGAGAGTTGCCTTTCCTATCCCTGTCAGTATCTTCCCCTGCATTGTGTGGACAAGAGAGCCAATGGTGACAATGAAGGCAGCAGCAACAGCTCATGGTGGGGTCGAAAGGGAATCACTTACCCGCCTCCCCATCCTTAGTGACTCTCAATCCATTGCCTATGTCAGCTATTTCTGATGAACAACTCCCTCCTCAAATCCGCCCCCCCCCGGTGCGTGCACACACACACACACACACACACACACACACACACACACACACACACACACACACGAGCCCCACCTCTGCTATCTCTTGCCCCTAACAATCTGGCCACATATTTCTTTGATAAAATTGAAACCAATCAGGTGTGATCTCCCTACAATTTCCGCTACTGCTCTCCAGTCCCTTCCTCCTCCTGTCCACCTTCAACTCTCCCAGCTTTCCCAGCTGTATCGCAAAAGGGGATCTCCTGCCCCTTCTCAAAATTTACCCCTTCTGACTGCATTCTTACCCCATCCCTTCACACCTTAACAAAACACTTGCTCTTCCCTTCTCCTCTGGCTGACCATCATCTTCAACCATTCATTTTCCAATGACTTCTTCCCCACTCCTTTCAGACATGCTCATGTGACCTCTATTCTAAAAAAAAAAACACTCTCCTTTTACCTCATGGTTCCTTACAGTAATCTCCCCACCTTCCTCCTACAAATCCTCTCCAAACACCTTGAGTAAGTTGTTTACACCCGATGTCTCATCCATTCATTCATTCAACCGTATTTCTTGAGTGCCTACCGTGTGCAGAGCACTGTACTAGGCGCTTGGAAAGTACAATTCAGCAACAAATAGAGACATTCCCTATGCAACAACGGCTTCACAGCCTCTTCCAATCCTCTCTTGACTTGCTCCTATCTAGTTTCTGCCTCTTCCTTCCATGAAAACTGTTCTCTCTAAGATCACCAATGACATCTACTCCATCCTAATCCTCCTCGAACTCTCAGCTGCCTTCATCAATGTAGACCACCCCCTTCTCATGGAAACATTGTCCAACCTTGGCTTCAGTGACACCATCCTTCTCTGGTTTTCCCCCTGTGTCTCCGGCCACCTTTTTTCAGGCTCTTTTGCAGGTTCCTCCTCTACTTCCCACCCCCTTACTATTGGGGTTTTGAAAGGCTCAGTTCTGAGTCCACTTCTCTTCTACATCTACACTCACTGCCCTGGAGAACTCATTCGTACCCAAAGCTTCAACAATCATCTCTACATGGATGACTCCCAAATTTATCGCTCCAGCCATGACCTCTTTCTTTCTCTGTAGTCTCACATTTCCTCTAACCTTCAGAATTTCTCTATTTAAATACACCCCCCGACACCTAACACTTAACATTTCCGAAAGAGAGCTCCTCATCTGCACTCCCAGACCCTGTCCTCTCCCTGACTTTCCCATTGCAGGAGACAGAACCACCATCCTCCCAGTCTTAGAAGTCTGTAACCTTGATATTATCCTTGACTCATCTCACTCATTACATTTATTCATGCATCCAATCATATTTATTGAGCACTAGCTGTGTTCAGAACACTGTACTAAGCACTTGAGAAAGTACATTATAGCAATAAACAGACTCATTCCCTTCCTGCATCAAACTTACAGTCTAAAATCTACAGTCACTCAACCTACATATTCGTTCTGTCACCAAGTCTTGTCTTTCACCTTCACAACATTGCTAAAATATGCCTTTTTCTCTCCATCCAAACTGCTACTAAGCAGAACCAATTGTTTATCTTGGTTTCGCGGATAAAACACAGGCCTGGGAGTCAGAAGGACCTGGGTTCTAATCCTGACTCCACCACTTGCATGCTCTGTTACCTTGGGCACTTCACTTTTTTGTGCCTAAGTTACCTAATCTTTAAAATGGGGTTACAGACTGTGAGCCCCATATGGGACAGGGACTGTGTCCAACCTGATTACCTTTTATCTACACCTTCACTTAGAATAGTGCTTCACACGTAGTAAGTGCTTAACAAATACCATCATTATTATTATCCTGTTTTGACTACTGCCTTCAGCTTCCTTGCTGACCTCCTAGCCTCCTATCTCTCCCCAGTCTAGTCCCTACGTCACTCATATCATATCATTTTTCTACAAAAATGTTCATTCCATGTTTTCCCACTCCCCAAGAACCTCCAGTGGTTGCCTATTCACCTCTGCATCAAACAAAAACAACTTTCAGCTTGTCCCCTCGTACCCTCCCTCACGGATTTTCTACTACAACCTAACCATCTTACTCCATCTTTAACACCATCTCACTATAGCTCAGTCCTGTCTGTCTCACTGCCTACCCCTTGCCCCCCTTCTCCCATTAACTCCCCCATCTCCCTTCCCCGTCTCCCTGCCCTCCGGGACCTTGTTTTACCGGTCGACCCCCGGCCCACGTCATCCCCCTGGCCTCGAATGCCCTCCCTCTGCACATCCGCCAAGCTAGCTCTCTTCCCCCTTTCAAGGCCCTACTGAGAGCTCACCTCCTCCAGGAGGCCTTCCCACACTGAGCCCTCTCCGTCCTCTTCCCCTCCTCCCCCCTCCGTCTTACCTCCTTCCCTTCCCCACAGCACCTGTATATATGTATATATGTTTGTTCGAATTTATTACTTCATTTACTTATTCTACTTGTACATATCTATTCTATTTATTTTATTTGGTTAATATGTTTTGTTTTGTTCTCTGTCTCCCCCTTCTAGACTGTGAGCCCACTGTTGGGTAGGGACTGTCTCTATATGTTCCCAACTTGTACTTCCCAAGTGCTTAGTACAGTGCTCTGCACAGAGTAAGCTCTCAATAAATACGATTGATTGATTGATTGATTAACTGGAGCTCCCTTTCCGTCCATATCTGACAGACCACCACTCTCCCCACATCTCCTCCAAGAGGTCTGCCTCAACTACACCCTCTTTCCCCCTACTATCTCTAACATTGCATCACTTAGGCACTTAAATCAGTATTCTTTAAGTACTTTATATTCACTCCATCCTCCCCTCGGCAGCTCTTACGTACTTATTTGTAATGTATTTATTTCTATAAACACCTGCCTCCTCCTCTAGACTTCAAGCTAATTATTGTCTGAAAACGTGTCTACAAACTCTGTTTTATTGTACACTACCAAGTGCTTTATACGGTACTCTGCACATAATAAGTTCTCAATAAATACCATTGATTTATTCATTAACTGAATAAGTTCTCAGTCCCTCTCTCTCATTTCTTATTCTGTCCTCTCCTGCTCTCTGTTCTTCAGGCCTCACTCCATTTCCCCCAGATTTTCCCCTCCTCCCTCATCCACCAGGACTCTCCCCCAACCCCAAGGCTCAGCTGCAATCACCCAGAATCTTCTCCCTCGATCCCTCTCAATCAATCACTGGTATTTATTTATTGAGTGGCTTACTGTGTGCAGGACACTGTACTAAGGACTTCGGAGGGTACAGTGCAGCAGAGTTGGTAAATACGTTCCCTGGCCACAAACTTACATTGCAGCCTAGCTTACAGCTTACTCTCAACTCCCTGGGTTCTGTTTCTTCATCTTCATCCTCATTCTTAAGCTCACCCCCATCAGTTTTCCCAATCTTGTGAGAGGGTCATGGCCAGGAGTAGGAGGGGGCTGACCATGGTTAGGAATAGGGTAGGGCTCTACGATGACCTCAGTGATCAGGGCCCAGGTGGGAGACTGAGATTGAGGACAGGATGGGTGGGTTCAGGCTGTGGGCAAGAAATGGGCAGAGAAACTTCATGGCTTAGTGGAAAGGGTCCGGGGCTGGGAGTCAGAGGACGTGTGTTCTAATCCTGGCTCCACCACTTGTTTACTGTGTGACCTTGGGCAAATCACTTCATTTCTCTGTGCCTCAGTTTCCTCATCTCTGAAGTGGGGGTTGAATCCTCCTCCTTCCATCTTAGACTGTGAGCCCTATGTGGGACAGGGACTTTATCTGATCCTAATGAACTTATATTTACCCCTGCCCTTAGAACAGTGCTTGACACACAGTAAAGCCTTAATAAATACTATAAAAAAATTAACATCTTAGAACAGGGCTTGTCCATAGCTGCCCTCCCGTACTTTATCCCTGTCCATCCTCTTTTCTTTCTTGGTAGACCAGAGGCAGGGAGCTGCAAAGGGGACAAGGTTGGGATCCTGATCCTACCCTGTCATTATCCTTGGAGCCCAGGAAGTTATCTAGCAATGGGTGCTCTCAGTTCTATTTTCAGAATGGTATCAATCAGTAGTTTGTAGAGCACTGTACTGTTTGGGAAAGTACAATACAACAAAATTTACATGCAGTTTCCTTGCACACAATGAACATACAATCTAGAGGAGAAGACAGAAACTACTATGAATAAATGACGTATGCTACGTAATTTAAAGATATGTAGATAAGTGCTGTGGATGAGATGTTGAGTGAAATTTCGAATGTCCAAAGGTCACCAAGCCAAATTCATAGAGCTGTGTATAGAAGATCTTGCAATGTTATCTAGAAATTGGAAGTTGAACCAACTACAAACAATTTTGAAGAAGCAAGAAAAACCACTTGCCTTTGGTAGGGCTCAAAGCCACAATGGATTCGACAATGGAGCAATGTTTCCCAATGGAAAGAATCCCCTCCTCCTCAGAAATCTCCAGTGGTGGCTTATCAACTCCGTATCAAGGAAAAACTCCTCACTGTTGGCTTCAAAGCACTCCATCACCTTGCCCCTTCGTTACTCACCTGCCTTCTCTCCTACATTGCAGCCTGCATGCTCTGCTCCTCTGGTACTAACCTTCTCACTGTGCCTCTTTCTCACGTATCCTGCCATCGACCCCTGGCCCATGTCTTACCTCTGGCCTGGAATTCTCTCCCTCCTCAAACCTTCCAAATGAGCACACTTCCCCCCTTCAAAGCCCTATGGAAAGCTCACTTCCCTAGGAGGCCTTCTTAAACCAGACCCCTCCTTTTCCTCTTCTCCCCCTCCCCTCCCAATTGCCCCGACCTTTGCCCCGTTGCCCTTTGCTCTATGCCCCCCTCTCTGCCCCATAACACTTGCATATATGTACACATTTGTAAAGATATTTTTCTTTATTAATTATGTGTACATATCTATAATTCTATTTATTTCATTCATTCATTCATTCAATCATATTTATTGAGTGCTTACTGTGTGCAGAGCACAGTACTAAGCGCTTGGGAAGTACAAGTTGGCAACATATAGAGACGGTCCCTACCCATTGAATGAATGAATGAATGAATTAATGAATGAATAGGGCTGAATGAATGAATCAATTAATGAGCCTGGGAATGGGAATCAGAGGACATGGATTCTAACTCCGACTCTGCTATGTACCTGTTGTGTGACCTTGGGCGAGTAACTTAACTTCTCCATTCCTCAGTTACCTCATCTGTAAAATGGAGATTCAATACCCATTCTCCTTCTTACTTAGATGGTGAACCCTGCAAGGGACAGGAATTGTTTTTACCATGATTATCTTGTACCTTCCCCAGCATTTAGAGCAATGCTTGACACATAGTAAGCACTTAACAAATAATAATAATAATCATGGTATCTGTTAAGTGCTTACTATATGCCAAACACTTTTCTAAGTGCTGGGGTAGATAAAAGGTCATTCATTCATTCATTCATTCAATCGTATTTATTGAGCAATTCCAGTGTGCAGAGCACTGTACTAAGCGCTTGGGAAGTACAAGTCGGCAAAACATAGAGACAGTCCCTACCCAACAGCGGGCTCACAGTCTAGAAGGGGGAGACAGAGAACAAAACAAAACATACTAACAAAATAAAATAAATAGAATAGGTATGTACAAGTAAGATAAATAAATAAATAGAGTAATAAATATGTACAAACATATATACATATATACAGGTGCTGTGGGGAAGGGAAGGAGGTAAGATGGGGGGGATGGAGAGGGGGACGAGGGGGAGAGGAAGGAAGGGGCTCAGTCTGGGAAGGCCTCCTGGAGGACGTGAAATCTCAGTAGGACCTTGAAGGGAGGAAGAGAGCTAGCTTGGCGGATGGGCAGAGGGAGGGCATTCCAGGCCCGGGGGATGACGTGGGCCAGGGGGCGATGGCGTGACAGGTGAGAACGAGGCATGGTGAGGAGATTAGCAGCAGAGGAGCAGAGGGTGCGGGGTGGGCTGTAGAAGGAGAGAAGGGAGATGAGGTAGGAGGGGGCGAGGTGATGGGGAGCCTTGAAGCCGAGGGTGAGGAGTTTCTGCCTGATGCGCAGATTGATTGGTAGCCACTGGAGATTTTTGAGGAGGGGAGTAACATGCCCAGAGCGTTTCTGGACAAAGACAATCTGGGCAGCAATGTGAAGTATGGATTGAAGTGGGGAGAGACAGGAGGATGGGCTATCGGAGAGGAGGTTGATACAGTAATCCAGACAGGATAGGATGAGAGTTTGAACGAGCAGGGTAGCGGTTTGGATGGAGAGAAAAGGGCGTATCTTGTCAATGTTGCGGAGGTGAGACCGGCAGGTTTTGATAATGGTTTGGATATGAGGTGTGAACTAGAGAGCGGAGTCGAGGATGACACCAAGGTTGCGGGCTTGTGAGATGGGAAGGATGGTAGTGCCGTCAACAGTGATAGGAAAGTCAAGGAGAGGGCAGGCTTTGGAAGGGAAGACAAGGAGTTCAGTCTTGGACATGTTGAGTTTTAGGTGGCGGGCAGACATCCAGATGGAGATGTCCTGAAGGCAGGAGGAGATGCGAGCCTGGAGGGAGGGAGAGAGAGCAGGGGCAGAGATGTAGATTTGGGTGTCATCAGCGTAGAGATGACAGTTGAAGCCGTGGGAGCGAATGAGGTCACCCAGGGAGTGTGTGTAAATCGAGAACAGAAGGGGACCAAGAACTGAACCTTGAGGAACTTCTACAGTAAGGGGATGGGACGGGGAGGAGGAGCCTGCAAAAGAGACTGAGAATGAATGACCGGAGAGATAAGAGGAGAACCAGGAGAGGACAGAGTCTGTGAAGCTAAGGTTGGATACCGTGTTGAGGAGAAGGGGATGGTCCACCGTGTCGAAGGCAGCTGAGAGGTCGAGGAGGATTAGGATAGAGTATGAGCCATTGGATTTGGCAGGGAGGAGATCATTGGTGACCTTTGAGAGGGCAGTTTCTGTGGAATGTAGGGAACGGAAGCCAGATTGGAGGTAATCTGGAGGTAATCAGGTTGTTCCACTTCGGGCTCACAGTCTTGATCCCCATTTTACAAATGAGGTAACTGAGGCCCAGAGAAGTTAAGTGGCTTGCCCAAGGTTACACAGCAGACGTGTGGCGGTGTCGGGATTAGAACCGAGGTCCTCTGACTCTCAAGCCCTCATTCTTGCCACTAAGCCATGCTTCTTCTCTACCACAATTACCAAAAATACCACAATTATTATTATTGTTTTTGGCTTTCATGTCCATTACCTTAACCACTCCACCACAGCTACATATGAAATAGATGAGACGTCTTGGATAATGCCTGAGAAATCACCACCACTCCCTCTGTCCTACCATTTTTCTCAGGCTCATGTCTTCCCATCTGCACCCTGCCCCAGCCCTGTCTCTTTGCTCGTTCCTGTACCCAAACAGCACAGTCCTGTTCATCAGCAGCCCAGCTTCAAAGGTTCTGACCCCATGGGGAGGGGCGGGTCTTCTCCCCCGCAGTAATGAGAGTCAACCTCCTCTCGGGCATGGCAGGGGGCTTGGCCTACCGAATGACACAATTTCTCTTTCAGAACACCATCTGATTGGCCCACCTTTCTGAGAGGTGGGCCAATTATACAAAGAAGCAGTCAGAGGTGGAGGATGGGATATCCTAAGACCCTTGAGCAGGTCCTCCGCTTCTTCCTCCCGGCCCCCCCCTCCCCTTCTCCCCGCCCCCACCCCATCCCAGTTCTCCTTTCCCATCGCCACCCCCCTTCCCACTCTCCCCGCCCAGGCCCCCGCCAACTCATCCCAATCCAAACCCTCCCCACCCCTCGCACCCTTCCCCCTCCCTCCCCTCCCTCGACAGCTGATGCCAAGTGTGGCCTCTGGAACCCCCGCTCCGTTTTAAGTAAGATCCCTTTCATCCTGGACCTTTTCCTTTCCAGTTCTCTACTCCTCCTCGCCCTAACTGAAACATGGCTGTCGCCGGACGACACGGTCTCTTCTGCTGCTCTCTGCAGTGCAGGCCTCTTCTTCTCCCACTCCCCCAGACTCACCGGAAAAGGAGGAGGTGTCGGTTTCCTTCTCGCCCCCCAATGTCGCTTTCGCACTATCCCTCCTACCTCTTCCCTTTCCTTCCCTTCCTTTGAAGCCCACATTATTCGCCTCTACCACCCCCTCCAGATTCTTGTAGCCGTCATCTACCGCCTTCCGGGCCCCACTTCCAACTTCTTTAACGACTTTGACCCCTTCCTCACATTCCTTCTCTCCTTCTCCATGTCCACTCTGATCCTCGGAGACTTCAATATCCACATGGATATCCCTAACGACTCCTCTGCCGCCCGCCTTCTATCTCTCCTTGACGCTGCCAACCTCTTCCTCCACCCCACCTCACCCACTCACCAACTTGGTCATACCCTCGACCTCATCATCTCCTACCGCTGCACTGTGTCCACCCTCACCAACTCTGTGATCCCTCTCTCTGATCATAATCTTCTCACCTGCCTCCTCACTCACACTCCTTTCCCCTGTAAATCCGTATTACTCCCTCACAGAGATCTCTGCTCTCTGGACCCCACCCATCTTTCGGAGCGCCTCACACCCCACCTCGCCGCCCTCTCCTCTCTACCCAGTCTTGATGATCAGATTACTGCTCTCAACTCTACCCTTTCTACTCAGCTAGACTCGCTCGCTCCCCTTTCCCTTCGCCGCTCTCGCACCACTAACCCACAGCCCTGGATCACTGCCACTGTCTGCCTCCTTCGCTCTTATGCTCGAGCTGCCGAACGCTGCTGGCGAAAGTCTAAACACCATGCCAACCTCGTTCACTTCAAGTTTATCCTTTCCTGCCTTAACTCAGCCCTCTCTTCTGCCAGACAAAACTATTTCTCCTCCCTTATTGACACCCATGCCCATCACCCCCGCCAGCTCTTCCGTACATTCAACTCCCTTCTCAGGCCCCCGGTTCCTCCCCCTCCTCCTTCCCTCACCCCCAACGATCTGGCCTCCTACTTCATCAACAAAATTAAATCCATCAGGTCCGACCTCCCCAAAGTCTCTTCCCCCCTTTCTCCAACCCCCCGGCTCTCAACACTCTCTGCTACTCTCCCATCCTTCCCAGCGGTATCCTCAGAAGAGCTCTCCTCCCTCCTCTCAAGTGCTACTCCGGCCACCTGTGCTTCTGACCCCATTCCCTCTCATCTTATGAAATCTCTCGCTCCATCCCTTCTCCCCTCCTTAACTTCCATCTTCAACCGCTCACTCTCCACTGGTTCCTTCCCCTCTGCCTTCAAACATGCCCATGTCTCTCCCATCCTAAAAAAACCCTCTCTTGACCCCACCTCACCTTCTAGTTATCGTCCCATATCCCTCCTACCATTCCTTTCCAAACTCCTAGAACGAGTTGTCTACACGCGCTGCCTAGAATTCCTCAACAACAACTCTCTCCTCGACCCCCTCCAGTCTGGCTTCTGTCCCCTTCATTCCACAGAAACTGCGCTCTCAAAGGTCACCAATGACCTCCTGCTTGCCAAATCCAACGGCTCATACTCGGTCCTAATCCTCCTCGACCTCTCAGCTGCCTTTGACACTGTGGACCACCCCCTTCTCCTCAACACGTTATCTGACCTTGGCTTCACAGACTCCGTCCTCTCCTGGTTCTCCTCTTACCTCTCCGGTCGTTCTTTCTCAGTCTCTTTTGCAGGCTCCTCCTGCCCCTCCCATCCTCTTACGGTGGGGGTTCCCCAAGGTTCAGTGCTTGGTCCCCATCTGTTCTCAATCTACACTCACTCCCTTGGTGACCTCATTCGCTTCCACGGCTTCAACTATCATCTCTATGCTGATGACACCCAGATCTACATCTCTGCCCCTGCTCTCTCCCCCTCCCTCCAGGCTCGCATCTCCTCCTGCCTTCAGGACATCTCCATCTGGATGTCTGCCCGCCACCTAAAGCTCAACATGTCGAAGACTGAGCTCCTTGTCTTCCCTCCCAAACCTTGTCCTCTCCCTGACTTTCCCATCTCTGTTGACGGCACTACCATCCTTCCCGTCTCACAAGCCCGCAACCTTGGTGTCATCCTCGACTCCGCTCTCTCATTCACCCCTCACATCCAAGCCGTCACCAAAGCATGCCGGTCTCAGCTCCGCAACATTGCCAAGATCCGCCCTTTCCTCTCCATCCAAACCGCTACCCTGCTCATTCAAGCTCTCATCCTATCCCGTCTGGACTACTGCACTAGCCTTCTCTCTGATCTCCCATCCTCGTGTGTCTCTCCACTTCAATCCATACTTCATGCTGCTGCCCGGATTATCTTTGTCCAGAAACGCTCTGGACATATTACTCCCCTCCTCAAAAACCTCCCATGGCTACCGATCAATCTGCGCATCAGGCAGAAACTCCTCACCTTGGGCTTCAAGGCTCTCCATCACCTCGCCCCCTCCTACCTCACCTCCCTTCTCTCCTTCTACTGCCCAGCCCGCACCCTCCACTCCTCCACCGCTAATCTCCTCACTGTACCTCGCTCTCGCCTGTCCCGCCATCGACCCCCGGCCCACGTCATCCCCCGGGCCTGGAATGCCCTCCCTCTGCCCATCCGCCAAGCTAGCTCTCTTCCTCCCTTCAAGGCCCTGCTGAGAGCTCACCTCCTCCAGGAGGCCTTCCCAGACTGAGCCCCTTCTTTTCTCTCCCCCTCGTCCCCCTCTCCATCCCCCCGTCTTACCTCCTTCCCTTCCCCACAGCACCTGTATATATGTATATATGGTTGTACATATTTATTACTCTATTTATTTATTTATTTATTTTACTTGTACATTTCTATCCTACTTATTTTATTTTGTTGGTATGTTTGGTTCTGTTCTCTGTCTCCCCCTTTTAGACTGTGAGCCCACTGTTGGGTAGGGACTGTCTCTATGTGATGCCAATTTGTACTTTCCAAGCGCTTAGTACAGTGCTCTGCACATAGTAAGCGCTCAATAAATACGATTGATTGATAGAAGGGGAAAGAAATCTGAATCCTACCTGTTCCAGGCAGTTTTCCCTAATTAATCTCTCATCTCCCCACTTACTGACACTTCCAAACTTTTGGGTTGCCTATGCATTTCAGTCCTCATGCCCTAAGCACTTATTCTCCTAAAACATCCCTCCAGCCTTTATGTAAATATTTTTAAACTGAGTTGCTTCTTCTTAACTGTAATTGATTTCAGTGTCTGTTTTATAAAAACCTTGAGGACAGGAATGACATAATGCTTACTACAGAACCCTGCAAGGAGTGAGTGCTCAATAAATGTTATTGTTTGATTGATGTTTTCTTGGTTTAATCTGTGTTTTAGCTCTGTGAAACAGCTTAGGGTTTGTGTAGAATTGCTTGGAACCCAGTCAATTCACAAGCAGCATGCCCTTATGGACAGAGTATGGGCTTGGGAATCAGAAGGACATGGGTTCTAATCCCGGATTTGTCACTTAATAATAACATTAATAATAATAATCGTGGTACTTTGTAGGGCTTGTGGTGTGCCATGCACTCTACTGGGAGCTGGGGGAGATACAGGTTAACCGGGTTAGACACAGTCCTTGTCCTACATGGGGCTCACACTCTTAATCCCCATTTTGCAGGTGAGGTGCCTGAGACTCAGAGAAGTTGGGTGGCTTGCCCAAGGTCATACAGTGGACATGTGGTGGAAAAGCAGCATGGCTCAGTGGAAAGATCACGGGCTTTGGAGTCAGAGGTCATGGGTTCAAATTCCAGCTCTGCCACTTGTCAGCTGTGTGACTTTGGGCAAGTCACTTAACTTCTCTGTGCCTCGGTTCCCTCATCTGTGAAATGGGGATTAAGACTGTGAGCCTCACGTGGGACAACCTGATCACCTTGTATCCCCCCAGCGCTTAGAACAGTGCTTTGCACATAGTAAGCACTTAACTAATGCCATCATTGTTATTATTGTGTTGTGGAGCCTGGATTAGAACCCAGGTCCTTCTGACTTCCAGGCCCTTGATATATCTACTAGGCCATGTTGCTTCTTTCCAGCCTTTCTCCAGTGCACCCCTCCAGCCCATCCTCCAGCCTACAGTACTTATCTACATATATTTAAAGTAAATGATATAAATCATTTATTTGTATTACTGCCTGTCTCTGTCTCTAGAGTGTATGCTCTTTGTGGGTAAGGAAGCTGCATGTCAGTTCTGTTGTATTGTACTCCCCCAAGTGCTTACGACTGTGCTCTACACACAGTTGGTGTTCAATAAATACCACTGATTGCTACCATTATGAAAATATAATTGATAGAGCACCTGCTGCTAGAGAAATTCTTGGGCACCAAGGAGAAGGACAGGGTAGAAAAAAAGAGCCCAACTTTATCCCCTTTGCAGCTCCCTGCCTGTGGTCTACCAAGACCTGTGCGATAGAGTAGGGGTGAGCAGCTGTGGACAAGCCCTGTGTCAGATGTTACTCATTTTTTATAGTATTTGTTAAGGGTTTACTATGTGTCAAGCACTGTTCTAAGAACTGGCATATGTATGAGTTAATCAGGGTCAGATATAGTCCCTGGCCTACATGGGGCTTACAGTATAAGATGGAGGGAGGAGGATCTATCTTTACTTTAGAGATGAGAAAACTAAGACACAGAGAAGTGAAGTGACTTGCCCAAGATCACACAACAGACAAGTGGTAGAGCCAGGATTAGAAAACAGGTCCTCAGTTCCCTGGATTGTGCCCTTTTCTGTGATGCCCCTATTTCCCAGAGGAATCACTGGTGAGCCCAACTCATTTCTGTAGTAATTGATTATATGGCCCTTTTCCACTTCAGTAGGGTTTTGAACTCTGTGATGCAGCATGGTGGGCTCTATGAAGAGTAGACCGGTGGGCTGGAATCTGCTCAAATATGGGGCAGCGGATGGGGAGGAGAATAACAGTGATCACGGTCTCTTGTATGGAAAGCTAGAGACCTTTCCTAATGGCACAGAACTCTCAAAAAAGAGAAAGGAGGCATCAACCCTCATTTCCCTTTTCTATTTATCCTACTTTCTGCATCAACTATGCACTTGAGTCTGCATTCCTATGGTCCTTTGATATTCACCTCACACAAAACCCCTGTGCACTTAAGTCCATATCCTTATCCTCTTCAACCTCCCCTTTGTGTAATTTATTTTAATGTCTCTCTCCCATTCTACAAAGTAAACTCCTTGTGGTCAGAGATAGTATCTACCAATTCTTTTGTACTGTAATGACCAACAGGTTTAGTGTAGGGCTCTGAACACCTTAAGTGTTCAATAAGTACCATGGGTTGTTGGAAATATGGACTTATCCATCTTTTTTTCAACCCCCTTCTCTCTGTCTCCCCCATTTCTTGTCCCTAACGACCTGGCTTCCTTCTTTACTGAGAAAATTAAAACCATCAGACGTGATCTCCTTTAATCACCCTTGCTCTTCTTCATTCCATCTGTCCTTCTGATCCTTCATCAAATCTCCCATCTTTCCCAGCTATATCTCGAGAGGAGGTCTCCTGCCTTCTATCAAAATTCACCCTCTCCGTTTGCACACCCAAAGCCATTCTTTCACAATTTATCAATGCATTTTCCTCTACTCTTCTTCCCTCCCTGACCACAATCCTCAAACGTTTGCTAGCCAATGGCTTTCCCCCGAATGCTTTTAAGCATGCTTAAGTATTCCCTAGTCTAAAAAATATCCCTTGACCTTCGACTCCCTCCAGTTATCAACCCATTTCCCGCCTACCATTCCTTTCCAAATTCCTTGAGTGTGTTGCCCACACCTGTTGTCTCAAGTTCCTCTTCTCCAAATCTCTCCTTGACCACCTTCAGTCTGGCTTCCATCCACTTCATGACACAGAAACCATCCTTTCAGAGGTTACGAATGATGTCCTTCTTGCCAAATTCAACAGCCTCTAATCCATCCTAATCCTCCTTGACCACTCAGCTGCCTTCAACACTGCCGAACACCATCTTCTCCTGGAAACATTATCCAATCTAGACTTCATTGACACTGTCCTTAACTAATTATCCTCCTGTCTCTTTGGCCACTGATTCTCAGTTTCTTTTGTAGATTCCTCCTTTGTCTCCCATTCCCTAACACTGAGAGTCCCTCAAGGTTCAGTTCTGAGTCTGCTTCTATTCTCCATCCAAAACCACTCCCTTGGAGAACTCATTTTCTTCCAAGGCTTCAACTACCACCAACTACCTAGGTGGATGATTCCCAAATCTACATCTCCAGCTCTGATCTCTCTCCCTCTCTGCAGCCTCACATTTCCTTTTGCCTTCAGAACATCTCTACTTGACTATATCTGCCATCATCTCAAACTTAACATGTCCATAATAGAACTCCTCACCTTCTTACCCAAACCCTATCCTCCCCTGATTTCACTATCACTAATAGGCAGCAGCAGCATCTTTCCTGTATGACAAGCCCTTAGCCTGGGCATTATCCTTGAATCATATCTCTCATTCAACCCACAGGTTCAATAAATTACTTAATCCTGTGATCATTTTCACAATGATCAATAAATGAATGATCAAAAAAATCATTCAGTCAGTAGGTCATATTTATTGAGCACTTACTGTGTGCAGAGCACTGTACTAAAAGCTTGGGAGAGTACAATATAATAATATAACTGACACATTCTGTGACCACAACAGGGAGCTAACAGTCTAGAGGGGGAAACAGAGATTAACATAAATAGGTGAAATTGCTGATTATGTACATAACTTCAACGTTCAGTGCTTGGTCCCCTTCTGTTCCCTATCTACACGCACTCCCTTGGTGACCTCATTCGCTCCCACGGCTTCAACTATCATCTCTACGCTGATGACACCCAGATTTACATCTCTGCCCCTGCTCTCTCCCCCTCTCTCCAGGCTCGCATCTCCTCCTGTCTTCAGGACATCTCCATCTGGCTGTCTGCCCACCACCGAAACCTTAACATGGCCAAGACTGAACTCCTTGTCTTCCCTCCCAAACCCTGCCCTCTCCCTGACTTTCCCATCACTGTTGACGGCACTACCATCCTTCCCGTCTGACAAGCCCGCAACTTTGGTGTCAGCCTCGACTCCACTCTCTCGTTCACCCCTCACATCCAAGCCATCAACAAAACCTGCCGGTCTCAGCTCCACAACATTGCCAAGATCCGCCCTTTCCTCTCCATCCATACTGCTACCCTTCTCATTCAAGCTCTCATCCTATCCCGTCTGGACTACTGCATCAGCCTTCTCTCAGATCTCCCATCCTCGTGTCTCTCCCCACTTCAATCCATACTTCATGCTGCTGCCCGGATTGTCTTTGTCCAGAAAAGCTCTGGGCATGTTACTCCCCTCCTCAAAAATCTCCAGTAGCTACCAATCAATCTGCGCATCAGGCAGAAACTCCTCACCCTGGGCTTCAAGGCTCTCCATCACCTCGCCCCCTCCTACCTCACCTCCCTTCTCTCCTTCTACAGCCCACCCCGCACCCTCCACTCCTCTGCCACTAATCTCCTCACCGTACCTCGTTCTCACCTGTCCTGCCATCAACCGCCATCCCACGTCATCCCTCGGGCCTGGAATGCCCTCCCTCTGCCCATCCGCCAAGCTAGCTCTCTTCCTCCCTTCAAGGCCCTACTGAGAGCTCACCTCCTCCAGGAGGCCTTCCTAGACTGAGCCCCTTCCTTCCTCTCCCCCTCGTCCCCCTCTCCATCTCCCCATCTTACCTCCTTCCCTTCCCCACAGCACCTGTATATATGTATATATGTTTGTACATATTTGTTACTCTATTTATTTATTTATTTTACTTGTACATATCTATTCTATTTATTTTATTTTGTTAGTATGTTTGGTTTTGTTCTCTGTCTCCCCCTTTTAGACTGTGAGCCCACTGTTGGGTAGCGACTGTCTCTATATGTTGCCAACTTGTACTTCCCAAGCGCTTAGTACAGTGCTCTGCACACAGTAAGCGCTCAATAAATACAATTGATGATGATGATGCAGTGGGGCTGGGATGGGGGGATGACTCAAGGGTGCTAGTCAGGGAGATGTGGAAGGACGTGTGAGAACTGAAAATGAGGGGTTGGTCAGGGAAGGCCTCTGGGAGGAGATGTGCCTTCAGTAAAGGATTTGCAGGAAGGGAGAGTAATTGTTGGATGTGAAGAGGGAGGGCATCCCAGGCCAGAAGCAGGACATGGGCAAGAGGTCGCTGGCACGATAGTTGAGATCTAGATACAGGGAGAAGGTTGGCATTAGAGGAGTAAAGGGTGTAGGGTGAGTTATAGGAAAAAAGGAGTGAGGTGAAGTTGTAGGGAACAAGGTGATTGAGTGAATTAAAGTCGATGGTAAGGGGTTTCTTTTTTATGCGAAGGTGGATGGGCAAACACTGGAAATTCTTGAGGAGTGGGGAAACATGTCCTGAGCATATTTGTAGAAAAATGAACCAGGCACCAGAGTGAAATGTGGATTGGAGTGGGTAGAAACAGGAAGCTGGGAGGTCAGCAAGGAGGCTGATAGCGTTATCTGGGCAGAATATGACAAGTGCTTGAATTAATTTGGTAGCAATTTGGATGGAGAGGAAAGGGTGGACTTTAGCAATGTCATGATTGTGCAAACAACAAGATTTAGTAATGGGAATGTGCAACCAACAAGATTTAGTGATGAAATGAATATGTAGCCTGACTGAGAGCAGAAAGTCAAAGCTAACACCAAGATTGAGGTTCAACCTTCACAGCATTGCTAAAATCCTCCCTTTTCTCTTTGCCTTCCTGATCCCTTGCCCCTCATGTCCTGGTCACCTATTTTATTGAGAAAATTGAGTCTATCAGATATGATCTCCCTAACTCCCCTGCTTCTCGCCTGGTCCTGGTGCTTCTTGAACTTTCTCACCCTTCCAAGCAGAATGTAAAGAGAAGATCTCTTGTTTTCTCAAAATTCATCCCCTCCACCTGTGCATCTGACCCCATCCTTTTGCACCATATCAAAACATTTGCTGCCCCTTTCTCCCCTCCCTGACTGTCATCTTCAACTGTGCTCTCCAATGTCTTCTCCCCTACTGATTTCAAGTACACTCATGCCTCCCTTATCCTTCTTCCCTTGATCCCACGGCTCCATCCAAGGCTTATCAATTATTCAATCAACCAGTCAATCAAATTTATTGAACGCTTACTGTGTGCAGAGCAGTGATCTGAGCACTTGGGAGAAATGCAATACTTCAGAATTGGTAGACACATTCCCTGGTCAATGAGCTTACAGTCGTCGGGGGATATACACGTTAATATACATAAATGAATAAATTGTGGATATAGACACAAGTGCTGTCATAAGTGCTGACATTTCCTTCTGCCTTCAGGACACCTCCATTTGGTTGTCCTGCTGTCAATTCAAACTTAACAGATCCAAAACAGAACTCCTTATCTTTCCACCCAAACCCTGTCCTTCCTTGACTTTCCCATTACTATAGACAACACCAGCACTATTCCTGTCTCACATGCTCTTAAGCTTAGTGTTATACTTGACTCCTCTTTCTCATTCAACCCACATTGTCAACCTTCACAATATTGCCAAAATCTGGCTTTTCCTTTCGATCAAATCTGCTAGCAAGATAATCCTATCTTTCCTTAATTACCCTATCAGCTTTCTTGCTGACCTCCCTGCCTCGTGGCTTCCCCAACTCCAGATTATACTGCCTGGATCATTCTTCTACACAAACGAGAACCCCCAATGGTTGCTAATCCAACTCTGCATCAAAAAGAAACATCTTTCTATTGTCTTTGAAGCCCTCAATCATCTTATCCCCTCTTACCATACTTAACTGATTTCCTACAATTGCCCAACCCTCACAGTTTACTCCTGTAGTGCCATCTTGCTTGCTGTAGCTCAGTGCCATCTCTCTTACCACCTACACATTGCTCAAGCCCTCCCATTAACTTGGAGCTCCCTTTTTCTCCATAAACAACAGACCACCACACTCCCCAAATCTTCTCCAAGGGGCCAACCCCAATTACATCCTCTTTTCCCCTACTCCCTCTCACTCCAAATCAACTACACATTTCAGTTGGTACTGTTTAAGCAGTTTATATTTACTTCACCCTCCCCCTCTCTGCACGTATGTACATTTCCATAATGTATTTATTTGCATTAACGGCTATCTTCTCATCTAGACTGTGAGCTCAGGTGGCCTGGGAATGTGTCTACCAAATCTGTTTTATTGTATACTCTTAAGTGCTTCATATGGTACTCTGCAAACAGTAAGTGCTCAATAAATGCCATTGTTGATTGCTTGATTGATTGAAAATCTCAGTCCTTCCCTCCCATTTCCCATCCGGTCCTCTGTGCTCTCTGTTCTTCAGGCCTCACTCGTATTCCTCCAGATTTTCCCCTATGCCTCATCTACCAGGACTCTCCCTTGGAGAACTCATTTTCTCCCTTGACTTCAACTCCCACCTCCATGTGGATGATTCCCTAATCTAAAACTCCAGCCCTGATCTCTCTCCCTCTGTGTTGCCTCGCATTTCCTTTTGCCTTCAGAATGTCTCAATTTGAATGTCCCCTCTAAAACCTCAAACTTAAGATGTCAAGGGAGGAGTTTGGTGTTTGACCAAAGAGGGGGTGCCTACATCTACACTGTTCCAGTAGTGGTGCCAGCTTCCTGTCCTGCATGATCAGTAGTGGAGCCACTCTGCGTGGTCGGGCTCTTCCTCATGAGTGACCAACCTGGACTTTCAATCCACTAGCCTTGGGAAGCAACACTGACATTCATGCAGATCCATTCATTCATTCAATAGCATTTATTGAGCACTTACTGTGCTTTCCCTGTACTAAGCTCTGGGAAAGTACAAATTGGCAACAGATAGAGACAATCCCTACCCAACAAACGGCTCACAGTCTAGAAGGGGGAGACAGGCAACAAAACAAAACAAGTCGACAGGCGTCAAAACCATCAAAGTATTGATGGTATTAGACTATCAAAAAGAGTTTCATATCCTGTTAAACACCTCCTAAAACTCCCTTTTATTATCGTTTTAGCTCACAGGCAGTACTAAGGAATAAACGCAGCTTGAAAATGCATCACCACCAAAATGAACATGAAAGGTAGGATCAATACTGTTTTACCAAAATTGTGAAAATATACATATGTTAAGTTGGAGCTGGTTTTACCCCTATGCATTTACAACCAAGGCCAAGAAAAAAGGGAAACACTTAAAAGATCACTGAAAATTCAAGCAAGTAGAAGGTATTACTTCACCACACTGCATGCCCATTGTCTAAGTAAAATAAGACTTCCCCTTAAGCTAAGGAGGTGCCTTTGGGGAAGGAGTTGGGCCAGGTCTACCCACTCTAGATTGTGAGGGTGGAGCTAAATGGGTTAGCGATCACCTTTAGAAATTGACAACAGAAAGCAGCTGTTCTGAAACCATTTTTCTTTGTGGTATTTATTAAGGGTTTACAGTGTGCCTGGCACTGTGCTATATGAGCAGTGGTAGACACAGATAATCAAGTTGGACACCGTCCCTGTCCACCATAGGGCCCACGGTCTCAATCTCCCTTCTACAAATTAGGTGACTGAGTCCCAGAGAAGCTTAAGAGACTTGCCCCGGGTTACACAGAAGACAAGTGGTGGAGTAGTCAGGATTAGAACTCAGGTCCTCCAACTCACAGGCCTGCATTCTTATCACTGTGCAACACTGCTTTCCAAAACTGATTTTTTTAATTTAAAAAACAAAAAAACTAAAAACCTGAATTATGTTAAAATTCAAATATGCCCCCTACCCAACTAAAAGCCCCTTCATCCCACATCTGGTCCTACCAGCTAAGAACTGAACTCCAAAGCCCAGACCTCGACAACCGTGACCTCACCCGGATTCCTCCTTTGTCTCCCCCATTTGCCCCCGGGAAGGTTGTCACGTTGCCTCCCCAAAGCGTCCTCTGGCTGACCAAGTGGGCAGTGGGCAGCGGGCAGCACTAGAGGCGGGGCCCGCTGCTCCTCCTCTCAGTCCTCTGCCCTCGGCTGCTTCCCACCCTCCATAGCCTCCCAACACTCTCCCCTCACCCCCTCCTTTCTGCCCCCAGCCCCCCAACTCTCCCCTCTTCACCCTCCCCCCAGTATCTGCCCACACCCCCCTCTCTCTCAGCCCCTGTCAACCACTCAGGCCCCAGAAACTGCCGGACACGGTCACTCTCCGTCCTCTCCCCCTCTCCCCATGCAATTCCCCCGACTCTCCATCACCTGCCCACCCATGCCCGCCCCCTCTGACACCCCCGATCACCCACACCCAGACCCTACCAAGCCCCTTCCTCTGCCTCTTCCCAAGATCCTGCCATCCACCTGGACCCCAGACCCTGCCGACACCCTTTCTCTGCTGCTACCCCAGACTCTGCTGACCCCCTACCCCCCGTCCGCTGCCACTACCCCAGTCCCCAGCCCCAGCCCACCCCTCTACTCTGCCGCCCCCCCCCAGCCCCCAGCCCCAGCCGCTCCTCCGGCCTTGCAGACCCTGTTTCATGCTGAATCCATGCTGCCTGGTACTCTTATTCTGTCTCCTAGAATTCCAGCTGGGGAAGAGCAGAGCCCCAGCCCGGCTCACCAGCCTTGAGCCAGAGGCAGGAGAGGAAATGGAGGCTCAACCCCTCCTCCTCCAGGGCCATGAGCCCAGAGGCTGAGCTGAGCTGGACGGGAACTCTCCTGGAGCCCACCTACAGGGAGGAGGATGTGAGGAGCAGGTTTTGTCCCTTGTTTTTGTCCCACCTCCCCATTAGACTTCCAGCTAGGGAGCCCCTCTCCCCACCAGCTCTGTGCATCTGCTCAGTTCAGGAACTTTTCACTGTCCCCACTAGACCCTGCTCTGAATGGAAAATTGCCCAAGACCCCTGGAGTCATATGCCCAGTGCAGCTGCTCCACTGCACTGGGGATCATCCCGTCCTAGCCTGGAATTTTCTCCATAGCAACCAAGGAGGTGACAGTAGAAATCTCTGTAGAAGTCCAGCTTGGAGGAGGCAAGAGCCCAGGAGGCCATGGGAAAACACTTCAGTGATCCATGAGACCAGCCAGTCCTGACTCTGATTCAGGTTGGCCATTGAATCCCTGCTGGGTGTCCCTGACAGGATTTTTTAATGACATTTATTAAGCACTTACTATGTGCAAAGCACTGTTCTAAGCGCTAGGGAGGTTAAAAGGTGATCAGGTTGTCCCATGGGGGGCTCACAATCTTAATCCCCATTTTACAGATGAGGTAACTGAGGCACAGAGAAGTTAAGTGACTTACCCAAAGTCACACAGCTGACAGTTGGTGGAGCCAGGATTTTAACGCACGACCTCTGACTCCAAAGCCCATGCTCTTTCCACTGATCCATGCTGCTTCTCTTTTCTGTTTTCTGGTTTTTTTTGCCCTGCTACTATAGTAATATTTTGGTTGAGAAAAAATGTTAGGCAATACAAACAACAGCCTTGAGCTAGTGTCCTGGGGATCATTTCCTCTTCAACTATTCCCGGGTGCTCCTGGTGGGCTGCGGCAGGACCACGTAGCATCTGGGGATGGAGATGCAGCTGAGGAGCCCCGTCACAGTAGCTGGGATGGAGAAGATCTCTGTGGCCACCATTGCCTTCTGCTTGGTGCTCTGGTACAAGGAGAGGAAGGAGGCCCAGATGCTGCAGAACACCAGCAGGACAAACATGATTAAATTAGTCTTGCTGAAGGTGTCCGGGAGCCTCCTGCCCAGGAAACCCAAGGTGAAACTCACCAAGGCCAGAATGCCCAGGCAGCCTTAGACCCAGTAGAAGGCAGTCACAGAGCCCTTGTTACACTCAACGATGATGAGTACTAGCTCAGAGTGAATGTCCACATCCGGAAAGTGGGGAACAGTACCCACAAGGATTGAGTAAATTATCACCTAGACCAGGGACCAGACCAGATCTTTAAATGGGGCTAAAAAATTCTTCCAGAATTGCATCTTTCTGGCTACTCCAGTTTCCCTAGTAATAGTCCTCGCTGGGAACTCCAGCTTGAGAAAAGTGGTTTCAGGCCTGGAGGAGCCCTGGAGGACACTACAGCAAGAGAGACTCTCATCATCTTTGTCCCCAAAGCCAGGCCAACTCCCTGTCCCCTTGTCCCTCCAATCAATCAATGCTATCTTCTGAACGCATCCTTTTTGCAGTACAGTGTTCTAGGCCCTTGGGAGTGAACAATACAGTTGGTAGACATCCTTCCTGCCCACAGGAAGCTCACAATCTGGCGGGGGAATCAGACAAGAAAATCAGTTACAGACAGGAAAGGCAACAGAGTACGAGGATATGTACATTAGGGCTCTGGTGTGGAGTGACTATCAAAGTGCTGGAGAGAATGCACACTAGTGCATAAGAGATGCAGAAGGGAGAACTAGAGTGGGGAGGTGAGTGGTTAGTCAATGAAGATTTCCTGGAGGTGACATGATTTTGGTAGAGCCTTGTAGATGGGTTGAGTTTTTGACTCTGATATGAAGGGAGAGAGAATTTCCTTGCCAGAGGAAGGATGTGAGCAAAGGGTCAACCGCAAATAAGATGGTGTACAGTGAATAGGTTCCTGTGAGAGGAACAAAGTTGTACGGATTGGGTTGCAGTGGAAGATGAAAAGGGATAAGTAGGATGAGTGAGGGAGATAGCTGATTAAATGCTTTAAAGCCGATGGCCAGGAGTTCCTGTTTGGTGTGGAGAAGAATGGGAGACTCCTGGAGTTGAGGGATCAGTGAAGAATGATTTTTCAGAAAAATGCTCTGGGCAGAAGATTGGAACATGGACAGGAGTGGGGAAAGGCTGGAGCCAGGGATGTCAGCGAGGAGGCTGATCCAGAGGCCAAGGCAGGATACGGTGTGCTCGGATCTGCGTGGTGGCACTTTGGATGAAGACAAAAGGTCAGGCTCTAGAGATTTTGTAACTGGTCACAGTAACTGGTGACTGGTTGGAGATCGCCATTGAAAATCAAGGACGACTCTAAGGATTGGGATCCCCTACATGCCCAGAGCGCCCTGAAACAACAGACACTGCCCAGTGGTCATCACCTGAGAAAGCTGCCACCATGACAGCCTTCAGGATCTTCTGTGAACTGAGCAGGAGCTCATAATACATAGGAACCAGGCTCCCTTCCCTTAACCTGCTCCCACAAAAAGATTTCCAGACCTGTGCCCTAGTGAATATTGATCATTATGATATTTTTAAGTTCTCACTATATGCACAACACCAGTGGGGGAGATGAAAGATAATTATGCTGGAAAAAGTCCATGTCCCACATAGAGCTCACAGTCTAGTGGGCGAGAGACGAAAGATATTTAATTGCCATTTTACAGATGAGCAAACAGGCACAGAGGGGCCAAGTGATTTGTGCAGGGTCAATCAATTGATTCACTAATTGAGCAGGGTCACCTAGCAGACAGATGGTGGAGTGAAGATTAGAACCCAGCTCGTTCTGACTCGAGACCAAATTTCTATCCCCTAAGTCTCATTGCTTCTTTGATCCTAGCACCAGAAATATTTATTGAGCATTTGCGTTACCAGCCCTGAAAGTGGAGTTAAGGAACCAGAGTAATCCATGCCTCCCCGCCCACAGGAGGCCCACACTGAAAGGGGGTGGGAGGGTCGACTGGAAATATCCAATTCAAAACTTAAATCTAGGTCCCATGCTCGTTTCCACAGAGGAGAGTTTAATTCTGTAGAAGCCCTAGGCTCAATTTCCCAATGTTCTCCTGAGCTCAATTTGGGATCCATGGTCTCCAAACCTTCTACCTTCAAACTCAAACAATCAAACAGTTGCATTTATTGAGCAACTATTATGTGCAGGGCACTATACTAAGCAATTGGGAAAGTACAACAGACATTTTCCCTGCCCACAGTGACAACTCATCTCCTGAAGTCAAGTTGGAGGCAGATGGGAGTAACATCATCAAGGAAGACCTGGGCACTGTGCTGTGTGTCCAAGCGCCCATCTTTCCACCCATCAGAATCCTCCCTTCAAGTCTGAGAGCTTCTCATCCTGCCCACCACTGTGAGCCCAACCACGGTTCTGGGGCCCATCTTTATAGCAGCCAAATGATTACTTTTAATGTTGCATTGGACTTTCCCTAGCTCTTTGTACAGTGCTCTGCACACAGTAACTATTCAATAAATACAACTGAATAAATGAAGTGGCTCAGCCTGAAGAATTCTGGGTAAAGTGGTCGGGGTTAGGGGTTTGGGGTGAAGGTGCACCTCCACAAGAGGAATAAGGGGCAGTGTTCCCAGAATCTGGTAATGGTTGTAAATATTTTTAAGGTTTACTTTCCAATAAAGTAAAAGTTCCTTGTGGGCCAGAAACATGCCATTTTGTGGCAGACCTAACATCCGGCCCATCAATTTCTGGGCCTAAGTAGTAAGCCAGGCATTCCGTGCTCACAGGAAGACCTACAAGGAACTGAGAGGAGAGCTGTGGACAGGCAAGAGGTACTTATTATCGGCCCTACGGCCTTGCATAGACAGGTGTTGCTTGTTACTGTTTTTGAAGGTTACAGAATGGCTTTGTTAGTTTTAAACACAGCAACATGGAAAAATACAGAATGTGACTGAAAGATATAAAAGTCTCGCTGCTTAACCCAATAAACAGTCTCCTTGTCCACCTTGAGACTCGCCTGGCCTGCGTTCTTCCATTGCGAGTGCCCGTCGCCCCGCTGCGCTGGATGCGTGGAGGCAGATGACAACAAATGGCACCTGAACAGGGACAGGGACATGAACCTTGGACCCTCAAACTCAGCAACGCAACCCTCACGAAGCAACTCATCACTGCGCAGTGACTCACTAAGGAACCGAAGAGGTGAGGGCATTTAAGTTTACTTTCATTTTCAAACACCAGGCTTACAGCAGGGAAGAAAATGGGGCAAATTAAATTTCGTTCTTGGGATCATTATATCCAATTACTTACGGATGTTGTAAAGGAGCGTGGGTTGATTATCACCACTGCCCAGATTGAACAATTTTTGGAATGCGTGGAGAAATGCTGCCCTTGGTTCCCGAAGGAAGGCGTTATAGATTTGGAGCGATGGGAGATAGTGGGCCGACAAATGAGTTCTAGGCTCAAAGAAGAGGGGCCACAAGCTTTTCCCATAGCCGCATTTTCAATATGGAATGTTTTAAAGATATGCCTTACTCCTGAGCATAAGATTCCCCTAAAGGAAAAATTGGCTGGAATAGATGTAGCCTCTGGACCTGATGAAGTTATGACTGGTCCGGAGCCTCCTCCACCCCGTCCCCCTCCTGAACTCGGTGAAAGTACGGAGTCCTGGCCGGAAAAGGGATGGAATCCCTTCTTAAAATCTGCACCATAGGCCCCTTTTCCTCCATCACCCCCTTGGGTCTCTAGACCGATGCAAACCCCGCTTCAGTGTGCAATGGGGGCTGCGTTGGAAGGGGGTGAAGACATACCTATTGAACTGTTGATGGGTTTCCCTGTGATGGAGCAACCTGACCCTGCTAATCCTGGTCAGTTAATATGTACCCACGAACTCTTGAATTTCAAATTATTAAAAGAAGTGAAACAGGGTGCTGCGACATATGGACCCACGGCTCCTTATGTGCTGGCACTCATAGATAGTATTGCTTCCTCAATCCTTTACCCGTACGATTGGCAAACCTTAGCCAAGACTGTCCTGGATGGCGGAGACTATTTGCTTTAGAAGGCAGAATTTTTTGATTTGTGTGCGGAGCAAGCATCTCGCAATGATCGCGCCCGACCTCCAGTTCAAATCACTTTCGAGATACTTACAGGGAGCTACAGACTCGTGAAGCCTTGTCCCAGCCCCTACCCAAAGGGGTACTGATTACATGGAAAACTGTTTTTACGGCGCTGCGGGCGCTGCATCCCGCTGAACGGGTGTTACAGGAGGCGCCGGCAGAGCACGACTTGGGGGCAGGGAGTAATCAGGAGGACCCCCTGTCCTTTGAATTTTTGCCTCCAACAGAAGAATTGGAGCCGGTGTATGCTACTGTTCCGTATCCCGAGGACTTTTATCGGGACCAGAATCATAATGACTCTGGCGATCCTTCTGACTCTGGGACTGCAGACCCGAAGGAGGGATATGATCTATACCCACCTTTGACCCCTCTTACAAAGACGGCTGCTGCCGCACCCACAGCAAAAGATCTTTTGCAGACCCAGCGCCTGCAGGCAGTATCCCGTTCGTCGATCGATCCCCCTCCCCGCTTGCTCCCCCTTTGTCTGCTGCGCCGCCGTATGTATATGCTGTCCTTGCTACGGTGAAACCTGCCTATACCGGGGTCCTTTCGGGCTGCCGGCAGGAGGCATTGTGCCGAGGGGATGTACAGCTACTGCAAGCGATGCCGGTGGTGTATCTTCCCGGGCGGCCGGCTCAGTATGACTCTCTCCCTTATGAGTTGATTAAGGAGTTGCAGAAAAGTATTCGCGATTATGGGTTACAGTCGTCCTATACAATGAATCTAATAGTGGCCGCTACCAACCCCGAAATTGCCTGCTTTACAAGTGATAGTCGTGGAACAATTAGCGGCGGGACATATTGAACCCTCCGATAGTCCTTGGAATTCCCCTGTCTTTGTGATAAAAAAGCGCTCGGGGGCCTGGAGGATGTTGACTGATCTCAGAGAAATCAATAAGACGATGCAGCCGATGGGAGCGCTGCAACCTGGGCTCCCGAACCCGGCTATGATACCTAGGAATTGGCCGATATTAGTAGTAGATATTCAGGATTGTTTTTTCTCTATTCTGCTCCACCCGGACGATCGTATTTGATTTGCGTTTTCAGTCCCTGTGGCCAACAGGACTCAACCTACTGCACGATATCATTGGATGGTCCTCCCCCAGGGAATGAAAAATAGCCCCACAATGTGCCAGACTTATGTTGCGCTTCTGATAGCGCCACTCCGCATCAAGCTTCCTGAGGCATATATTATTCACTATATGGATGACATATTATGTGCTTGCGCCACCGCAGCCCAACTACACGCCTTACGGCCTGCTCTTCTGGCGGATCTAGAATCTGGAGGGCTGTGGGTTGCACCCGAGAAAGTCCAGACAAAGCCCCCGATCACCTATCTGGGACATATTTTGCCAGATCGGACAGTGTCCCCTGTGACCCCTACCTTGGATGTTTCGAAATTAAGAACCCTTAATGATTTCCACAAATTACTGGGGGAATTAAACTGGGTGTGCCCTTACCTTGGAATCCCCACCGATCAATTATCTCACCTTTTTGCTACCTTGCAAGGAGTCCTGGAGCTCTCTTTCCCCCGCTCCCTTTCACCACAAGCCGCCCGGGAGTTAGAGCAGGTAGTCAAAAAATTGGCTCAGGCTACGGTGGTCCGTGTCACCCCAGGGATACCCTTATCCGCCGTTGTCGTTCCCACCTCTGTCATACCTACAGGGGTTATATGTCAAGAACAGCAATTGGTTGAGTGGATGCATTTGCCCACTCAGCCCCACCGCTCTGTTTCCCCATATCCGACTTTGGTAGCCCAGTTATTGGGTCGTTTAATTCGGCGCATTACCATCCTTTCTGGGACCGGACCCTCTGCATTATACCAACCATATACTTCAGATCAACTTGCCACACTTCTTGGCAACGATCCCGATTGGCAGATCCTTTTGGCAATGCATACCGGGGCTTGGGTTACTGGTCTCCCAGATATTCCACGATTAAAGGTTTTCTCACCTTTTGCATGGGTATTCCCCTGCATCACGGTTCTGGACCCAATACCGGGGGCTACCACAGTTTTCACAGATGGAACGAAAGGCCGAGTCGCCTATTATTGTCCTCCGGACACTTCCCGCATTATCCCCATTCTGTCCCATTCCGCTCAACACGCGGAACTTGTAGCTGTGATGTCAGTCCTTCGCGATTTTCCTCAATTACTTAATATTATCTCAGATAGCCGGTATGCATGCTTTGTTACTCTTCACATTGAGACTGCTGCGCTCCAATTTTCCGAGGCAGCCATTTTTCCTTTGTTCCAGAAACTTCAAGCAATGATTTGCGCTCGTTCTCTTCGTTTTTATATTTCTCATATTAGGGCGCATTCGTCCCTCCCCGGACCATTGGTTGAAGGTAATGCTTGTGCGGACCTACTTACTAGGGAAATTGCTGGTGCACGAAGAGCGATTATTTTTGTTGCACCACTGTTGGCTCCGGTTCTTCTCCCTTTAGATGCTACAGCCGCAGCCTAGCAAGCCCACCAGCGCTTCCACCAAGGGGCGAGAATGTTGCGCCGTCAATTTGGCATTTCTCGGGAAATCGCGCGGGCTATTGTGAAAGATTGTACCTCCTGTGTTACTACATTACCTGCGGCCTCTGAAGCCACGAATCCCCGTTGTCTTGCGCCAAGAAAGCTGTGGCAATCGGACGTCACACATTACCCTCCCTTTGGCAGATTGGCTTTTATTCATGTTACTGTTGATACCTGTACATTATTTACTTTTGCGTCGGCTCACACTGGTGAATCAGCCAAACATGTTACGGATCATTTGTTTCTTGCTTTTGCCTTTATGGGAATCCCACAGGTATTGAAAACCGATAATGGCCCCGCATACACTTCTAAGGCATTCCGGTCTTTCTGTAATACTTTTACTATCCGCCTTGTTACGGGTATTCCATACAATCCCACGGGTCAAGCCATTGTCGAAAATCGTCATCGTTGGCTCAAAGCCTTTTTGGAAAAACAAAAAGGGGGAAATGAACTGACCTCTCCCCATAGACAATTACAATCTGCTATATATACCCTTAGTTTTTTAACTATGGATGACAAAGGTCTCACCCCTGCTGAAAAATGGGGTGGTAGGGAAACTAAGGAACACCCAGAAAGAGTAAAATGGAAGGACGCCCTCACGTGACAGTGGCGAGGGCCAGATCCCTTATTAACGTGAGGCCGAGGTTATGCTTGTGTCTTTCCAGAAACTGAGGACCGCCCGATCCGGATACCTATGAAGAACATGCACCGCATCCTTTCTACAGTGTGTTCCCCCTCACCCTGCGCACTTCAGGAGCTGACCGAGAACCAGAAGACAGACTCCGGGACTTTTCCTCTGGAGGATCAGCAGCCCAGTTCCCCAAAATGATGATCGCTTTCCTGATCCTCGCTTTTTCCACCGTTGTGATTACTGAGGACTATTGGACTTTTATTCCGTACCCTCCGTGGGTACGGCCCGTTATGTAGTAGGACCCAGTGGGAGATATTCTCAATAATGCTTCTGATCTTGTGGGGGGGGGGGGATGCGATTCCATGGGAAGGACTAGGGGAAGAGGCACTTGTCAATGTCTCCCTCCTTGCTACTCGCACTCCTATATGTTTCTCTGCAGCTCCGACCCCAAGTCCGTGTCTGTCTCTGCTCCCCCTCACTACTTGGGCTCAAGAAAGAGAGTTGCGTGAACCTCAGCCCCGTTCGGTGTACTGTGGGATTACCCGTTTGACTGCTGTATCCCATCGTTTGGGAACCTCACCTTCGGTACCCGAACTTCCTTCCTGTGTGTTTGCCAGCTCGTCTTGGCCTCCATCAGAGTCTGTTTTGCCTATCTGGCAAACGTGCCGAGAACCCTTCCCCACGGCTATTCATTTGTCATCTCACGTATTCCCAGCCACCTTACTGAATTGGGGCAGACATGACAACCTTACTTATTTATCCCCTTTGCATGGTTATCTTGGGTTTCTGCCCACGGATGCTTTCCAGGCTTTAGGTTCCTCTCGTGCCGGAACTTTGTACCTACACCTTTGGTGGGCTTTTGCTGCTTTGGGTCCAATCACACTTGCTTTTGCTCGATTACAGGTCCCTTTCGATTCTATCCCAGTCCATATGGAAGAACGGCAAATAAGAGCATGTATATTTCCACCGCAAGCCTTCCTTGTTGGCTACCCGTCCCTTATCCCCTTCCCTTCCCTCTGGAATATTACATGTGATAATTGTAGACTTACCCAATGTATATCCTCCCATGATGCCACTGCTACTATTCTTATAGTAGAACAACCTCGTCATGCTATACCACCCACCTCATTATCCCATCCTTGGGCTGAGTCCCCTGCGGATTCTGCCCTGCAGATGCTAGCTGATCATTTTCGTATTCCAAAACGGCAACATCATCAGTTTGTTGGATTGTTAATTACTGGGTTCAACGCTTTGGCATCCCTTATTATTGCTACCACCTTATCCTCTATTACCCTGCATACTGAAATAACACAGGCCTCCTTTGTTAATTCCCTTGCAAGAAATGTTTCTGATGCTCTGCAAACACAGTTACGATTAGATAAAGCCTTAACCACTCGCCTCTCTCTTCTACAGCATTCTCTTATAGAATTAGGAAATGAGGTTGATGCTCTGCACACTCAACTTTCTTTTCAACGTTGCGATTATCGTTACCCTCATATCTGTGTGACCCCATATTATTATAATGCCACATTTCCCGGGTTTTCGTGGTCCGCAATCCAAAATCGGCTCCAAGGAGCCTGGCATTCTTCGAATGTCTCCCTTGATTTGTCACACCTTGCCATGCTTTGCAATTGTGCAAAAACAAAAAGGGGGACTTGTGGCAGACCTAACATCTGGCCCATCAATTACTGGGCCTAAGTAGTAAGCCAGGCTTTCCGTGCTCACAGGAAGACCTAAAAGGAACTGAGAGGAGAGCTGTGGACAGGCAAGAGGTACTTGTTATCGGCCCTACGGCCTTTCATAGACGGGTGTTGCTTGTTAGCGGTTTTGAAGGTTACAGAGTGGCTGTGTTAGTTATAAACACAGCAACATGGAAAAATACAGAATGTGACTGAAAGATATAAAAGTCTCGCTGCTTAACCCAATAAACAGTCTCCTTGTCCACCTTGAGACTCGCCTGGCCTGCGTTCTTCCATTGCGAGTGCCCGTCTCCCCACTGCGCTGGATGCATGGAGGCAGACGGCAACACCATTTCATTATTATGTACTTCCCAAGAGCCTTGTGTAGTATACTTTTCAATCACATACAAGTAATAATAATTATGGTATTCATTAATCGTTTACTATAGACCAAGAACTGTAGCAGTCCCTGGGGTAGATACAAGATAATCAGTCCTGATCCCACAAGGGGGTTCACAGTCTAAGTAGGAGGGAGAATAGCTAATTAATATTCGATCTATCGGCACTAAGTATTGAGCACTTAATTTTGGCAAAGCATTCTCCTAAGCATTTGGGAACATACAGTCAAAATGATAGGCATGGTGCATAGTTCACAATGCTGCTTTATAGCTGAGGAACATGAAGAATAGAGAAGTTAAGTGATTTGTCCAAGGTCATGCCACACCAAGGGACAGAACCAGGATTAGAATCCAGGTCCCCTGACTGCCAGGCCTGTGTTCTTTCCAAAGGCCATATTGCTTCTCGATGAGAGATTGGGCACCTGTTTACAAGGAATTTTACTCTCTAGAAATCAGGAGGGATGTGGAACCAGAGCCTGGATGGGCTCAGAAAGAATGCCAGCAGCTCTGTATAGTCACACCCACAGTGGCTCTCCTTAACATCAACTCTGGAAAGATCCAAACTCCAGGTGGAATCGGGAAAAGAAACCACAGATGTTACACTCCATACTGTCCTGCCTGTTTCCATTCATTTTAATCATGGGTCTATGGTCAGGGACTTGTGGCCCAGAGCTCATGTCAAGTTCAGCCCACTTTGGCTCACAGTGGGACTGTGCCCTGAGCCTCTGTTCAGGCCCCTTCTCTCTTCGTGGCAGGAAAGTTCTACCTGCCTGGGGATGCAGGACGAAGCTGTGGGTCAGAGAGAGGTGGGAGCCTAGTTGATCAGGGGGGAGAGGGGACTTGGCTGTTCAGGATGAGGGGCAGGCCTGCCTCAGGGATGAATCTGGTCCTGCAGGCCACAGATGGGCACCAGGAACCAGGTATGACTGAAAACTATTATGGCCTTGAACCTGGGTTGTGTCTGAGCAGCACATCTGTCCCAGGCCACAGCTTTTTGGACACTGGTCCAACCTTGCCTGTTCCCAGCAATCATCCAGTAATTGTTAGGTTCATGGTTGTAGCCGGGGCAGACCAGAGATGACAGATGCTGTTTGGGAGGTCAGCTTAAGGGAGAAAAGGTCAGGCCCCCTCTCCCGCTGGACTCTGGGCCCTGTTGTTAGAGAAAATGCAAGAAAGCCTGAGCCCCTTTCCCAGGCATTGACACTGGGGTAATGTCTGTACTGGTAACAGGTACATTTAGTGTGGGAAGAAGAGTGGCCACACAGTTTAGGTCAGGATGTGGGGAGTGACCTTTCAGATGGCTATCCAGCCTAGTTACAGTGGCCTTTGCTGTGGGAACCAGAGAAATGGAGTATGCAATGCTCAGGTTTACTCCCTGACACTTTATGACCTTACCTTATGACCTTCCAGTCTCCTGCCTGATGTCACCTTGTTGACCTTGGCATGACAACCGAGATAGACACTGGTGACAAGGGAAACACTACTAAGGAGTTCCTCCCCCACCTCTGACTGGTCCCTTAAGCTTCCAGCAGAACTAAAAAACACTCTGTTGCTATCTGAGGAATGATTCAGTCCCTCCCTCCCCTTCCTGTCTCTCTGGGCCCAAGCCTGAGCCACTGGGGAGCTCTGGAAATCGCTCCTGCCTGGGAGCTCCACACCTGCATCCCTATATCTTCAACCAAAACAAAGGCTGGAAATAACTTGACATCTTCCCCTCAGTCTTCCCCGGTAACTCTCGACCCCCAGGAGGGGCAGGATGGGGAGGGAGTTGTTTTCCCCGTCAACAGTGTCGGTCCCAAATGTGGCAATGGGGTTGGCAGGGGTTGCATCAGACAGGAGGCCAGGAGAGGCGACAAGGTCAGAAAGCTTCATTGAGAAATGCTGTGCTGAGAAGTTCTCGACTCCCATCCCATGTTGCCTTATCAGGGGTCTCTATGGCCAGTTCTGGCAACCCCCTAACTCACAGGGGAGAAGTAGGGAGGCGGGGAATTCCTCACCTGGCCTGAGCTATGGGGTCACCCTGATTCCCTCACCCCCACAGCCCCATCAACAACCAGATATAACACTGTGGTTCTTACAGTCTAGACTTCTAGACAGTATGCGCCTTGTGGGCAGGGAACATGTCGACCAATGCTGTACATTGTACTGATTGCTTATTACAGTGTAATAATAACAATAATAATTACATTTATTAAGTGCTTACTTTGTGCACAGCACTGTTCTAAGGGCTAGGGAGGTTACAAGGTGATCGGGGGCTCACAGTCTTAATCCACATTTTACAGTTGAGGTAACTGAGGCACAGAAAAGTTAAGTGATTTGCCCAAAGTCACACAGCTGACAAATGGCAGAGCCGGGCTTTGACCCCATGACCTCTGACTCCACAGCCCATGCCCTTTCCATTGAGCCACACTTCTTCTCTACTGCCCACAGTAAGCATTTAACAAATACGATTGATTGATTCATTGATCGACTGACTCCTTTAAACCCGCTCATGTCTTACCTATGCCAAACACACTCTCCCTTGACCCCATGATTCTCTCCAGTTTCCACCCTTTCTTCCTCTTACCAGTCCTCTCTGAATTGTTTGAGCAAGTTGTCTGCACAGGCTGTCTCCACTTCCTGTCCTCCAATTCCCTTCTTGACCCCTCCAATCTGGCTTCTGCCCCATGTCCTCCATGTAAACTTCCCTCTTATGAGATCCTATGATCTCATTTTTGCCATATCAAAAGACTTCTACTCCGTGCTGATCCTCCTTGAACTTCAAGCTGCCTTCAACACTGTCAACCACCTCCTTCGCTTGAAAACATTATCCAACCTCAGTTTCACTGACACTGTGCTCTCCTGGTTCTCCTCCTATCTCCTTGATCGTTTCTTCTCCGTCTCTTTCATGGGCTCCTCCTCTGACTCCCAACTAACTGTGGAAGTACCTCAAAGTTCAGTTCTGGGTCCCCTTCTATTCTCCATCTGCACCCACTCTCTTGCAGAACTCATTCAATCCTCTCACTTCAACTGCCATCACTATGCAAATGATTCCTTTCTCTGCATCTTCATCCCTGATCTCTGTCCTCCTCTGCAAACTCGCATTTCCTTCTGCCTTCAGGACAGCTCTACTTGGATGTCTAGCCAGCATGTGAAATTAACATGTCCAAAGCATAAGTCCTCATCTTCCTACCGAAACACTGTCCTCCCTATGACTTTCCCATCACTGTAGACAACACCACCATTCCTCTCTCACAAGCCCATAACCTTGGCATTATTCTCAACTCATCTCCCTCATTCTATTCACATATAAAATCTATCCACAAATCTTTTATGTTTAACCTTCATTACATCGCTAAAATCTTACCTTTCCTTTTCTACCCAAAGTGCTACCATGTTAATTCAAAAACTCTTCCTGTCCCACCTTGACTACTGCAATGGGCACTTTACTGACCTCCCTGCCTTCTGTCTCTTCCAATGCCAGCACATACTTCGCTCTGCTGCTCAGGTCTTTTTTTTTTTAAAGATATTTGTTCAGTGCTTAATATGTGCCAGACACTGTACTACACACCAGGGTAGGTACTAGTTAATCAGGATGAACACAGTACTCATTCATTCATTCATTCAATCAATCGTATTTATTGAGCACTTACTGTGTGCAGAGCACTGTACTAAGCGCTTGGGAAGTAAAAGTCGGCAACATATAGAGATGGTCCCTAGCCAACAACAGTCTCACAGTCTAGAAGGGGGAGACAGACAAAAAAACAAAACATGTGGACAGGTTTCAAGTCGTCAGAACAAAAAGAATTAAAGCTAGATGCACATCATTTACAAAATAAATAGAATAGTAAATATGTACAAGTGAAATAAATAGAGTAATAGATCTGTACAAACATATGTTAAGGTGCTGTGGGGAGGGGAAGGAGGGAGGGTGAGGGGATGGGGAGGAGGAGAGGAAAAAGGGGGCTCAGTCTGGGAAGGCCTCTTGGAGGAGGTGAGCTCTCAGTAGGGATTTGAAGGGAGGAAAAGTGCTACCCTGGCGGATGTGTGGAGGGAGGGCATTCTAGGTCAGGGGGAGGACGTGAGCCAGGGGTCGATGGAGAGACAAGTAAGAAGGGGGTCACTCATATTTGAGTGCTTACCATGTGCAGAACACTGTACTAAGCACTTGAGAGAGGACAACATTACAGTAAACAGACACATTCCCTGCCCAAGGTGAGCCCAATTGGACGTTTTTATAATTTACTCCAATTGCTCGCCAATATTTTTCATTCCTTCTGCCCCAGCACACTGTCGGCACCTTTGGAAAAGAAATCTGTCAAGTTTTCTGATAAGCACAGGGGTAGATACAAATTCCTTGGGTCGGACTCAGTCCCTGCCCCACAAGGGGCTCACAGGCTAAATAGGCAAGAGAACAGGTATTTAATCCCATTTTACAGTTGAAAAATCTGAGGCACAGAGCAGTTAAGTGGCTTGCCCAAGGTCACGGAGCAAAACAATTAGCAGAGCAGGGATTAGAACCCGGGTCCTCTGACTCCCAGGCCCGGGCTCTGTCCACTAGGGCCAGGCTTCTTCTCACTTGGGCAGGTAATATATTGCTTATAGCAATATAGGACCTTGGTTCTAATCCTGGCTCCACCATTTGTCTGCTGTATGAACTTGGGCAAGTCACTTCACTTCTCTTTGCCTCAGTTACCTCATCTGTACAATGGTGTTAAGACTGTGTGCCCGATATGGGACATGGACTGTGTCCTATTTGATGGAGAGGGGGCATGGCCTAGTGGACAGAGCACAGGCCTTGGAGTCAGAAGGACCCTCATTCTAATCTCGGCTCCACCACTTATATGCTATGTGACCTTGGACAAGTCACTTAACTCCTCTGTGCCTCAGTTACCTCATCTGTAAAACGGGGATTAAGATTGTGAGCCCCAACTTGATTTGCTTGTATCTGTCCCAGCATGTAATATATTGCTTTAGCCTGCTTTGTTTTTTCTTAATGGCATTTGTTAAGTGCTTACTATGCACCAGGCACTATACTAAGCACTGGGGCAGAAGCACGCTAATCAAATTGGACTCAGTCCCTGTCCCACATAGGGCTCACAATCTTAAGCCCCGTTTTTCAGCTGAGGTAACTGAGGCCCAGACAAGCAAAGTGACTGCCCAAGGTCACCCAGCAGACAAGTGGCAGAGCCTACATTAGAACCCAGGTCCTTCTGACTCCCAGGCCCGGGCTTTACGCACTAGGCCAGGCTGCTTCCACTTGTATGTTGTACTTCTCAAGCATCTAGTTCAGTGCACAGCACCCAGAGAGTGCTCAATAAATGCCACTACTGTCACTGCTACTACTACTGTCCCTTGGGATGTCCAAGAGGGTTCTGGGACCCTGCCGTGTCAGGGTCCTTGGGGACCTGTGGGGAGCCCCTCACCTGAAATCATCTGAAATCACCCACAAGTCTTCTCTTGGAGGGTAACCGTTTCCCCAGATCTAGGCCCTCCACTGTGGCCACTTCCCGCATCCCAAGGGCCTCGAGAGCCTCTGAGCTTCCAGGCGTTGGAAATCCTAGAAAATCCTTAAAACAGAAGACTGGGGGTGAGGGGGAGAGTCAGTGGAAAGTAAGATGAGACTCGTAAAAGGATCGGCAGAATACAGAGATGGACAGAGGTTGGAATTGGAGAGGAGATTTGGGGGTCACCTGAATAACCGAAGCTTTTCCTTAAAGATTCTGTGCCTCAGTTCCCTCAGCTGCAAAATGGGGGATTCAATACCCAATCGATCAGTGAACAAGACGTATTTACTGAACGCTTACTATATAGGGGCTCTGTATTAAGTCCTAAAGAGAGTACAGTATTGGCATACGAGTACCCTGCCTATAATGAGCTTACATTCTACTTTGATGATCTTGGACATACTCCAGCGTTTTGCACAGTGCTTGACAAGACCTCTCAGAGGTTTCGGGTGCTGCAGGCAGAGAGCTCTCCTGCTCCCGGAGCTGCTGCGTTTGCAGCTGCTGCATGATGAGAGCTTTCCGGCCCCAGGAGCTGCTGTGGTTGCAGCTGCTGCATGGACAAAGCTCTCTGGCTTCAGGAGCCGCTGCGGTTGCAGCTGCTGCCTGTACAGAGCTTTCGGGCCCCCGGACCTACTGCTGCATGCATAAAACTCTCCGGTCACTGGACCTGCTATAGGCAGACAGTGCTACATCCCCTGGAGCTGCTGTGCTTGCAGCTGCTGCATGCTGAGGGTTCTCCAGCCCCTGGAGCTGCTGCATGCAGAGAGCTCTCCGGCCCCTGGAGCTGCTGCGCTTCCAGTGCTGCATGCTGAGATCTCTCCGGCTCGTTGAGCCGCTGCATGCAGACAGCTCTTCGGCCCCCTGCAGCTGCTGCCTTTGCAGCTGGAGCCTGCAGAGAGCTCCGCGGCTCCTGGACCTGCAACGCTTTCATCTGGTGCCTGCAGCACGGCGGTCCCGGACTCCGGAAGCCTTGCCCTGTCGTCAGGCGGTCGCGGGGCCTGCCCTGTACAGGACACAGCGGGGCCGAGCCCCTTCCCCCGCCGTCCGCACTCACCTCCGCCATAGCCGCCTCGGCCATGGTGCTTTATTCCCTCGGACGGACGGACGGAGTGATGGGCGGGCAGAGGGTCTGCAGAGGTCCCGAGCTCGGCCTTCAGCTCCCCGCGGACTGGGACGCCGTGGGGGCTCCGTTTGTCCCCCGGCCCGGGGCTGCGGGGCTGCTAGCAAGGCCCGTCCCGCACTCCCCGCCTCGGCCCTGCGGTGTACCCCCGCGCCCCGGGACGGACCCACCTCCCGCCCTCTCCGCCCCGCCCGCAGACCCCCCGCAGCCCCGGACTACGCAACCCGCTACCTAGCGGCCCCCGCGCGCAACGCCCGCATGCTCGAGCCCCGCGCCGCCACCTAGCGGCCCCCTCGATCAACCGTCCCACATGAGGCTCACAGCCTTCATCTAGGTGACTTGATCCAGGTCACAAGGCAGAGAAATGGTGGAGTGGGGATTAGAACTCAGACCCTTCTGATTTTCAGATCCATGCTCTATCTACTAGGCCACACTGCTTCTCAACAGCTTTCCTACATAACCATTCATTCAATCAATCATATTTACTGAGCACTTATTGTGTGCAGAGCAGTGCACTAAGCGCTAGGAAAGTACAATTCGGCAACAAATAGAGACAATCCCTACCCAACAACGGGCTCACAGTTTAGAAGGCGGGAGACAGACAACAAAACAAAACAAGTAGGCAGGCATCAATAACATCAATATAAAAGGATAGAAGATGAAAGATCAATCCAATATTTGTAGAAGAGCTTCTGGAGACAGATGTAGGGAGAGTGGGGCGGGGGGGTTGCTGAGATAATTTGGAAGTGCTGGAGTGACAGCAGGAATCGTTTCCCACTCCTTAAAAACTGCCAGTGGTTTCCCATCCACTTCCATATCAGACAGAAACTCCTTGGCATGGGCTTTAAAGCACTCAATCACCTTGCCCCCTCCTACCTCACCTCCCCGATTTCCTACTATAACCAAACTGGCACATTTTGCTCCTCTAATGGCAAGAGTACTCAATGTATGTTGATTTCATCTTTCTCACATTGACCCCCTTGCTAATGTCCTGCCTCCAGTCTGGAATGCTCTCCACTGTTAAATCTGACATTCCATTACTTTCCACACCTTCAAAGTCTTATTACTAGCAGATCTCCTCCAAGAGCCCTCCGCAAGTTTGATTTCCTCTTCTCCCACTCCTTTCTAGGTCACTTTTGCATTTGGAGTTGCAAACTTTATTGACCCCTTCTTGAACACAGCGGCATTTATGCACATTCACATTTTATTAATTTATGTATATTAATGTCTATCTCCCCCGAAGACTGTAAGCTCATTGTGGGCAGGGACCGTTTCTACCAACTCTGATATATTGTGTTCACCCAAATGTTCAGTACAGTGCTCAGCACACAGTTAGTGCTCAATAAATTTGATTGATCAGTTGATTGATAAGACTATAAAATCTCCTGTACACAGGGGCCAGGATTGACAACTGGGTCTCAGACTTTGCACAGGCTTCCTGAGATTGGAGGTTTAGAGTCTGAGTGGTCAGAAGGGGGAGGTTAATAATAATAGACCATCTGAATAGGAGCAGGAATGGGACTGAAATTCAACTTGGGCTGTTGTTCCTGAATAAATAAGTTAAGCATACAGGCATCTGACAACTACCCCAGTGTTTCGGTACAGTGCCTAAGAGTATACAAATAGTGCATGGACCTTAGCAAGCACTTAAGCAATACCATTACCCAGAGCAGAGCGATAGCACAAATTGGATCTCTGACAGTGCTCAGCATACAATAGGCACTCAACAAATTATACTGTGTGACCTCCCCTGACTCCCAGGGGTAGACCTTCTTCTGGCCAAGAAGAGAATCCCTAGTGTTGCTGGATCTGGGTGAAGGTCAGTGCTGCTGCCTGAGGCTGTGAAGTGGAGCCCATCTGCCCAGAGTGGCTCCACTACTGATCCTACAGGACAGAAAGCTGGCACCCTATTCACAGTCAAACCTGAAACCCCTCCCTTGACCAGGAGATATTGCGTGTTCCCAGAATCCCTTGGGGAATTTGTCCCCTCCCACTTCCTCTATGGGTCAGTGAGTTTAATAGTTTAATTCCTCACTCCTAATTCATGATCCCCAGAATCCCAACCTTCCTACCAGCCTCTACCTGCCCTTATTTCTCCCCTTCAAATTCTCCACAGACACTGACATCGGGAACAACTTGTCCCTATAGGATAAACTGGTCTCCACACCACGAGATTGGGAATACTTATAGGACTGAGCTTGAGAATGAGCATGAGGATGGGAATGACGAAACAGAATCCAAGGAGTTGAGAGTAAGCTATAAGCTAATTTGGAAGCCCCTTGTGTGCAGGGAATGTGTCTTCCAACTCTGCTGTATTGTACCCTCCCAGGAGCTCAGTACAGTGCCCTGCACACAGTAAGCACTCACTAAATACCATTTATTGATTGATTGAAAGGAATCCAAGGAGAAGGAGCAGGGTGATTGCAGCTGATCCCCATGGGGAGAGTCTTGGTGAATGAGGGAAGAGAGGAAAATCTGGGGGAAATGGAGTGAGTCCTGAAGAAAAGAGGACAGGCTAATAAATGGGAGGGAGGGACTGAGAAGTTTATCAATCAATCAATCAATGGTATTTATTGATAATTTACAACGTGCAGAGCATTGAAGAAAGCACTTAGGAAGGCACAAGAAAAAAGAGTTGTTAGGCATGTGCCCTGCCCACAGTGAGCTCACATCTAGAGGAGGAGATAGACATTAATGCAAATAAATGTATTATAGCTATGTGCATAAGTGCTGTACAAATGTGTACATAAGGGGGGGAGTAATTAATTAAAAGTGCTTAAGTAAAAATAATAATTACTTTGGTATTTGTCAAACACTTATTATGTTACAGGCACTGTAGAGGCTGGAAGGGCTACAAGCAAACCGGGTTGGACACAGTCTCTGTCCCTCGTGGGCCTCACAATCTCAATCCCCATTTTACAGATGAGGCAACTGAGGCACAGAGAAGTGAAGCGACTTGCCCAAGGTGACACAGAAGAAAAGTGGCAGAGCCAGGATTAGGACCCATGACCTTCTGACTCCCAGGCCCATGCTCTTTCCACTACACTATGCTGCTTCTCAAAGATCACTGATTTAAGTGCGTGGGCAACACAGAGGAAAATGAGTAGGGGAAAGGAAGATGTAATTGGGGTAGGCCTCTTGGAGAAGATGTGGGGAGAGTGGTGGCTTGTCAGATATGAGGGGAAAGGAGTTCCAGGTCACTGACAGTGGGCAAGGTATGGGCAATAAGATAGAGGAGGTTGAGCTACAGTGAGCAAGATGACACTAAAGGAGTGAAGTGTGAGGGTTAGGCTGTAGTATGAAATCAGTGGGGAAGTGTAGGAGGGGATAAGCTGATTGAGGTCTTCAGAGATGATGGAAAGTTGTTTCTGTTTCATGAGGAGGTAGATAGGCAACCACTGGAGGTTCTTGAGGAGTGGAGAAATGTGGACTGAACGTTTCTGCAGAAAAATGATATGGGCAGCAGAGTGAAGTACAGACTGGACTGGGGAGAGTCAGGGGGCCAGCAGGTCAGTGAGGAGGCTGATGGCAGTAGTCAAGGTGGGATAATAATAATAATAATAATAATGATGATGGTGGTGTTGGTACTTGTTAAGCATTTACTGTGTCAAGCACTGTAGATTAGTTACAAGCTAATCAATCATTCATTGAAGTTCGTTCAGTGACTTTCCCATCACTGTAGACGGCACTACCATCCTTCTCATCTCACAAGCCCACAAACTTGGTGTTGTCCTCGACTCCACTCTCTCGTTTACCCCACACATCCAATCCGTCACCAAAACCTGCCGGTCTCACCTCCACAACATTGCCAAGATCCGCCCTTAACTCTCCATCCAAACTGCTACCTTGCTGGTTCAGTCTCTCTTCCTATCCCGACTGGATTACTGCATCAGCTTCCCTTCTGATCTCCCATACTCCTATCTCTCCTCCCTTCAGTCTATACTTCACTCTGCTGTCCGGATTATCTTTCTACAGAAACGCTCTGGGTATGTTACTCCCCTTCTCAAAAATCTCCAGTAGCTGCCTGTCAACCTATGAATCAAGCAAAAACTCCTCATTCCCAGCTTCAAGGCTCTCCATCACTTCTCCCCCTCCTACCTCAGCTTCCTTCTCTACTTCTACAGCCCAGCCCGCACCCTCTGCTCCTCTGCTGCTAACCTCCTCACTGTACGTCGTTCTCACCCGTCCCACCGTTGACCCCGGCCCACGTCCTCCCCCTGGCCTGCAATACCCTCCCTCCACACTTCTGCTAAGCTAGCTCTCTTTCTCCCTTCAAAGCCCTACTGTTAGCTCACCTCCTCCAAGAGGCCTTCCCAGACTGAGCCCCTTTTTTCCTCTCCTCCTCCCCATCTCCCCCGCCCTACCTCCTTCCCCTCCCCACAGCACTTGTATATATATTTGTACAGATTTATTACTCTGTTTTTTACTTGTACATATTTACTATTCTATTCATTTTTTTAATGATGTGCATATAGCTTTAATTCTATTCGTTCTGTTCTATTTGTTCTATTCATCAAGATATTATTCAGCTCTCATATTTTATCAAGTCCATTGAAGGGATTATGCTCATTTCTGCTCATTTGTCTCCTTCAGCTAAATTTTTGTGTCAGTTGAGTTTCCTCAGAATTCAGTGGAACGATTTTTCATGCTTAAGAGAAGCAGCATGACTCAGTGGAAAGAACCCGGGCTTGGGAGTCAGAGGTTGTAGGTTCTAATCCTAGCTCCTCCACTTGTCACCTTTGTGACTTTGTGCATGTCACTTAACTTCTCTATGCTTTGGTTCCCTCATCTGTAAAATGGGCGTCAAGACTGTGAGCCTCACGTGTGACAAACTGATTACCTTGAATAATAATAATGATAACAATCATAATAATGATGGCATTTATTAAGTGCTTACTACGTGCAAAGCACTGTTCTAAGCACTGGAACTGTTCTAAGCATTGTATCCCCCTCCCGCGCTTAGAATAGTGCTTAGTACATAGTAAGCACTTAACATAAACAATTATTATTATTATTTGTATTATTAAAAGGAATGTGAGGCACCCAACAAAGAACTCAGACCCATGAACATGAGTTTAAAATCTTCTACACTACTGGCAGAGTTAGCAAAGGAAGAAATACTTTTACTTATTTTCAGAGAGTGTTCTCCAGGTCCCTAGTCCAGAGGTTGATTGAAGGGAAACATTATTTTCATTACTTTATTTATAAACCCTTTCATTACTTCATGGCATCAACACAACAGAAGGGAAATCACTGGTTCAACATTGGCTTATCCAATCTTAGCTTCACTGACACTGTCTTACCCTGATTCTCCTTTCTGTATTTGACCACTGTTTCTTAGTCTCTTTTGCAAGCTCCTCATCTACCTCCCACCCTCTGACAGTGAGAGAGTGTGGGCCTCAAGACTCAGTTCTGGGTCCCCTTCCATTCTCCATCTACACCCACTCCCTCGGAGAACTCATTCACTCCCATGGCTTCAACTACCATCTCTATGATGATAGATGATTCCCAAATGTACATCTCTGGCCCTGTCCTCTCTCCTTCTCTGCAGGCTTGCATTTCCTCCTGCCTTCAGGACATCTCTACCTGGATGTCCCACTGACATCACAAACCAAGCATGTCCAAAACAGAACTTCTCATCTTCCTATCTTCCTATCTAAGCCCTGTCCTCTTCCTGTCTTTTCCATAAGTGTTGACAATAACAATATCCTCCCTATCCCACAACCCTCAAAATTATCCTTATCTCTGCCATTCAACATATTCCATTTGTCACCAAATCCTCAGTCAGTCAGTCAGTCAGCCATTCGTTTTTATAGAGTGCTAACTCTATGCAGAGAACTGTTTTAAGGGCTTGTGAGAGCACACTATAAGAATATAACATACACATTCCCTACCTACAATGAGATTACAGTCTAGAATTGGAGAGAGATATTAATGTAAATAAATGTATTACTGATATATACATAAATTCTTTAAGGCTGGGAGGGGGGATGAATAAAAGGAGCAAGTCATGGTGAAAGAAGGGAATGGGAGAGGAGGGCTTAGTCAGGGAAGGGCTCCTGTCAGTTATACCTTCACCACATCACTAAATCTGCTCTTTCCTCTCCATATAACCTGCTACTGTGCTGATTCAAGCACTTATCATTTCCCACCTTGACTAGTACATATGGTTCCTGGCCTATCTCCCTGCCTCCTGTCTCTCTCCACTCCAGACCATACTGTTGTCCATACATTTTTTTCTAAAAAAAATTAATTCCACAGTTCCCAACTCCTTATGAACCTCCGGTGACTGCCCATTCATCTCCATGTCAAACAGAAACTCTTTACCATCAGCTTTGAAGCATTCAATCAGCTGTCCCCCTCCTATTTTATCTCAATAATTTCCTACTTTAGCTCAGCCCCCATACTTCACTCCTCTACCACAAGTTTACTCTCTGTGTCTCTGTCTTGTTTATCTCCCCAGTGACCCCTTTTCCAGGGCTTCCCTCTGACATGGAACCCCCTCCCCTTCTACATATGCCAGACCAACACTTTTGTCACCTTCAAAACCTAATTAACATCACAGCACCTCCAAGGGGCCTTCCCCAATTAAACCATTTTTTCCTTACTCCCTGTCCTTTCTGAACCACCTATGCACTGTAATATGTTTCCTTTAAGCACTTGAAATTCACCTCACCCTCAGTCCCACAGCAGTTATGTATATATCTGTAATTTATTCATTTGTATTAATGTCTGTCTCCCACTTTAGATTAAATGTTTATTGTCAGCAAGGAATGTGTCTACCAACTCTGCTGAATTGTACTATCCCAAATCCTTAGTACAGAGTTCCATAAACAGTAAGTGCTCGGTAAATACCCTGAGGCCATGGGTTCTAATCCCGGCTCCACCACTTGTCAGCTGTGTGACTTTGGGCAAGTCACTTAACTTCTCTGTGCATCGGTTACCTCATCTGTTAAAATGGGAATTAAGACTGTGAGCCACCCTGATTACCTTGTTTGTCTCCCAGTGTTTAGAACAGTTTATTAAAGAGATTACACTACAATAGAATTGGCATGCCACAATCCCTTCCCTCAAGAAGCCGACAGTCTAGAGGAGGAGACAGACATTGAAATAAATCATAGATCAGGAAAATGATGGGGTATTAGAATATGTACATAAGATCTGCGGGCTTGAGGGAGGGGAAGTATCACAGTGCTTAAGGGTTACAGAGTCAAATGAATAGGTCATGCAGGAGGGAGAGCAGTAGGTGAAATGATGACTCAGCTGGAGAAGGCCTCTTGAAGGAGTTGTCTTGAGTGGTATTGATAATGGTATTTAATAAGAACTTCCAATGAACTAAACTCTGCTATGAAGTGGGGTGTGGTCTCTTCCCAAACGGGACTCACAATCCAAATGAGGGATGAGCGATGTGTAGAAATGAGGATTAAGTGATGAAAAATGGGAGCCATCAAACCTAACAAATTTTAAAGTAATAAGAAAGAAAACAATCATAGGAGGGGGCAGACTTCAATTGCCTCACTGCTACAGGCCACAGGTCTTGGTAATGAGATACCGATGTCTTGTCAGTGGTCTTACAGTTTCAAAGGAGCTTTTGATGGCACCAATTCTCTGTTGAATTACACAGGAAATTATTACTGTAGCCTAGAGGTTGACTTGAAAGAGGGGCCAGGAGCTGGAAGGGGATGGAAGAGTTTAGGCTCAAGACCAGCCAGGTCCTATATATAATGTCAGCACATCACTCTTCAGGCCAGAGCTCTCTATGCAAAGCCCTCTAAAATCTCATCCTCTGATTAACACACACCACCTCATATCACCCAACTCAAAATCTACCTTAGTTCATACATTTAGGTTAGAGTTAGGGTTAGAGTCAGAATTACAGTTAGGGTTAAGGATAGGCTTTGTATTATATATATTACATATACGTGTGTGGGGGCGGTGTATTAAAAACAGTCTGGCTCAGTGGATAAGTATATTACTGGGAGTCAGAAGGACATGGGTTCTAATCCCAGATCTGCAACCTGTCTGCTGTGTGACCTTGGGCAAGTCACTTAACTTTTCAGTGCCTCATTTACCTCATCCTTAAAATGGGGATTAAGACTGTGAGCCCCATTTGGGACAGTCTCTGAATGTGTCCAGCCTGATTAGATTGCATCTACCCAATACTTAGAACAGTGCTTAACACATAGTAAGGGCTTAACTAATACCATAATTATACACACACACACACACACACACACACACACACACACACACACACACACATTTGCAGGGGATGGAGAGAAGATTGAAGTAGTTGATCATTTTTCTCTCTTGGGATCGATAATCAATAATAAAGGAACTAGTAGCCAAGAAATACGCCAAAGATTAATGTTAGGAAAACTTGCTTTGAGGAGCCTTGAAAAAGTCATGAAATGTACCGATGTAACAGTTGCCACAAAAATACAAATTATCAACTCTATGGTGTTTCCAATGACAATGTATGGATCTGAAAGCTGGACAGGGAAAAAACAGGATAGAAAGACCATCGATTCTTTTGAAATTGGTGGAATAAAGCTTTTGTGAATACCGTGGACTGCCCCAAAAGCAAACAAATGGATTTTAAAGCAAATTCAACTATAGTGGTCTTTGAAAGTCAAATAACTCGACATAGATTAGCATATTTTGGACACATAATCAGGAGGACTGATTCTCTGGAGAAGACACTATTGCTAGGAAAAGTCCGGGGAAAATGTGGAAGAGGCAGACTGGCAGGTAGATGGATAAAGACTTTAACAACGATAATGGAAGAACCATTAGTAAGGTTACGGATTATGGCAGAGGACAGGAGGTTCTGGAGAAAGTATATCCATGGAGTTGCTATCAATTGGAAATGACTTGATGGCACTTAGTAATAGTAAAACTAATAGTAGGTGGAACTAAAACTGATAATAACTATGACACGATTTCTAGGAAGCTGGCAGAATGTGTGATTAAAAAGAAAATTCTTATTTTAAGCTCTCATCAAGTTCATGTGATACAGATATGCATTGATGAATACGAATGAAACATTTCCCAATCCATGTTTCTCTCCCAGTAGGATATCTTCTCTGGACCTGCCTCATATTGCACAGGAATGGATAGAGGTGAGCTCTACTTTGGACTTATGATTCTGTTACAGATCTGCATTGGGTTCTCAGTAAACACATCTCCTCCTGTTCTATGTCTGTGTGCTCTCCGCCAACCACAAGCTCAGCTACCCAGATTTGATCCACAGCAAACTTGTCCTTGGCCAACATCATAATTTTTCTCACCTGGGGAATCCCAAAATCATGTCAGTTTGGGAACTGAGAAATTTCCTGGATGATATTGGATGTAAAATCATCATGTAAAATCATCAAGCACTTTTCCGATTGGCCAGGGTCACTTTTGTCGGCACCACCTGCCTTCTGACTGTCTACCAGACGGTCACCATCAGTCCCAGCAATAGCCAGTGGGGAAGGCTCAAAGTGAAATTATCTAAGTGCATCCTTCCCTCCTGCCTCCTCTCCTGGATCCTCAATATGCTGCTAAATGCTGATATGCCAATGTGCACAGTAGGCTCCTGGAACACCTGTAGCCAAATAACATATGATCTTAAATATTGTTCAGTAAGTACTGACAGTGTAGAAATTGCCCTGATAAATGCCATTATGTTTTCTGTCTGTGATTTGCTTCTACAGCCCAGCCCACACCCTCTGCTCCTCCGCCACTAATCTCCTCACTGTGCCTCATTCTCGCCTGTCCCACTGTCGACCCCCGACCCACGTCATCCCCCTGGCCTGGAATGCCCTCCCTCCCCACATCTGCCAAGCTAGCTCTCTTCCTCCCTTCAAGGCCCTACTGAGAGCTCACCTCCTCCAGGAGACCTTCCCAGACTGAGCCCCCTCCTTCCTCTCCCCCTCCCCCCTCCATCCCCCTCACCTTACCTCCTTCACTTCCCCACAGCACCTGGATATATGTATATATGTTTGAACGTATTTATTACTCTATTTATTTATTTATTTATTTTACTTGTACATATCTATTTATTTTATTTTGTTAATATTTTTTTTTGTTCTCGGTCTCCCCCTTCTAGACTGTGAGCCCACTCTTCGGTAAGGACTGTCTGTATATGTTGCCAACTTGTACTTCCCAAGTACTTAGTACACTGTTCTGCACACAGTAAATTCTCAATAAATACGATTGATTGATTGATTGCTATTTGTGGGCCTCATGAGTGTGGCCAGTGGTTATCTGATAATTGTCTTGCACAGACACCACAGACGGGTTCAGCACTTTCAGGGGCCCACTCATTCACCCAAGGTGATGCCTGAAGGCAGAGCAGGCAAGTGTGTCATTGCCTTGGTGACCCTCTATGTCCTGCTTTATAGACAGCAGACAGACCATGGTGAATGTTTTACTAAACATGAAAGGAAATTCTCTTCTGCTGATGAACAGTCATCTGGTTTGGTCATTCACCTTCTCTGTCATTAGTCCATTCCTGATTTTTCACAGTGACAGGAGAATAAGAACATTCTGGACAAGGGTATCCCCTATTACCAACATGCCTCTCGCATAAGGTGCCTGGAATTCTATCTGCTCTCTTTCCTGGAAGCCCAAGGTGAGCGTAGCCTGCAGGCACCTAAAGGCTGGAGAGATTCAGCGCTGACCCCTCTGGTCAGAGGCTCACTGCCCTGAAAGTTTGGATTAAAAGGGTAAGCAAGCAGGGCAGCCAACACAGGTTTTGCTCTTTCCATGGGCCACCAGAGGGGCCATAGTTGAATATTTGAAAAGCTCATACTCTGGAGAATTTATCTGCATGGACTTTATATTCAGGACACTTGTGACATGACAATTTGAGATCCCTGTAAAATTAAAATTGTTAGTATATTACATGCATCATATTTTTACAGTTACTATAATATTGACATTTTACTATTTTATACATATAAATTATATATATATGTATGTATATAATCATATATATTTCTTACTTTTATGCTTTCCCTTTGTGACTGATCTTCACATATGAAGTGTCTCTCTCTGCATTGGCTCAGACCTCGGAGAACTCAGTGGCCACATTTCTGAAGCCCTCCTGCTCCCTACAGTCCTCTGTACTTCATTTCTGATGCTCTCCTATTACCCATAGTTCTCTCTGCCACATTTATGAAGCTCTGTTGCTCCTTACTATCCAGTCCTGTGCGTGGAAATAGGGAGGGAAGAGAAGGGGCAATGCAATTGCACCACAGCAGGGATACGGGACTCAATTCAGTGCATTCTCTGAACCAAGAATCATAGCTCAGTTCATAGCTCAGATATGTTGAGGACTGTGGTCCTGACCCATTGTAAGGGTTCCCTTCGAAATACCATTCTCATCAGCCAAGAGATTCTCTGTGTTACAAGATAGACAAAAAAATTTGAGGTGAACAAGGTTTAAAATTAACTACAGACTCTACCCGTGAGAGAGAGAAACAGAGAAAGAGAAAGGTGAAGAGGATTGAATAATTCATCTTTAATTTTCCTTTCCAAAGCATAGTCTATCCCATGTTGAGTAGTGCTGAGTCACCCCCTGGGTCACCTCATCACTAATTCTTGTCAGTTCTACCTTCATAACATCACTAAAGTCCCCCCTTTCTTCTCTGTCCAAACTGCTACCAAGTTCATACAATTCATACAATTTATTCTCCCCTGTTTGGATTACTACATCAGTCTCCTTGCTGACTTCTCAGTCCACTGCCTCTCCGCACTCTACGCCCTACTTCACCCTGCTCCCCAGATCATTTTTCTGTAAAAACACTCAAGAAACGTTTTCCCACTCAATCAGAAAGCTCCAAAGGTTGCTTATCTACCTCTGCAACCAACAAAAACTCCTCACCATTGTCTTAAAAGCACTCCACCACCTTACCACCTCCTACCTCACCTCGCTGTTCGCCTTCCACAACCCAGTTGTCACATTTCACTCCTCTAATGCCAATCTTCTCACTATACCTCGATCTCATCCTTCTCGTTGCAGACAGCTCACCCACATCCTGCCTCATGCCTGGAATGCTGTTCCCCCCCATCAAATCTGACAGAGAATCACTCTCCCCCTCTTCAAAGCTTCGTAAAGGGCACAACTTCTCCAAGCAGCGTTCCCTGACTAAGCTGCCCTTAGCAGCCCCACAGTAGTTATATACATACCTGTAATTTATCTATATTAATATCTGCCTCCCCCGCAGGAATGTGTCTGTTCATTGTTGCATTGTACTTTCCCAAGTGCTTAGTACAATTCTCTTCAAAAAGTAAGCGCTCAATAAATACAATGCAATGAAAAGAAAGAAGAGAAAAGAGGTAGTGGAGAGAAGAGTTTGAAAGAGGAAAGCTTTTCAGATAGAGAAGGAATATGAATATTTACTATGTGTTTCCATTCTCATAACCTTACTTCCTTCCGAATGCTTAGCACAGAGTGCTTAGTACGTGCCATAATGATTATTACTGTCATTATCTTAATTGAAACTGTCACAAATAATGTATTGATTAAGGTTTTGTACTATGAACTTGAGTGTAATCAATAAGATTATCAATGATACTTCTGGAAATAATGAATTCCAAGTATAGACAAACTTTTTGGTAATGAAGTGTTTCCTTTTTCTCTGCATTTTTTTAGTGGTACTATGTGCCAAACATTGTACTAGGTGCTGGGGTAGATGCAAAATAATGAGGTTGGACACAGTCCCTAAACCACATGGGGCTCACAGTCTAAGTAGGAGGGAGTTGGTTTTAATTCCCATTTTAGGGATGAAGTAATTGAAGGCCAGAGAAGTTAAGAGACTTGTCCAGGGTCACACAGCAGACAGGTGGCAGGATTGAAACCCAGGTCCTCTGACTCCCCATCTGGTGCTCTTTCTACTTAGGCCACACTTCTTTCTGGTTTTCAGTGTCTGGGTGTGCTAAGCCATAGTTGCGTTAACTTCGAATTTTGGGGTTTACACTAGGTTTGTCAATGGGTTCTTATCAGGGTAGGGAATGAAGGATTGAAGGGTGAGTCTAGAACCAAAGGGGACAGGAAAATCTCGGGGCAGTAAGCAGTGCATAAGTCCCCTCCCTTAGGTTGTTTTTTCTCTCCTTTTTTTCTCTTTCTACTGGCCTGTCTCAGAAAAATGGGACCTTTTGGGGAAGAGTAGTTTCCAATTTTGTGCCCAGTACCCATGTGGACCAAGGTTTGAGGAGGTAAAACAAGGGGCCCACTGAAAGCTTTGGATTCAGAGTCCAGAGAGGTAACACCGACACAATGACAGGAAGAAGGTATGAGGTGTGGAGAAATGTTAGGTAGATAGAGGCTCATGAAAACCCGGACACTATTATAATTCCGGTCCCATTCCTGCTTGGCAATTTTTTGACTATCTGCTATCTTCTCTCAAAGTGGAGAAGAAAACACTATATAATATATTCTCCCCTAGGTACCCTTGCTGACTGGCAGCCATTTGCTTGGATTAGGCTTGGCCATTGTTCCCTCAGCAGCAACCTGGGCCAGCCTATCCCAGAAAGGAAAACAGAATATTCCAAGGCAGAGAAGTGGAAGTCAGTTCTTTGATACACGATTACAGTTCAGATCACCACTTCTTTGGACTTGGCCCAGAAACGTGTTCACCCTGTACTTCTTAATCTAACCCCCTCAGTTCTGGGAGTTCCTGGCTTCTCTCACACAACCTCTAGACTATAAGATCGTTGAAGGTAGGGGCTATGTCTGTTTATTGTTGTATTGTACTCTCTCAGGCACTTAGTACAGTACTCTGCACACAGTAAATGTTCAATTAATGCAATTAAATGAATCCCAGGCTTGCTCCACTTGCCTGTTTCCTTTGGGTCTTCCTCTCTCTGTTTTTGCAACTTTCAAATATGTCTTTAAGAGGGTGGCTGTGGAGGAGTGGCTTCCTCCACCCCCAGGACAATGCGAGAAGGACTAGACTAGGAGCTCATTGTGGACAGAAAATGTAACTACCAAATTTGTTGTTTTGCATTCTCTCAAGTGCTCAGTACAATGCTCTGCACACAGTTAATTGCTCAATTACTACTAATGATTGCCTGTTTGACTGAGGGCTGGTTATAATTAAAGGGAGTTATACAGTCAACCAAGCAATTGTATTTATTAAGCACTTTCTGTATGAGGAACACTGTACTAAGCATATGGCAGAGTACAATATATTAGAGTCTGTAGGCACATTTCCTGGCCACAACGAGCTTACATTCTAGATGGGGAAATATTAATAGAAATAAATAAATTACAGATATGAGGGAATGGTTAATGAGGGGTACAAATCCAAGTACAAGAGTGATGCAGAAGGGAGTGGGAGAAGAGGCACTGAGGACTTTGGTAGGGAAAGCCTTTGGAGGAGGTGTGTTTTTAATAAGGTATAGAAAGTGGGGAGAGTAATAATCTGTTGAGTATTGTAGTGGGAGAGCATTCCAGGCCAGAAACAGATGTTGAAAGCAATATAAGTGAGATTGAAGTATAGAGAGTAGGTCTGCATCAGAGGAGCAAAATGTGCAGCCCGGATTGTATTAGGAAACCAGTGAGGTGAGGTAGGAGGGGGAAACTTGATAGAGTGCTTTAAAGTCTATAGCATGGAGTTTTTGTTGAATGCAGATGGCAACCACTAGAAGTTGTTGAGGAGTGAGGAAACGTGGACTCATCAGTTTTGTAGAAAAATAATCCAGACAAAAGAGTGAAGTATAGACTGGAGTGGGGAGACTTAGGGGTGAGGAAGGTCTCAGCAGGGAGCCTGATGTAGTAATCCAGGAGGGGTAGGAAAAGTGCTTGGATTAATTTGGTAGCAGTTTGGAAGTAGAGGAAGGGCTGGTTTCAGCAATGTTGTGAAGGTTGAATTGACAGGACTTGGTGATAGATTAAATATGAGTGTTGAATGCGTGTTGTCTATCTACATGTTTTGTTTTGTTGTCTGTCTCCCCCATCTAGACTGTGAGCCACTTGTTGGGTAGGGACCGTCTCTATATGTTTCCAACTTATACTTCCCAAGCGCTTAGTACAGTGCTATGCACACTCTGAGCACTCAATAAATACGATTGAATAAATGAATGAATGAGAGAGATGAGTAAAGAATTACACAAAGGTTATGGGCTTGTGAGACAGGGAGGATAGAAGTGCTGTCTACAGCTATGGGGAAGTCATGGGGACAACAGGGTTTGGATATCAAGATGAGTTCTCTTTTGAATATGTTCAGTTTGAGATGGCAGGCTCCAAGTAGAGATGTCCTGAAAGCGGGAGGAAATGCGAGGCTGCAGAGAGGGTGATTTTGGATCACCTGTTTAAAACCATGGGAGTGAATGAGTTCTCCAAGGAAGTGAGTGTAGATGGAGAATAGAAGGGGACGCAGAACTGAACCTTGAAGGACCCCCACAGTTAAGGGGTGAGAGGCAGAGGAGGAGCCTGTGAAAGAGACGAAGAAGGAGCAACTAGAATTGGAGGAGGACCAGGAGAAGATAGTGTCAGTGAAACCACGGTTGGATATTTATTCCAGGATAAGATTGAAGGCAGCTGAAAGGTCGAGGAGAATTATGATTGAGTAGGTATTGTTGGATTCCCCCTCCTTCCTCTCCCCCTCCTTCCTCTCCCCCTCCTCCCCCTCCCCATCCCCCCACCCTACCTCCTTCCCCACCCCACGGCACCTGTATATATGTTTGTTCATATTTATTACTTTATTTATTTTACTTGTACATATTTACTATCCTATTTATTTTATTTTGGTAATATGTTTTGTTTTGTTGTCTGTCTCCCCCTTCTAGACGGTTAGCCTGCTGTTGGGTAGGAACCGTTCCTATATGTTGCCAACTTGTACTTCTCAAGCGCTTAGTACAGTGCTCTGCACATAGTAAGTGCTCAATAAATGCGATTGAATGAATGAATGAATGAATTTGGCATTCATTCTGTCTTATTTACTGAGTGCTTACTTTGTGCAGAGCACTGGACTAAGCGCTTGACAAAAAGGAGATCTTTGGTGACCTTTAAGAGAGTATTTTCTGTGCAGTGAAGGGAGAATAATCCAGAACCAATCAATCAATCAATTATATTTATTGAACACTTACTGTGTCCAGATCCATGTACTAAGTTCTTATACAGTAAAATAGAACAGAATCAGTATCACAGTCCTCTCCCCCTAGGGAGCTTATATTGATATAAATACATGAATTATGGATATATACCGAAGTAAAGTGGGTCAGGCAATTATATTTATTGAGTGCTTACCAAATGCACAACACTATACTATGTGTTTGGAAGATAAAAATATAACAATAAACACACACATTCCCTGTCCACAATGAACTTACAGTCTAGAGGGTCTTAGGGTCTGTAGGTCTGAGGGTGGGATGAATAAATGGTGCAAATCCAAGTGCAAAAGTGACCCAGAAGGGAGTGGGAGAAGAGGAAATGAGGGCTTAGTCAAGGAAGACCTCTTGAAGGAGATATCCTCTTAATAAGGCTCTGAAGATGGAGAGAGTGATTATCTATTGGACATGAAGGGCGAAGGAATACCAGACCTCAGGCAGCACGTGGGTAAGAGGTTGGCAATGAGATATATGAGATTAATTATTTATTTATTCATTTATGTACATTAATGTCTGTCTTCCCATGTAGACTATAAGTTTTATATGGGCAGGGAATGTGACTATTTATTTTTATATAGTACTCTCCCAAGTGCTTAGTACAGTGCTCTGCACACAGTAAGCGCTCAATAACTACAATTGATTGGCTGAATGAATGAATAAATGCAATGAATGAATGAATAAATTCGCATTAGATCCACATATTCAATCCATCACTAAATCCTGTCGGTCCCACCTTCACAACATAGCTAAAATATTCCCTTTCTTCTCTATCAAAGCTACTATCACGTTAATACAATCACTTATTCTATCCTACTTAGATTACTATTTTAAACTCCTTTCTAACGCCCCAGACACCTTTCTCTCCCTACTCCAGTCCACACTTCACTCTGCTGTCCAGCTCATTTTTCTACAAAAATGTTTGGGATGTTACCCAGCACCTTAAAAAAAAAACTCCAGTGGTTGCCCAGCTACCTCTGAATCAAACAAAAACTCCTCACCATTGGTTTTAAAGCACTCCAACACGCTTTAAAGCACTCCACCACCCTGCCCTCTCCTACTTCACCTCACTTCTCTCCTTCTACAATCCAGCTTGCACACTTTGCTCCGCTGGTGCCGCTAACCTTTTCACTGTGCCTGTCTCACCTGTCTCTCAGCCAACCCCTAGCTCACATCCTACCTCAGGCCTGGAGCACCCTCCCTTCTCTAATCTGACAGACAATTTCTCTCCCCTCAACCGCATATCCAAAGCTTTACTGAAGGCACATCTCCTCCAAGAAATCTTTCCAGACTAAGCCCTCCCTCCACTCTCTTCAACTCCCATCTCTTCTGCATCACCTGGACTTCATCCCTTTGCCCTTCCCACCTCCCATCCCAACAGCACTTATGTACATATCTGTCTTTATTTATTTGTTTGATGTCTATGTCCCCTACTCTAAACTGTAAGTTCACTGTGGGCAGGGAATATATTTTTTTATTGTTGTATTGTACTCTCCCAAGTGCATAGTAGGGTGCTCTGCACACAGTAAGCGCTCTATAAATTTTGAATAAATGAATGAATGAATTATAGAAGTGAAGGATGCAGGCTGGGTTGTAGGAGGAAATCAGAGAGGTAATAGAGCAGGGGGCAAGGTGATTGAATATTTTAAAGGAGATGATATTATGGAGTTTCTGTTTGATGAGGAGGTGGATGGGAAAACACTCTAGGTCTTTGAGGAGTGTGGAGATGTGGATTGAATGATTTTATAGGAAAAATGATCTGAGTAGTAGATCTGAGTATGTACTGATGTGGGGAGAGTTAGAAGGCAGGGCTTTCAGCAAGGAGACCAATGCAGTAATCAATGCAGAACAGGATAGGTGCTTTGATCATCATGATAGCAGTTTTGGATGGAGAGGAAAATCCCGATTTTAACATTGTTGGTACAGTTGAACTGACAGGATTTGGTGAAAGACTGAATTTGTGGATTACACGAGAGATATGAATCAAAGACAATACAAAGGTTACAGACCTGTGATACAGTGAGGCTTGTGGTGATGTCTACAACCCCCCCCCCCAACCTTTCCATCAGCGTAGACATCAACTGCATCTAAATCACTTAGTACAGTGCTCTGCACATTGTAAGTGATCAATATCTACCTGGGAAAATCAGGGGGGTTCTATTTTGGACATGTTGAATTTGAGCGGTCAGCAAAACATCCAAGTGAAGATGTCCTGAAGGCAGGAGGAAATATGAGTCTACAGGTCAAGGCTAGAGAGGTATATTGGGGAATCATCAATATAGAGACAGCAGTTGAAGCTATGGGAAAGAATGACTTCTGCAAGGGAGTAGGTGCAAATGGAGAATAGAAGGGAATCCAGACTGAGACTTGAGGAACTCCCACAGTTAGGATGTGGGAGACAGAGAAGGAAGGCAGGGGAGCAGCTAGAGGGAAAGGAAGAAAACAAGGAATAGACAGCATCAGTGATGCCAAGGTTGGATACTATTTCTCGGAGAAGGTTGGGGTCCACAGTGTTAACGGCAGCTGAGAGGTTGAGGAGGATAAGGATAGAGTAGGTGCTATTGGATTTGACAAGAAGGAGATGATTGGTGACTTTTGAGAGGGCAGTTTCTGTGGAGTGACGTGTGTGGAAGCCAGATTGGAGGGTGTCAAGGAGAGAATTGGAGGAGAGGAAGTGGAGGTAGCTGGTGTAAACAATTCGGTCAAGGATTTTGGAAAGTAATGGAAAGAGGGAGATGGGGAAATAACTGGAGACAATTGTGAGGTTAAGGGAGGGTTTTTAAGACTAGGGAGTCATAAACAGGTTAGAAAGCAGTCAGGAAGAAGCACTTGGCGAGTGAATGGTTGAATATGGGGTTAGGGAAGGAAGAAGCAAGGGCAAGTGTTTTGATAAGGTATGAAAGGATGGGGTTGGAGGTTCAGGTGGTGGTATAGATTTTGAGAGGTGGAAGGAGATAATAATAATAATAATGACATTTATTAAGCACTTACTATGTGCAAAACACTGTTCTAAGCACTGGGGAGGTTACAAGGTGATCAGGTTGTGCCACGGTGGGGCTCACAGTCCCCATTTTAAAGATGAGATAACTGAGGCCCAGAGAAGTTAAGTGACTTGCCCAAAGTCACACAGCTGACAAGTGGTGGAGCTGGGATTTGAATCCATGACCTCTGACTCCAAAGCCCATGCTCTTTCCACTGAGCCATGCTGCTTCTCTAAGCCACGCTGCTTCTCCTCTTGAGCTTCTTCTGGGAAAAATGAAAGAGCTGAAGAAAAGGTCATAGGAATGGGGAAGGAACTGGAGAGGAGCAGGGGAGATTTTAGGAAGATGACGCTTGATCATATCAATTATCTCAGTATAACATGGGGCCAGGTAATTACGGGAAAGAGATTGGTTGGGAAAGGAGCGAACAGGGGTTTTGTTGAGGGAGTTAAATGGTTGGTTAGGGCAATAAACAGGGGAGTCAATAAGGAGGAAATATTTTTTTTTCTGGGAAGAAGAGAAGGAAGAGTTAAAGCAGGAAAGGATGAAATGAAGATGGACTGGTTCAGCCTACTACCTGGATTTCCATCAGCAGCACTCTGAAGCTTGTGCCCAGAAGCGAAGGAAGTGGATGGTGGAGGTGATCCAGTGCTGTGGATTAGTGGTACTAGATCAGCAAAGAGTTAGGGGAGCAAGTGAGATGAGGGGAGTGAGTGAGTCGGTAGAGAGGGTGGTATTGATGATGCCAGTTAGATCATCAAAGGAAGATAGTATAGGTTTGGAGACAAACTGGGACACGAAGACTTGAGAAAATTGGTATAGATGAATATATTGGAGGTGTCTGTAGGGGAACATGGTAGATTCGCAGGGAGGGAACATGTGGAAGAGAAGGCAGGTGAAGAGGTGGTGGTCATAGAGAAGGATTTCAGAGTTGATGAAGGTTGAGATATTTTGATGACTAGAAATGATGAGATCGAGTGTGTGTTTAACCTGGTGAGTGGCTGAGGTGGGGTGGAGCAGGTGGTCAGTGGAGTTGAGGAGTGAGAGGAAGCAGGCAGTGGAGGGGTCATCAGGAACATCCACATGGATTTTGAAGCCCATAAGGATCAATGTAGGGATGGAGAATGAGAGAAGGAATGTGATGAAGAAATCAATTGTTTCAGAAAATTGGACGCAGATGACAGTGAATATAAACTTGTTTGGGTGGTAGAGGCAGATGATGTTGGTTTCAAAAGATAGGACTAGGAAAGGGAGGGATGGGGGAGTTGGCATAGTGTGAAAGTGGCACTGGGGAGTGAGGAGGCATCCTGCTCCTCCCCTTTTCCAAGTGAGTCCCACTTAGGGAGTGAGAGACAACAAGGCCTCCTTTGGAAATAGCAGGGAGACAGTGTCATTTTGGGAGAGCCAACTTTCAGTGATCATGAGAAGGAGCAGTGACTGGGTGAGGAACAGATCGAGAATGAAGAGAAGTTTTCCCAAATCCAACTGTAATTTGTTTTAATGTCTGTCTCCCCATCTAACTGTAAACTCCTTTTTGGAAAAGATTAGCTACACCTTCTCTTTAGTATTGTGTTCATCCCACTCCTGACAAGCTTCCTAATCCTTCTTGACCTCTCAGATGCCTTTGACACTGTCCATTCATTTAACTGTATTTGTTGAGCACTTGTGGTGTGCAGAACCCTGGATTAAAAGCTTGGGAGGGTACAGTATAACAGTAAACAAGACACATTCACTGTCCACATGAGTTTACAGTCAAGAGGGGGAGACAGACATTACAATAAATAAATAAATTACAGATATGTACATAAGTGCTGTGGGGCTGTGGAGGGGGTTGAATAAAAGGAACAAGTCAGGGAGACACAGAAGAGAATGGGAGAAGAAAAAAGGAGGGCTGAGACAGCGAAGGCCTCTTGGAGAAAGTATGCTTTCAATAAGGCTTTGGAAGGGTGAAGAATAATTGTCCATCAGATTTGAGAATGGAGAGTGGTACAGGCCAGAAATAGAATGTGGGCAAGGGCTCGGCAGTGAGATATATTAGACTCAAGTACAGTGAGAAGGTTAGATTTAGAGGAGCGAAGTGGGTGGGCTGGGTTATAGTAGAAGAGCAGTCAGTGAGATTGACCACATTATTGACTATTCCCTTCTCCTGGAAACATTATCCAATCTCAGCTTCACTGACACTGTCCTCTCCTGGTTCTCCTCCTATCTCTCGGGCCATGCATTTTCGGTCTCATTGACTCCTCCTCTGCCCCCGCCCCCTAACTGTGGTTGTCCCTCAGGGTTCAGTTCTGGGTCCCCTTCTGTTCTCCATCAACACCCACTTCCTTGGAAAACTGATTTTCACACATTCATTCATTCAATCATATTTATTGAGCGCTTACTGCGTACAGGGCACTGTACTAAGCGCTTAGGAAGTACAACTTGGCAACATATGGAGACGGTCCCTACCCAACATCTGGCTCACAGTCTAGAAGGGGGAGACACAACAAAACAAAACATATTAACAAAATGAAATGAATAGAATAAATATGCACAAGTAAAATAAATAAATAAATAAATAGAGTAATAATATGCACAAACATATATACATATATAAAGGTGCTGTGGTGAGGGGAAGGAGGTAAGGTGGGGGGATGGGGAGGGGGAGGAGGGGGCTCAGTCTGGGAAGGCCTCCTGGAGGCGGTGAGCTTTGAAGGGAGGAAGAGAGCTAGGTTGGCGGATGTGCAGAGGGATGGCATTCCATGCCAGGGGGATGACGTGTGCCGGGGGTCGACAGCGGGAGAGGCGAGAACGAGGCGCAGTGAGGTGATTAGCGGCAGAGGAGCGGAGGGTGCGGGCTGGGCTGTAGAAGGAGAGAAGGGAGGTGAGGTAGGAGTGGGTGAGGTGATGGAGAGCCTTGAAGCCGAGAGTGAGGAATTTTTGTCTGATGCGTAAGTTGATTGGGAGCCACTGGAGATATTTGAGGAGGGGAGTAACATGCCCAGGGCGTTTCTGCACAAAGACGATCCGGGAAGTGGCGTGAAGTGTGGATTGAAGTGGGGAGAGACAGGAGGATGGGAGCTAGGAGAGGAGGCTGATGAAGTAATCCAGTCGGGATAGGATGACTACATGGCTGCAAGTATCACCTCTATGCTGATGACACCCAAATCTACATCACCAGCCCTGATCTCTGCCCTTCTCTGCAGTCTCGCATTTTCTCCTGCCTACATCTATACTTGGATGTCCTTCCATTACCTCAAACTTAATATGGCTAAAACTGAACTTCTTATCTTCCCACCCAAACACTATCATCCTGATCACTTTCCCATCCCTGTTGATGGCACCACCATCCTTCCTGTCTCACAAGCCCATTACCTTGGGATTATTCTTGGATCCTCTTTTTCATTCCACCCATATATTTAAGCCATCACTACATCCTTTCAGTTTTACCTTCACAACATTGCCAAAATTCACCCCTTCCTCTCCATCCAAACTGCTACCACATGAATGCAAGTACTTAAACTATCCTGCCTTGATTATTGTAGCAGCCTCTTTCCTGATCTCCCTGCCTTCTGTCTCTCCCCACTCCAGTCCATACTCCCTTCTGCTACCTGAATCATTTTCATTCAAAAACGGTCAGACCATGTTTCCTACTCCTCAGGAAACTCCAGTGGTTGCCCATCCACCTCCGTATCAAACAAAGACTTCTCACCATTGGCTTTAAAGCAGTTAATCACCTTGTACTCCTCAAATCTGCCAAACAATCACTCTTCCCTCCTTCAAAGCCCCATTGAATGTGCACTTCCTCCATGAGGCCTTCCCAGACTAAGCCCCCTTTTCCTCAGCTCCCTCTTCCTTCCACATCACCTCGACTTGCTCCCTTTGCTCTTCCTCCCCAATCCCTGTCCCAAAGCACTTACACAGATATGTAGATATGTATATATCTATAATTCTATTTATTTATATTAATGCCTGTTTACTTGTTTTGATGCCTGTCTCCCCCCTTCTAGACTTTAGGCCCGTTGTTGGCAGGGATTGTCTCTACTGCTTAATTGTACTTTCCAAGTGCTTAGTACAGTGCGTAGCATGACACTTGTCTTCTGAGTGACTTTGGGCAAGCCATTTAATTTCTCTGTGCCTCAGTTGCCTCATTTGTAAAATGGGGATTAGGACTGTGAGCCCCACATGGGAAAACCCGATTACCTTATATTTACCCCAGCGCTTAAAACATTGCTTGGTCCTAGTGAGTGCTTAATACCATCATTATCATTATTATTATAGTAAGCACTTAATAAATACAATTGAACGAATGAATGAATGAATCATCTTGCTATTTAGAAGAGGATTTCCTAGAGGGAAGGAAGTTGGTTCCTTCCGTGGAGATATCTCAGATTCCCAATCCAAGCACTGCCATAACAACAGCAAGTGACATGGTAATGGCAGCCCTGGAGGGAGATGAGCTCAACCACTTTGTCCTTATAATTGCTGCTCTGACTGGGTCCCACCAGAACAGAAAAGCCAAGTCTTTTTCTGTACGGCATCGCATGTTGGGTGAATAAACATGCTCAGGTGAGTGTGTCATTAAGTGTCAGGCTCTGTGCAGCATGGAAAGGAGAAGGAGAATAAGAGCGGGAGTGCAGCCTGGAAACAGAGATAAGTGGGGCCTGGGGCAGTGATGATGTATCAGGAGGTTCTTCAGTGTAGTATGTGAGTCACCACACTCTCTCCATCTCTCCATTACCTGCTCTCTGCCAGGGGTTGGCTTAATTAGTGGTGACTTCCTAGGGGTCAGAATTTCAGGTAAACGATATTTGAGTCTAAACCCTTCTACTGTAACCTAATTTCTGACCCAGTGTACCAGGCATTAAAAATGAATGTTCTCTCTCCTACCTATGCTCCAGGTCCTCAGGGAAACGTGTCTACCAAGTACTAGGTAAAATGTTCTGCTTAAAGTAGATGTTCAGTAAATACCATTAATTGATTGAAAGATTAATCTCTACTCAACATTTTCTCACAGTCTATGCTGCCAGCAGTGTACATTAACTGTCATGGGGAAGTGGAGATATGCTGAGAATGAAATAAGAAGAAATTTAAGGAAAATTGTAGTACCATTTTAGAGTTCCCAAGAACTATGCTATACTTTCTGGGGAAGAGGAGAGTTCAGAACTTTACTAGGTCAGACACACCACTGTTCCCTACTCTGGCAATCAGATCTCTCCCCTCCTTTCACACATTCCCCCGTCTCCTCCCCCTCTCTCCGACCAGCCCCCTGCCCCCAATATGGCCTAAACCCTCCTTCCTGAAATGATTTTCAGTGATTCTCATTCCCAGAAAATAAGATTTATTAATTTCTACCCTCTAATGCTACCCACAGGCCCCACTTAAAACTTAGAGATCTACCCAGAGATGTTCTAAATGTTCCTGCGGCCTTTTTGGCAATTACGATTCCATATCCTAGGTTTCCTACTTGTATAGAAACTTCCTCATCCAATACTTTCACTTAAATTTCACGTTTTAGTCAATAATACCAGCATCATCCTGTCCCTTTAGCCCTCAATAATAGTGTTGCCATTTACTTCTGACTGCCTCTTTCTACTCTCCCACCTCCTAACCCTTGCTCACACCCTTCCTCCTTTCTATAATACCCTTCCCCTTCAAATATCCAAGCTTTTACCTCTTCTCATTTTCAAAACCCTCCTGAAATTCCACCTCCTCCAAAAGGCATTTCCTAATTGATTTCTTCCTTCCCATATTGCTTCATTCCACTGTCACCCTAAAACATTTACATTTACATGACAGCACTTTCTGTATCACCTGCATCTGTGACCTTTGGGTATTTGATATTCCCCCTACCCTCAACCCCATAGCACCTATACAACTTCTTTAAATTATGTATTATTAATTATTCATTTATGTTTATTTCTCTTTTCCCATTTATAATGTAAGGTTATTGCGGGCAGGGAACGTGACATGCCAACTCTGTTGTACTGCATTATCTGAGCCCTTAGTACAATGCTCTGCATGTAGTAAGAGTTCAATAAATTCCATCGATTGATTGATTAATGGATGGATAAAGAAAACAAAATGTAGTAGAAAACCTATGGAGAAACCCTTACCTGTACTCTGATGCAAAGTTTCACATTTCAGAGGGTGAAGGGATGTTTGTCTTTTCCTTTTCTATCCACACTGCCTACTACTCAGGCTTAGGGGACACTTGCATATTACATACTCTAGCATGTCCATTCCAAGGAGTCTATTGCTATGCTATTTGACACTGCATGTCTGAATTGTACAGTAAGAGCACAGATTCACCTAATAGGTGGTCAGTTCCAACTACAGCCAAGCTAGGTGCCAACTCAATTTCCAATTGGTGCCAGTAAGCCTCTTTCAGTATTGTCTGGAGGTCTCAATAGTATTTTGCACTCAATCCTGCCATTTTCCTGGGGAACTAGTTCCCCTACAAATGGGAACCTTTCTGAACATGAGCAACTCAACGCTTTCCTTTATGAGCAATTAGATTCTTCTTTTAATTTTTCTCTCAAGACAATAATGCCTTTTTTGACCACAAAAATTGGAATCTAATATCTCTTAAATTTAGGTTTTTAGCTCGTCTATAGCTGTTTTATGCTTTCAAGTCAGTTTTGTGTACATTTTCACCATTTTCACTGGCTTACTCTGATAAATTGCATACTCATTTAATTAACCCTCTAATTCCACATTAATCTCTTTAGCAACAATACACTGGGCAATTTGCTCTTAGATTTATATTACCCTGTGGCATTAACATTAATGAATGAATGAAAGACCTCCTCCAGGAGGCCTTCCCAGACTGAGCCCCCTCCTTCCTCTCCCCCTCCCCCCCGCCTTACCTCCTTCCCCTCCCCACAGCACCTGTGTATATGTATATGTGTCTGTACGTATTTATTACTCTATTTATTTTACTTGTACATATTTATTCTATTTATTTTACTTGGCTTATATGTTCTGTTTTGTTGTCTGTCTCCCCCTTCTAGACTGTGAGCCTGCTGTTGGGTAGGGACCGTCTCTAGATGTTGCCGACTTGGACTTCCCAAATGCTTAGTACAGTGCTCTGCGCACAGTAAGCACTCAATAAATACAATTGATTGAATGAATGTGAATGTACATATTTATTACTCTACTTTTTTATTTTACTTGTACATATTTAATATTCTATTTATTTTACTTTGTAAATATGTTTTGTTTTGTTGTCTGTCTCCCCCTTCTAGACTGTGAGCCAGGTGTTGGGTAGGGACCATCTCTATATGTTGCTAGCTTGTACTTCCCAAGCCCTTAGTACAGTGCTCTGCACACAGTAAGCACTCAATAAGTACGATTGAAAGAAAGAATGGATGAATGAAAGAAAGACCTCCTCCAGGAGGCCCTCCCAGTCTGGGCGCCCTCCTTCCTCTCCCCCTCCCCTCCTCCCTGCCTTACCTCCTTCCCTTCCCCACAGCACCTGCATATATGTATATATGTCTGTACGTGTTTATTACTCTATTTATTTTATTTGTACATATTTATTCTGTTTATTTTATTTTGTTAATATGTTTTGTTTTGTTGTCTGTCTCTCCCTTCTAGACTGTGAGCCCACTGTTGGGTAGGGACTGTCTCTAGATGCTGCCAACTTGTACTTCCCAAGCGCTTAGTACAGTGCTCTGCACTCAATAAGAGCTCAATAAATACGATTGAATGAATGAATGAGTGAATGTACATATTTATTATTCTACTTATTTATTTTATTTGTGCATATTTACTATTCTATTTATTTAATTTTGTTAATATGTTTTGTTTTGTTGTCTGTCTCCCCCTTCTAGACTGTGAGCCCGCTGTTGGGTAGAGACCATCTCTATATGTTGCTAGCTTGTACTTCCCAAGCGCTTAGTACAGTGCTCTGCACACGATTGAATGTATGATTGAATGAATGAATGAATGAAAGAAGACCTCCTCCAGGAGGTCTTCCCAGCCTGAGCGCCCTCCTTCCTCTTCCTCTCCCCCTCCACCCGTCCCCGCCTTACCTCCTTCCCCTCCCCACAGCACCTGCATATATGTATATATGTCCGTACGTGTTTATTACTCCATTTATTTATTTGTACATATTTATTCTGTTTATTTTATTTTGTTAATATGGTTTGTTTTGTTGTTTGTTTCCCCCTTCTAGACTGTGAGCCCGCTGTTGAGTAGGGACTGTCTCTCGATGTTGCCAACTTGTACTTTCCAAGCGCTTAGTCCAGTGCTCTGCACACAGTAGGTGCTCAATAAATATGATTGAATGAATGAATGAATACCCACAACTGGAATATTCTTTTTGCTTCTTGAAATAAGTACAAGATTTGTATATGTATAAAATTTTAACTTCACTTTAAAGAGGTTCTAAATGAATCTGGTAAAACAGATTGGCACCTAATGTCAAAAGAGACCACGGGAAGCAACGTAGCCAACTGGACAAAGCATGAGCCTGAGAACCAGAAGACGTGATTTCAAATCCTGGCTCTGTCACTCGTGTGCTGTGTGACCTGGGCCCAGTCACTTAGCTTCTCTGTGCTTTAGTTTCCTCAACTGCAAAATGGAGATTCAATATCTGTTCTCCCTCCTACTTATACTGAGACCCCATGAGGAAAGCGACTGTGTAAAGCTGATTAACTTATGTCTTCCCCAGAGTTTAGAACAGTGCTTGACACATAGTAAGCACTGAAAAAATACTATAAAAAAGAACTTTGTTCAGCTCCATTCAGGATTATCTTTATTCTCCAGTCTGGTCTGTTTTCATTAATCTTATGTCTTTTTACCACAGGACCACAGGGAGGTGGTTTGATTTGGACGAAAGGTCATAGTTTGGGAGACAGAAGACCTGGGTTCTAATCCCAGCTCTGCCACTTACCTGTCAAGTGACCTTGAGCAAGTCAGTTAACTTGTCTGGCCCTCAGTTCCATATCTTTAAAATGGTGGTTCAATACCTATTCTCTTTCCTCCTTAGACTGTGAACCCAGTGAAGAATAAGGATGTGTCTGACCTGATTATCTTGTACCTACTCCAGTACTTAGTACAGTCCTTGGCATATAGTAAGTACTTCAAAATACCCTTATTGTTGTCAGAGGAGAGGCAGCATGCTCTGGTGAAAAGAGCAAGAAGTTTGGAGTCAGGAGATCTAGCTTCTAGTCCGAGCTCTGTCTCTGGCCTGCTTTGTGACCTTGGGCAAGTTGTTTGCCTTCCCTAAATCTCAGTTTCTTCAATGGTAAAATGGAGATGGTAATAATATCTGTCTCTTCCTACTCTCCAGGAATATTGTGAGGATAAAATGAGATCGTTGATCTAAAAATATTTTGGAAAAAATAAAATTGCTATACAAGAACAAGGTTTCATCACAACACTGATGGAAATCCACAGTTGTTTTCTTCCTTGTGCATTTTACTACGTTTGAATGTGATGCTATCATTTTTAATTGATATTACCACTTGCTATTTTTAGTTCTTGGTATTCTATTTCATAAGGAAATATTTCAAATTCTCACTCCATCACTTAGGGTCTTGACTGATCTAATTAAATCTATTTCTGATAATGATTGGCCACATAACCTATTATGGTTCTTTTGCATAAACTAAAATTAAGTTGATATTTTAATAGTATCTTTAATTCTATCAATCAATCGTATTTACTGAGCACTTACTTTGTGTAGAGCACAGTACTAAGAACTTGGGAGAGTTTAATGTAACAGACTTGGTAGATACTTTCCGTGCCTGCAAAGAGCTTACAGTCTAGAGAGGGAGAGAGACATTAATGAATAAATGAATAAATTGTGGATTTGTACTGTTAGCCCCTTCTAGTCTGTAAGATTGCTGTGTGTAGGGAATGTGTCTGTTAATATTGTTATGTTGTACTCTCCCAAATGCTTAGTACAGTGCCCTACAGGAAGTGTTCAGTAAATATGATTTATTCATTCATTCAATCATATTTATTGAGTGCTTATTGTGTACAGAGCACTCTACTAAGCGTTTGGGAAGTACAAGTTGGCAACAGTGATTGATTGATTTACATAGTTGCTGTGGGACAGAGGGAGGGGTGAATAAAGGGTACAAATCCAAGTACAAGGGCAACACAGATGGCAGAAGGAGAAGAGGAAATGACGGCAGATTCATAGAAGACCTCTTCAAGAACATGTGGAGAGTGATTGCCTGTCAGATATGAAGTGGGAGGGTATTAAGTACATTCATCTACATCTAGTGGTTATCATCATGTGTCCATAATTCTTGTTTCAGATGCTATTTTATTTCTAATGAGAGAATTTTTGTATATTTCAAAATGTCACTTTTCAATTTGATTTTTGAAGGGCTGTTATGTTGTTAAGTAGGTTGGAAAAGTTGTATAAAGGATCTGAAGAATCACTTTCCTGGTAAGTCATAGAAGAATTTAAAATGGCTTATATTAAAAATAATCATCTAAAAATCATAATAAATGCCAAACCATTTTCCATCAATGGCGCTATGCTAAATCCATTTGGGTCAACAGGATCCTTGGATGAACTGTTTGCTATTGTTTTCTTTGACATGTGTACTATTTTATAAAGATGCACAATTTGATATTCTTAGTGTTCCCTTCTAACATCCTAACTTTCCCTCTAATAGCCCATTTTGGAAGTCTTACCCTCTCCTTTATTTACTCAAAAGTCTAAACTCATTGCTACTCTAGTTTGTACAAAAAACAGTATGTTGTACTGGAAAGAGCACAGGCCAGGGAGTCAGAGGACCTGGGTTCTAATCCCAGAGCCACTACTTGCCTTCTGTAAGATCTTGGACAAGTCACGTAACTTCTACATGCTTGTTTCCTCAGTTGTAAAATGGAGATTCAATACCTCTTCTCCCTCCTAATTAAACTGTAAGACCCATGTAGGAATGGAACTATTTCAGATCAAATAGCCTGGTACCTACCCCAGTAATTGGCAAAATTCAAAACTTAACAAATACCATAATAATTATTATTATCTGTTTAGAGAAATGAGTCTTTTTTCATTTTGGAATATCGCTTTTTGCTATGCCTCATTGCTCACACTGTTTCCCCAAACTGAAACTCCCTTCCCCACATAGCCAACAGATCACAGCTCTCTCCTGTGTTTTAAGCTGTCCTTAAATATCATCTCCTCCAGTAAATCTTGGAAAATGAGTCTTTTGCCTCTATAGGATTTTTCCAAGTCTTTCCAAGGTCCTTCTGTACATGACAGCTCTTTCTGTGCAGAGAACATGTCTGTCAATTCTATTCACCTATTCAATCGTATTTGAGTGCCTACTGTGTGCAGAGCACTGTACTAAGCGCTTGGAAAATACAAATTGGGAGCATATAGTGACAGTCCCTACCCAACAACGGGCTCACAGGCTAGAAGGGGGAGACAGACAACAAAACAAAACAAAACAAGTCGACACGTATCAATACTATCAGAATTAATAGAATTATACCTATATGCACGTCATTAATAAACTAAATACAGTAATAAGTATGTATAAATATACACAAGTGCTTTGGGGAGGGGAAGAGGTAGGGCAGAGGGAGGGATGGGGGGTGATGGGGAGTGGAGGAGCAGAGGAAAAAGGGGGCTTAGTTTGGGAAGGCCTCCTGGAGGAGGTGAGCTCTCAGTAGGGCTTTGAAGGGAGGAAGAGAGCTAGCTTGGTGGGTGTGTGGAGGGAGGACATTCCAGGTGAGGGGAAGGACATGGGCTGGAGGTTGACAGCGGGACAGGCAAGAAGGAGGCACAGTGAGGAGGTTAGCAGCAGAGGAGTGGAGGGTGTGAGCTGGGCTGTAGAAGGAGAGAAGGGAGGTGAGGTAGGAGGGGGCGAGGTGATGGAGAGCCTTGAAGCCGAGGGTGAGGAGTTTTTGCTTGATTCATAAGTTAACTGGCAGCCACTGGAGATTTTTGAGGAGGTGAGTAACATGCCCGTTCTATTGTATTGTAGGTCAACTCTTTTTATTGTATTCTTCAAGGGCTTAGTCGCATGTTTTGCACATAGTAGTTGCTCAGTTAATGCCTTTATTTGATTGATTTGTTTCATCCAGTGGGTACTCAATAAATACTATTACCAAATATGATTACCACCACCACCACCACTGCAACCACATCCAAACATCATTCGGGTTCATTTTTCTATTTGTGTGCAATTAGATGAACAATTATATGCTTCCTTAAATAGAGATCAGAAATTCTCCAGCATCATGGGATTTTATAATGACAAACTCTGCCTTTTGATTTATTGCCCAACCTCTTCCTGATGATTGTGCTCAGAGTTTAGAATAGTGCTTGGCACACAGTAAACACTTAATAAATACCATTACTATTATTATTATTATCATTATTATTATTATTAGTCCCAATATTTATTTTGGACTCTTTCACTTCCACAGCCAATGAAGACTTAGCAATCTCAATAACAAGCTGTGATGCAGGAACTCGGAGCCAACCATTCTTTAGTTATAGCTTGGATTATTTTTCCACAGATACATTAGTTAGCATTTGTCCATACTGAAGATCATTTAATGTTTGCTCCATTTTCCGAACTAACAAGAATACGTGCACATAAAAATGGCATTCACTAAGTGTAAAACTTTAGTGTCACTTACAAACTTGGTGAATGCCTTGCACACTGTCTCTCCCAGAACATTCATGGAAATTTTAAACAATACCTCCCATGGTCTCTTTGGCTTCCAGATAGTTTAAGAGCAAATGCAAGTTTTATTTTTGTTTGGAAAGGTTGAATTCATCCTTCTGCCCCTCCCCATTTGGACTTCATCCACCTCTGGAAGTTGTTATCCTAGAACATTACTTCGGACTGTAATAGATGATTTGGTCATCATGATGAACAGAACATTTCAGATCATCTTAATTGAGTGTTTCCAATTCTATCTAGCACAGATGAGCCATTTTGGGTTTCTCTTTAAGGTATTCTGAATTTTGCAATTCTGAAGAAGTCAAGAAAATGCTTTTGAGTGACCTGATTTTCACAATTCTCTTCATCGCTCAGACTGTGGTTGGGCTTCTGGGGAATTCAATTCTGCTCATGCTGTATGTCACTATCTTCATTTCCCATCACCGACAGAAGATCACTGACCTGATCCTAACTCACTTGACTGTGGCAAACACAGTGACTCTTCTAACCCAGACTACTCCAGGGATGGTTATCGCCTTCAGATGGGAGAATTCTCTGGATATTATTGGGTGCCAGGTCAACTCATACATCAGGAGAGTGGCCAGGGGCCTTTGTATCTGTACTACCTGTGTACTGAGCAGTTTCCAGGCTGTCACCATCAGCCCCAGCAACTCTGGCTGGGCCCACCTTAAACACCATGTCCCCAAGTTGATTTTGCCTGCATTTATCATATTCTGGATCTTCAATCTTTTAGTGGAAGTGAATGCCCTAAAACCAATTGTCAACAGCAAAAATGTCACCATCCCAATCAGTGGCGATAATAGGAAGAGTTGTACTAGCATATATTATTTAAATAAGATAAACAATTCTTCGTTTCTCAGTGCTAAAACTGTCCGCGATATCTTCTCTGTGCTCCTCATGAGCTTGGCCAGTGGCTATATGGTTCTTATGTTACGCCGCCACCGTAGGCAAATCCAGCACATTCACAGCAGCAGACAAACCCACAAAGCTTCTCCAGAATCCAGAGCCACGCAGACCATCCTGCTTCTGGTCACTTGCTTCGTTTCTTTTTATTGCATCAATAGCAGCATTACTCTGTTTTTGAATTTTATCAAGATGGATGACATGACACTTTATGATCCCTTATCATTTCTGGGTTCATGTTATGCTTTTCTTTGCCCCTGGGTACTGATCAGCAGTGATCCCCGTATTTCCAGACTCAAATCATTCTTTTAAGGAGCTGAGATACCATTCTCTTTCTACATACTGTAAAAAAGAAATACAGGCCAGCTATTGTTTTCATTCATGGCCTAAAGAAGGTCTGAAAAGGCTCTAGTCAATCTAGTCAATCTAGTCAGGAGATCTAGCTTTTAGGCCGATCTCTGTCTCTGGCCTTCTTTGTGACCTTGGGCAAGTTGTTTGCCTTCCCCAAAATCTCAGTTTCTTCAACTGTAAAATAGAGATGATAATAATATCTGTTTCTTCATACCTTCCAGGAATATTTTGAGGATAAAATGAGATTGTCGATCTAAAAATATTTTAGGAAAAAAAATGCTATACAAAAACAAGGTTTCATCATAACACTGATGGAAATCCACAGTTGCTTTCTTCCTTGTGCATTTTACTACGTTTGACTAACAATAATGATGGCATTTATTCAGGGCTTACTATTTGCAAATCACTGCTCTTAGTGCTTGCGAGGTTACACGGTGATCAGGTTGTCTCACGGGGGGCTCACAGTCTTAATCCCCATTTTCCAAATGAGGTAACTGAGGCCCAGAGTAATGAAGTGACTGACCCAAAGTCACACAACTGACAATTGGTGGAGCCGGGATTTGAACCCATGACCCCTGACTCCAAAGCCCATGCTCTTTCCACTGAGCCATGCTGCTTCTCTGAATGTGATGCTATCATTTTTAATTTAAATTACCACTTTCTATTTTTGGTTCTTGGTATTCTATTTCATAAGGAAATATTTCAAATTCTCACTCCTTCACTTAGGGTCTTGACTGATCTAATTCAATCTATTTATGATAATGTTTGGCCTCATAACATATTATGGTTCTTTTGCATGAACTATAATTAAGTTCGAAGACTTGATATCTTAATGGTTTCTTTAAGTCAATCAATCAATCATATTTATTGAGCAGTTACTGTGCATAGAACACAGTACTAATAACTTGGGAGTGTTAAATGTAACAGAGTTGATAGATATGTTCCTTGCCTGTCTAGAGAGGGAGAGAGGCATTAATGTATAAATGAATAAATTGTGGATTTGTATTGTAAGCCCCTTCTAGACTATAAGATTGTTGTGGTGTGGGAATGAGTCTATTAATATTGTTATGCTATACTCTCCCAAATGCTTGATACAGTGCCCAGCAGGTAGTGTTCAATAAATATAATTGGATTGATTGATTGATTAACATAGTTGCTGTTGGGAAGGGTTAATAAAGAGTGCAAATCCAGTACAAGGGCAACACAGACGGCAGTAGGAGAAGACTGAGTCAGGGAAGGCTCAGGTGAAGGTGCAAAAAGCGATTGTCTGTCAGATATGAACAAGTAGGGCATTAATTCCAATTCATTCACTTCTAGTGATTATCATGTGTCCATAATTCTTGTTGCAGATGTTATTTTATTTCTAATGAGAGAAGTTTTGAATATTTCAAAATATCATTTTAAATTTTATTTTTGAAGAACTATTATACTGTTGGAAAAGTTGTGTAAAGGATTGGAAAGATCAGTTTCTTGGTAAGTCATAGAAGAGTTTAAAATGGCTTATGTAAAAATCAGTCACCTAAAAATCACAATAAATGTTTAACAATTTTCCATCAGTGACACTATCCCAAATTCATCCACAACTCCCTGACTGACCATACATCCATTTCCTTCCTGGGCTCTGCTACCCAGGTCTTCTGTTGGTTCTGTTTACTGGTTCAGAGGTGTTCCTCTTCACGGTGATGTCCTATGACCGCTTCACCACCATCTGCCTCCCCCTGGGCCAAGATACTGTTGGACCAAAGGGCTGCAGGAAGATAGCCACTGCCTCATGTCTCAGCGGGGGGCTGTTTGCAATGATGTCATCCTCAGGAACATTCTCGCTATCCTGCTGCGAGTCCTTCCTGATCGGACAGTTCTGTGATATCGCCTCTGTGGTCCGACTCTCCTGCTCTGAAGTGCATGTACGAGACAATGATGGAGACAAAGCAGAAGACGCCCAAGAGGGCGCCAGTGACTACGATCAAATTGATGATGAGGTGCGTTTCACTTCATCCTCAATGTGATCGTAGTCACTGGCGCCCTCTTGGGCGTCTTCTGCTTTGTCTCCATCGTTGTCTCGTATGTGCGCATCTTCCGGGACATGTTGAGGATGTCAGCTGCCGGGGCCCTGGCCAAAACCTTCTATACCTGCCTGCCCCACCTCGTCGTTGTCACCATTTTTTCTCCACAATCGCCATTGCCCACTTAAAACCGAATTCCAGATCCTCCTTCCAGCTGGACCTGCTGGTGTCCGTGTTGTACACTGTGGTACCTTCTGCCCTGACCCCCCTCACCTACAGCCTGTGGAACCACGACATGAGGGACTCCATGGGCAGGATCCTAAAAGGGTCACTCACCCAGGCTCCACTCTGGGACAAAATGTGTCCTTCCTTGAGCAAATAATCCCACACCACCACTTAACCAAGGAATTGCTCTTGGACCTAGGCTGTCCTACAAGATTCACAGAAAATCCTGGACGTTGATGAATTGTCAAAGTCGGGGACAGAGGCAGCTAAGACTGAAGTATGACTGACAATCCAGTTTTGGGGAGGCATCATGGCCTAAAGGAATGGGAGTCCCTGTGAACTGTATGCTCATTGTGAGCAGGGAATGTGTTTAACAACTCTGTTAAACTGAACTCTCCAAAGTGCTTAGTACGGTAAATTCATTTTGGGGGCAGTTCTAATACCCGCTTTCGCACTTGTCTTCTGTCTGACCTTGGGCGAGCCCCTTAAATTGTCTGTACCTCAGTTACCTCATCTATAAAATGGGGATTAAGACAGTGAACCCACGTGGGACAACCCGATTACCTTGTATCAACCCCAGTTTAGAATGGTGTTTGCACATTCATTCATTCATTCATTCAATCGTATTCATTGAGTGTTTACTGTATGCAGAGCACTGTACTAAGAGCTTGGGAAGTACACATTGGCAACATATAGAGACAGTCCCTACTCAACAACGGGCTCACAGTCTAGAAGGCACATAGCAAATGCTTAACAAATACCATATTTTTTTAAATTTTATCATGGCTTAAAGGAATGTGAATCACTCTAGACTGCAAGCTCATTGTGGGCAGGGAGCATGTCTAACAACTCTGTTATATTGAACTTTCCCAAGTGCTTAATACAGTGCTGGGCCCAGAGTAAGTGCTCAATAAATAGGATTGATTGATTGATTGAGACATGAGTTCTGATGCCAGCTCTGCTACTGGCTTGCCTTGTGACTTAGGGGCAGTGACTTAACATCCCTAGCAATTCTCTTCTTCTTACACTCTGAACACCTTTGGGACAGGAATTGTGTCTGAACTGATTCTTTTGTTTGTACTCCAGCAAGTGGAACGTTTTAGGCACCCAACTTTTTAATAAATACAATAATGATATCATTATTAGTAATTACTATGAAAATATAATGATATGCTCCTTAGCAAAACTCTGGGGGTGGGAATTAAATTTAGAATATGGGAAGAGGTATGGGAGAAAGGAAGAAAGGATGACTGTAGCTCCATCTGTCTTGTCCAGTCCATTATCTCTCACCAATTCATCTTTCCTTCCTTCCATCCATCCATGTTTCCATCCATCCATCCATCCAGAGCACGGGCTTGGGAGTGAGTGGTTGTGGGTTCTAATCCCGGTTCCACAACCTGTCTGAAATGAGACCTTTGGCAAGTCACTTCACTTCTGCGTGCCTCAGTTACCTCATCTATAAAATGGGCATTGTGAATGTGAACCCCAAGTGCGACAGGGACTATGTCCAACCTGATTACCTTGTATCTACTCCAGGACTTAGAAGAGTGCTTGGCACACAGTAAATGCTTACCAAAGACCATCATTATTACTATTATTATTATCATTAGTATTTATTGACCACATCCTGGGGGCAAAGCACTGTACTAATCTCTCAGGAGAGTTGAAAATAGATGTGATTGCATCGTTCCTGCTTTCCAGGAGATTATGATCTAATGGGGAAGATAGACACAAAATAAATTACATAGAGGAGGAAGGAGAGAAGGGAAAGATGAGAAAGTGGACGAACACTTGATTCAAGAGTACAGTTTATATAGGCAGTGTGAACATAGCTTCAACGGATTTGCAATCAGGACAAGTCAGAATAAGCAGTATTGGCTAGTGGGTACAGCGTGGGCCTGGAATTCAAATGGACATGGGTTCTTATCTCGGTTCCACCATATGTCTGCTGTGTGCCCTTGGGCTGCTTCTCTTAACTTCTCTGTGCCTCAGTCCCCTCATCAGTAAAATGGGGATTGGGATGTGAACCCCACGGTGGACTGGGACTCTGTCCAATCTGATTAGCTTGTATCTACTCCAGGACTTAGTAGAGTTCCCGATATATAGTAAGTGCTTCTCAAAAATCATAAGAAAACGTTACAGTTGGCTCTTTGATGGACATCTTGAGTGTATTAGGCTGTGATAGGCAAAGGTGAAACAATTCACAGGGGCTACAGACTGTCGTATTAAACAGGAACCATTGGGAAGCTGGGATTCAGATGCTGCTGTTTTCAAGGGAGCCCCAGGGTCCAGCACCATCGCTGATGCCGCAGGAACTGGGCTCTCGACTCCCAGGAGTCTCAGGAACCAGGTGAATAGAGGATGCTTAGCTTGTCTAAGCCACGAAGTCCCTCGGCAGGGCCCAGAACCATCCTCCAGGGATCCCCCTTGGAGCGGCTTTATCTACAGGGATGGTGCCCCATCTGGAGAGCTTCTCAGGATCTCAGGGAGAGCAGAGAGGGACGGAGGGCTCCTCTCTGTTCCTTCCTGGCTGACCGAACCCAGGAGTCTGAGGGGAAAGAGGGGACCAGAACAGCCCTGCAGAGGTCAGCGACCCACAGCCTCATGCTGCTCTGGTGCGAGTGACTGGGGGTGAGTTGGATAGAGGGCGGGAAGGAATAAGGAGGAGGATGGACAAGATAGAGCCAGTCTAGGGCCTAAGTTGGGGTTCGGACCAGGGTTATGGCCTCCAGTGTGGCAGGGGTCCTAATAGAAGGGGAGGTGTTTTCCAGTTCAGTAACCCTCAGCCATCCCACACCACTCGTTATTCCTCCTCAAACCTTGCTACCATGCCGGGCTATGGTGCTCCAGCACAGTGTCAGCACTACGGACAGTTACTTCGGCCTTCAATGGGTCCCAGAATCCCTTGCAGAGACTAAATGACAGGTAGGGATGAGAGGGCTTTGGACAGCCACTGGCACTGTCAGAAATTTCTCCTTGTAAGTGTTATTTCCAAATGCTGGGAGAAGATATATAGTGGTATAGGTTGTAATCCCTGCCCTCAAGAACTTTCTAGTTTACTGGGTTGGTTGACACAATATAATTTACAATTTGTCAATCAACCTCTAATAATATTTATTGAGCACCTACTGTGTGCACTAAGCCCTTGAGAGAGTAAGTGCTCAGTAAATATCGTTGATGATGATAAAGTTTTGGGTTTAATGAAAAAGTTATAACGACTGTAAGCTTGTTATGGGCAGAGAAATTGATGGCTCATTCTGTTGTATTGTACTCTCCCAACCACTGAGACAGGGTCCTGCACAAACTAAGCCCTCAGTAGATACCATTGATTTGTTTGATTAATATTTAAATTTTCTAGATGCTTCCTCTAAACAGCAAGTAGTGATCGTTGCTCCAGAAAGGCAGGTTATCCATTTTTTAATCTGAGGGGATAACAAAGGAAGGTCTTTTCTTTAAAAAGAAAGAAGATGATGTGGCACAGAAAAAGGAGAATTCTCTTTCTCCAGAGAGTAGACGCACTTCCAACAAATGGCATCAGGAGTTGTTCAGGGAAAGCATAGGGGAAAGGAAAAGATGTTTTTTATGGACAGAACTGGAGGGGAGGTAAGGCCTGGCACTACTCATCATAGCCAGGGACCTAGAGAACTGCCCTCTGCCCCAGTCACAGGTGTTCTAGCATTACGGACAGTGGGAACGCCACGGGCGACTGACATGAGAATGGGCGGCCAAGTGGTTAGTTCCTGGCCCTGTCACCCCTCGCTCTCTCCAGCGATATCTCTGAGGCAGTACCAGCAATCAGCAGCGGACAAACTGAGGCAGAGGTGGGAGGTTTGGCATAGGGGGAAACTGCAGAGAACGGCAGTCAACAGTCTGGCCTGGGGTAGTGCCTGGAAGACAGGAGACCTGGGTTCTGACTCCGTCACGTGCCTGCCCTGTGAGCGTGGGCAAGGCACGTAGGGTCTCAGTTTCCTTGTCTGTAAAATGGGGATTAAAGACCTCTCTCCTCCCCCGCCCACCAATTCCCATACCATAGAAGCTGCGTGGTGTAGTGGATAGAACAAGGGCCTGGGAGTCAGAAGGTCATGAGTTCTAATTCCGGCTCCGCCTCCCGTCTGATGTGTGACCTTGGGTAAGTCACTTCACTTCTCTGGGCCTCCTTCTCTGGGCCTCAGTTACCTCATCTGGAAAATGGGGATTGAGACTGTGAGCCCCATGTGGGACAGGGACAGCGTCCAACCTGATCTGCTTGCATCCACCCCAGCTCTTAGTGCAATGCCTGGCATATAGTTAAGCTTTTAACAAATACCATAATAATTATAATTATTATTATTACCTTTGGTAAGGTGGGATAGAGATTGACCCAAGTGGTTATCTCGCATCTGCCTCAGCATTTAGGGCAGCAGTTGGCACATGGTAAGTATTTTTTAATAGTATTTCTTAAGCATTTACTATGTGCCAGGCTTGTACTAAGCGCTGCAGAAGATGCAAGCTAATCAGGTTGGACACAGTCCATTTTACAGATGAGCTAAAAGGCCCAGAGCGGTGAACTAACTTGCCCTGGGTCGCACAGTGGATGGGCAGCAGAATGAGGACAAGAATCCATGTCTCCCCGATTCCCAGGCCCATGCTCTATCCTCAGGCCCAAGCTGCTTCTCCAAAGCTGTTCTTTACTCTATCGAGACTGATTAGTCCTCTAGACTGTAAGCTTGCCGTGGGCAGCAATCATGTCTGTTGTACTCTCCCAAGAGCTTAGTACAGTGTCCTGCACCCACCAAGTGCTCAGCAAATGCAATCGATTCATTGCATTGAGCTGGGCTGATAGATCTGCTGTAGCTGTCTTCCAGCTTTCCACGTGATGCACTTTTCCTGTGCTCTGCTGCATGGGAGTCAGAAGGACTCGAATTCCAATCCCGGCCCTGGCACTTGTCTGCTGTGCGACCTTGGTCAATTCATTGCATTTCATTTAAGCACTTAATACAGCGTTCTGCACACAGTAAGCACTCAATAAATATGATTGAATGAATTAATTAATTTCTCTGGGCCTCAGTTCCCTCATCTGTGAAATGGGGATTCAGACTGTGGGGCAGTGGGACAGGGGCTCGGTGAGAGCTTACCCAGCTCTTAAGACCTTGCTTGACACATAGTAAGAACTTAACAAATACCATCATTATTACCATTATTGTTGTTATTATTGTTATTAGTTACCCCATCACAGCTCACTTTTAAGCAGCTAAGTTTGAAGCTTGTTGCAGGCAGGGAACATATCTACAACTCTGTTTTACTGGATTCTCCTAAACAATTGGTACAGTGTTCTACACGCATCAAGCCCTCAATAGAAGGGACCCCCTTCTAGACTGTGAGCCCACCGTTGGGTCGGGACCGTCTCTATATGTTGCCAACTTACACTTCCCAAGCGCTTAGTACAGTGCTCTGCACACAGTAAGCGCTCGATACATATGATTGATTGAATGAATGAATGAATGAATGAATGAATGAATAGAAGTACTTGAGAGAGCAGGGACTTGGGAGTCAGAAGGACCCGGTTTCTAACTACAGCTCCGCCACATGTTGCCCTAGACCGTGAACTCGTTGTGGACAGGGATGTATCCCTTTATTGTTATAGTCTGCTCTCCCAAGAGTTTAATACAGTGCTCTGCACACAGTAAGCGCTCAATAAATGTGATTCATTGACCAACATGATGATCGATTGAATATCCAATGGCCAGCCTTTCTCCCTACGTATCCCATTAAGGTAAGTTGTTTTTAGGAAAGCAGAGTTTCAGAGCTGTTAGAATGACAGCATTCTAAGAATTCCTGGTTTGTGATCCAGTCTTGTTACTTGATGTCGAAGGGGTAATTGAAAGACAAGAGATTTTATAGAAGCTCGATGACTGTTCCAGTAAAAAAAAAAAAAGTGTAATGGTTGAGTCCAGGTAACACGGGTGCTGAATAGCAAAAGCAATGTTGTCTGTCTCCCCCTCCTAGACTGTGAGCCCGTTGTTGGGTAGGGACTGTCTCTATTTGTTGCTGAATTGAACTTTCCAAGTGCTTAGTACAGTGTTCTGCACACAGTAAGCGCTCAGTAAATATGATTGAATGAATGAGTAATAAAAAAAATAGTAGCAGTTAAGCTCTTACTATGTCCCAAGCATTTTCCTAAGCACTGGGAGAGATGCAAGTTAAGCAGGTTGGATGCAGTCCTTGTTTCACATGGGGCTCACAGTCTTAACCCCCATTTTACAGGTGAGGTAACCGAGTCTCAGAGAAGTTAAATGACGTGTCCATGGTCACACAGTAGACATGAGGCAGAGTTGGGATTAGAACGCATGTCCTTCTGACTCGTGACTCCCAAGCCTCTGCTCCATCCACTTTATAACACCGTGACAGATGGTGCCCTGCCCCTATTAGAAGACAAAAAGAATTCATTCATTCATTCAATTGTATTTATTGAACACTTACTGTGTGCAGAGCACTGTACTAAGCGCTTGGGAAGTACAAGTTGGCAACATATAGAGACGGTCCCTACCGAACAGCAGGCTCACAGTCTAGAAGGGGGAGACAGATAACAAAACAAAACATATTAACAAAATAAAATAAATAGAATAGTAGATATGTACAAGTAAACTAAATATAGTAATAAATATGTACAAACATATATACAGGTGCTGTGGGGAGGAGGTAAGGCAGCGGGGATGGGGAGGAGGAGGAGAGGAAGAGAAAGGAGGGGGCTCAATCTGCGAAGGTCTCCTGGAGGAGGTGAGCTCTCAGTAGGGCTTTGAAGGGAGGAATCAATCAATCAATCAATCAATCGTATTTATTGAGCGCTTACTGTATGCAGAGCACTGTACTAAGCGCTTGGGAAGTACAAGTTTGCCACCTATAGAGACAGTCCCTACCCAACAGTGGGCTCACAGTCTGAAAGGGGAGACAGAGAACAAAACCAAACATACTAACAAAATAAAATAAATAGAATAGATATGTACAAGTAAAATAAATAAATAAATAAATAGAGTAATAAATATGTACAGACATATATACATATATACAGGTGCTGTGGGGAAGGGAAGGAGGTAAGATGGGGTGATGGAAAGGGGGACGAGGGGGAAACGATGGAAGGGGCTCAGTCTGGGAAGGCCTCCTGGAGGAGGTGAGCTCTCAGTTGGGCCTTGAAGGGGGGAAGAGAGCTAGCTTGGTGGATGGGTAGAGGGAGGGCATTCCAGGCCCGGGGAATGACGTGGGCCAGGGATCGACGGTGGGACAGGTGAGAACGACGCACAGTGAGGAGGTTAGTGGCAGAGGAGCAGAGGAGCTGGGCTGTAGAAGGAAAGAAAGGAGGTGTGGTAGGAGGGGGCGAGGTGATGGAGAGCCTTAAAACCGAGAGTGAGGAGTTTTTGCCTGATGCGTAGGTTGATTGGTAGCCACTGGAGATTTTTGAGGAGCGGAGTAACATGCCCAGAGCATTTATGCACAAAGATTATCCGGGCAGCAGCGTGAAGTATAGACTAAAGTGGGGAGAGACAGGAGGATGGGAGACCAGAGAGGAGGTTGATGCAGTAATCCAGTAGGGATAGGATGACAGATTGAGCCAGCAAGGTAGCGGTTTGGATGGAGAGAAAAGGGCGGATCTTGGCGATGTTGTGGAGGTGAGACCTGCAGGTTTTGGTGACGGATTGGATGCGTGGGGTAAAAGAGAGAGCAGAGTCGAGGATAACACCAAGGTTGCGGGATTGTGAGCCGGGAAGAATGGTAGTGCCGTCAACAGTGATGGGAAATTCAGAGCGAGGGCAGGGTTTGGGAGGGAAGATAAGGAGTTCAGTCTTGAACATATTGAGTTTTAGATGGCGGGCAGACAACCAGATGGAGATGTCTTGAAGGTAGGAGGGGACACAAGCCTGAAGGGAGGGAGAGAGAGCAGGGGCAGAGACGTAGATTTGGTTGTCATCAGCGTAGAGATGATAGTTGAAGCCATGGGAGCGAATGAGTTCACCAAGGGAGTGAATGTAGATACAGAACAGAAGGGGACCAAGAACTGACCCTTGAGGAAATGTAAAGATGAATATGCAATTATTGCGTGCCATTTTACAGATGATGAAACTGAGGCCCAGAGAAGTGAAACGACTTGCCTAATGTCCCACAGCTGCCAAGAGACAGAGGCACGATTAGGACCCGAGTCCTCTGACTCCCACTAAGCTATGTTTGGAAGAGTACAATACAACAGAGCTGGGAGCTATGAATGTTGCCCTCAAGGAGCTCACAGTCAAGAAGAGATCTTGACTTAATGAGGACAGAAATGAGTTGATTCCGGCTTGAGTTAGGTGAAGTGATTTTATAAGCCTGAGAAATGAATCTGTAATCTGTTTGGAGGAGAGGTGAATTTTAGCAATGTTCGGAATTGGGAAAGAACTCTGATCTCTCTGATTTTGAGTGGATAAGAGGGGGAGTTCCAGACTAGGATGGAAAAGGGAGAGTTGATCCAGAGTAACAACTAGAAAGTTGCTTTGAGAGCTGAAAAGACGAATTCAATGACGGAAAGGGGGTGAAGTGCCATCATAGGCTGGAGAGCTTTCAATCTGATTATGAGATCTTCTAGACTGTCTGCTCATTGTGGGCAGGGATCCTGTCTGTCAATTTTGTTTTATTGTATTTTCTCAAACAGTACAGTACTCTACATACTACTGGATGATACCATTCTGAAAATATAGCTGAGAGTACCCACTGCTAGAGAAATTCCTGAGCTCCAAGGATAACGACAGGGTAGGAACAGGATTCCAACCTTGCCCCCTTTGCAGCTCCCTGCCTCTGGTCTACCAATACGGGAGGAAAGAGGATGGACAGGAATAGAATAGGGGAGGGCAGCTGTGGACAAGCCCTGTTGTCAGACGTTACTTATTTTTTATAGTATTTATTAAGGCCTTACTGTGTGTAAAGCACTGTTTTTTACAGTGTTCTTTACATTCACCCCTCACATCCAATTTGTCACCAAAACCTGCCGGTCTCACCTCTGCAACATTACCAAGATCTGCCCTTTCCTCTCCAATTAAACCGCTACCCTGCTCGTTCAAGCTCTCATCCTATCCCGACTGGAATACTGCATCAGCCTCCTCTCCGATCTCCCATCCTCCTGTGTCTCCGCACTTCATTCCATACTTCATGCCGCTGCCCAGATCGCCTTTGTGCAGAAACGTTCTGGGCATGTTACTCCCCTCCTCAAAAATCTCCAGTGGCTACCAATCAACCTATGCATCAGACAAAAACTCCTCACCCTCGGCTTCAAGGCTGTCCATTACCTCACCCACTCCTACCTCACCTCTCTTCTCTCCTTCTACAGCCCAGTCTGCACCCTCTGCTCCTCTACCGCTAATCTACTCACTGTGCCTCGTTCTCCCCTGTCCCGCCGTCGACCCCCGGCCCACATCATCCCCCTGACCTGGAATGCCCTCCCTCTGCACATCTGCCAAGCTAGCTCTCTTCCTCCTTTCAAAGCCCTACTGAGAGCTCACCTCCTCCAGGAGGCCTTCCCAGACTGAGCCTCCTCCTTCCCCTCCCTACCCCCCCCGCCTTACCACATTCCCCTCCCCACAGCACCTGTATATATGTATATATGTCTGTACATATTTATTACTCTATTTATTTATTTTTTTGTACATATTTATTCTATTTCTTTTTATTTTATTTTGTTAATATGTTTTGTTTTGTTGTCTGTCTCACCCTTCTAGACTGTGAGCCCGCTGTTGGGAAGGGACTGTCTCTATATATTGCCAACTTGTACTTCCCAAGCGCTTAGTACAATCCTCTGCACACAGTAAGTACTCAATAAATACGATTGAATGAATGAATGAATGTGCCAAGTGCTGGGGTAGATAGAAGTTAATGAGGGCCAGATATAGTTCCTCTCCCACATAGGACTCACAATCTAAATGGAAGGAGGAGGATTCAATCTCCACTTCAGAGATGAGGAAAGTGAGGCACAGACAAATGAAGTCACCTGCCCAAGGTTACACAGCAAACAAGTAGTGGAGGCAGGATTAGAACACAGGTCCTCTGACTCCCAACCTCGGGCCTTTCCCACAGCCATGCTGCTTCTCTCCCCATTTCTTACCCACAGACTGCTCCTAGCCATCCTGTCCCTATCGTCTGTCTGTCTTGCCTGTGCTACCTGAGCCCTGATGACTGGGGTCATCTTGACCCTACCCTGCCTCTAGCCATGGCAGCCCCCTCCTACTCCTGGCCGTGACTCCCAGGGATAGACTCTCTTCTAACCATTGAGAAGGAAGACCTTAGTGTTGCTGGATCTGGGTGCAGGTCAGTGATGCTGCCTGAGGGTGTGGATGGAGGGGAAGGATTGGACATCCATGAGGAAGAACCCATAGCCCAAGAGCTGCTCCACTATTGATCCTTCAGGACAGGAGCCTGTCATCCCCTCTTCATGAGAAGATATTATTAGTTCCTGTGTGCAGAGCACTGTACTAAGCGCTTGGAAAGTACAAGTTAGCAACATATAGAGCCGGTCCCTACCCAATAACGGGATCACAGTCTAGAAGGGGGAGACAGACAACAAAACAAAACAAGACTAAATAAATAAATAAATAAATAAATTACAGAGAGATACAGATACATACATATGTGCTGTGGGGAAAGGAGAGCAGATGATTGAAGAAGCAAGTATGAGTGGTGCAGAAGGGAGGGGGAGAAGAGGAGAGGAGGGCTCAGTCAGGGTGACTTCCTGGAGGAGACGTGCCTTCAATAAGGCTTTGAAGTGGGGGAGAAAAATTATCTGCCTTTAACGAGGAGGGAAGGTGTTACAAGCCAGAGACTGGATGTGGGCAAGAGGTCGGCGGCAAGATATGTGTAATTCCATGTGGGACTACAACTGCTTTTGAACTCATAATGTTGTATTCTACCCAACGCTTAATACGGTACCTGACATATAGTAAGCACTTAGCAAATACTGCTATCACTCAATCTTTCAATCATATTGTCATCGTAGAAAATAACAATGTAACCAACACATTCCCTGTCCACAACGAGCTTATAGTTTATTCCATTCATTCATTCACTCATATTTATTGAGCGCTTACTGTGTGCAGAGCACTGTACTAAGCGCTTGGGAAGTACAAGTTGGCAACATATAGAGACGGTTCCCACCCAAAAGTGGGTTCACAGTATAGAAGTCTAAACTAAATCCTAGTTTAGATGATTGAATAACAAAAAGCATATTTATGGAAATGTTTTAAACCATGTTACTTACACCATCATCTGGACTGTTTCATAGAGTTTTAGTAAGAACATAGTAGAGCTGGAGGAAATAAAGCAGAGGGAAGCGGCAGCTACTTTATAGGAAAGATCAGGACAGTCAGCTTGAAAAGATAGTAATAATACTAACAATAAAAATAATAATAATAATAGCATTTATTCAGCACTTACTATTTGCAGAGCACTCTTCTAAGTGCTGGGGAGGTTACAAGGTCATCAGGTTGTCCCACGGGGGGCTCACAGTCTTCATCCCCATTTAACAGATGAGGAAACTGAGGCACAGGGAAGTTAAGTGACTTGCCCAAAGTCACACAGCTGGCAATGGCCGGAGTCAGGATTTCAACCCGCGACCTTTTAGTCCAAAGTCCGGGCTCTTTCCACTAAGCCACGCTGCAGCCTGAGGCCTAAGAAATCAAGGAGGGTGTGAAGTGGGCATTTATAAAATGTTTTGAATAATCAAAACCCACATCAATCAGCGGAGGGGACAACCAGTGAATTCTGGACAATGAAAAAATAAAGGGTGCACAAGGATTCACTTTTCTATATGGTAGAAGTGGGCAAATGGTAAATGCTTCCTCTGCAGGTTTCGCACTGGGTACATATTAATTGATATACTTAAGAAAGGGTGAGCTCAATTTGGACCACAAAGAACATGGATGGTCAACTGAGGTTAATCATCTCTCTGATAGTGGTGACAGGATGTTCAGAGTCAGATATTGGTGGTTCCCATTTTTAATATCCATGCTAACCATTCTGAGGGAATTTCTACCATCCTGATATTTCCTTCTTATATTCCAAGATTATTCCTCTAATAAACCTTTGTGAACTCAACTTCTCCTTTCTTCTCCAGCAGAGCAGGAATGGAAAGAAGAGACTCCCCGGGAGTGCTGGAGTTTAGCTGAGGGACTGGATTGCATCCAATCAATCCATCAATCAGTGGTATTTATTGCGTGCTTACCATGTGCACAGCACTGTACCAAACACTTGGTAGAATATAAAACAACAACGTACAACAGAGTTGGTAGATGTATTCCTTAGCCATTAGGAGTTCATGGTTTACAGTGATGTGATTGAGCCTCTTGGGTTCTATCTCAAAGCAGACTTAGTCAACAAGAATGTCTGTTTAGCATTAGGGCCTGAAGGAAGGAAAGACCTTTTGTTGCGTCCTGAAGACACAACTTCGTCTTGAAGAAAGCCCCTGGGGTCCTGGTGGAGCAAAAAAAAATAGAGACTGGATCTTGGTTATAAATAGTAATAATAATAATAATGACATTTGTTAAGTGCTTACTATGTGCCTGATACTCTTCCAAGCGCTGGAGTAGATACAAGGTAATCAGCTTGTCCCACATGGGGCTCGCAGTATTAATCCCCATTTTATGGATGAGGTAACAGGCACAAGATGTTAGGTGGCTTGTCCAAGGCCACACAGCAGACAAGTGGTGGAGCGGGGATTAGAACTCACAACCTTTGACTCCCAAACCTGTGCTCTTACCACTAAGCCACACTGCTTTGCACCAGAGGAGGAATTTCAGAGTTCAGTGGATTTTTTAGTTCAAATTAGCTCAAATTGAGTTCAAATTTAGTCACAGTTGTGACTAAATCATCATTTGGAATAGTGGAATTATGTGAGACTTCAACAATTTTTTTCTTAAAGAACCAAGCACTATGTGTCAGGTTCTGTACCTAAGCACCATAGTAGACTAAAGCTAATTGTGCTGAACAGACCATGTCCCACATGGGGCTCACAGTATTGATCTCAGTTTTACAGATGAGGTACCTGATGCACAGAGATGTTAAGGGAATTGCCCAAGGCCATACAGCAGCCAAGTGGCAGAGTTGTGATTAGAATACAGATCCTCTAACTCCCAGGTCCATGTTCGCTCTATTAGGCCACATGGGTTCTCAAAAGAATAAGTGTTATCAAAAGTGTAAGTGTTCTCAGAAAACTAAGGCTATAATTATCTGCACTTGCAGGAAATAGAACTGACTGTACCTCTGAAAAAGTCTCCTTATGGGGGTTGTCTTACTGAACATGGAAATAAAAATTCAAAGGAATAGTAAATTACCTGGGGCTTCTACTGTAGAGTAGATACATCCCCTCCTCTTACCCTGGATGTTGGCCATGAACTCTCAATTATTCACAGCCTGTCCACTGAAAATATGCGGAGTGTAGGAACCAGTAATATCGTCCCCTAGACCTGGCTTTAATGCCATTTCCTTACATGCACTGCCCATCCTGCTCGCAGTCACTGAGTATGTGAACACAGAAAGAGGGACTGAAAACCATTTAAGTCATTCAAAGGTCCAAAGCTATGGAAAATTGAGGATGGAATCATTCGAATGTTGTATCTGCTTAAAATTTAGAAACAAACAAATACATAAATAAGGGTGAGTTTATTAGCAAATATATTAAGGATTGAGATGGGTCTTTAAAGGACCTGGAATATCCCAGAAAGTTAAATGAAGCTGGGGACTCAAACGGGTTTCAAGAGGGAACCAGCATAACCTAGTGGTAGAGCACGGGCCTAGGAGCCAGAAAGACCTGAGTTCTAATTCCAGCTCCACCACCTTTCTACTGTGTGACCTTGGGCAAGTCTTTTAATTTCTTTGTGCCTCAGTTACCACAGCTGTAAAATGGGGATTATGACTGTGAGCCTTATGTGGGACAGGGACTGAATAATAATGATAATAATGGCATTTATTAAGTGCTTACTATGTTCTAAGCACTGGGGAGGTTACAAGGAGATCAGGGTGTCCCACGGGAGGCTCACAGCTGACAATTGGAAGAGCTGGGATTTGAACCCATGACCTCTGACTCTCTTTCCACTGAGCCATGCTGCTTCTCTTGTGTCTACCCCAGCACTGAGTATAATTCCTGGTACAGAGTAAGTGCTTAACAAATACCATTAAAAAGGAAAAAAGGAAGTTCAAGGGGGTCTCGGGGTTTCCAATGGGTCACACTTCCACACTGAATAGAGGAGGTGGTCATGCTAAGTATTAAAGCACATTAGGGTAAAAACAAGGGGAGTTATATTACAGGCACTGCTGAAGTGGGTGAGGGAACCCTTTGGAGGAAAAGGAGATCATGGCTCATTATACCGATATCCAACAGGTGATCACTAATCAGTCATTTCGTGATGTTCGTAGATCTAATTACTTTGCAGTTACAGGAAAAGATGGAGGCGATTCAGAGTTTCAATCAACAACTATGGGGAGCAGAGGAAAAAGTTAGGAATTCCAGGGGAACTCATTCTCAGCAAGGGGAAGGCCCTCCAAGACCCAACCCTCAGTGAATTTAGAGAAACAAGGGGTGGAGGTGATGTCTAGATCTCAGTTGCTCTGAGCCTGGCACAACTCCCGTCCTGGGAGTGCCAAGATGATTGCCTTCACAAAGCAGGGTAGGATAAAGGCTGACTCTCACCCTCCATGAACCAGCCAGAAAGTGTCCTGTGACTTTTCAGACATAGGCATATGGTTTGGGAACAATCCCTGAGCCCCTGGATTCAGGTCCCGGAGGCATGGACCTGCAGCAGAATCTCTTGGACAGGGACCTAGCATCATGACCAGAGAAACAATCACATTCTGCTTTCTGACCTGAGGAGTGATGTGAGCTCAGGGACAGGCTCAGCTCCTAGCCCTGGAGTCTGGGAGGTCCCTTCAACGTGCTGGAGTGAGACCTGTCCCCAGTTAGGCAATGCATCAGTGTATCCAGTGAACCCTCCGGGGAGTCTGCAATTTCTAAAGACTTGCTCATCTGAACATCTCTGAGTCTGAGTCAACCTATCCCTTCAGAGAGAAGAGGTTGATAGTTTTCTCTTTGAGATTTAGAGTCATCATCATGAGGATTAGTCTTCTCTGGATGATTTAATTTACCCAGATTCATGGTTCCCATTTTAGGATGACCAAATATCCATGCACGTTGGAGAGAAATTCTTCTAGCAGCTATTACCAAGATGGAGATTTGGTTATTGGAGGACTCCTCTCTCTGTATTTGATTCAGAGTCATTTAGGTGCTGACAATAACTTCACAATACAGCCACTTTTCTTCCCTGAGCCTACACAGTAAGCATTTGTGTTTCCTATAGTCCAGAATGGGCAGTAAAGGAGTGGGAATGTGGGGACGGGCAGAAGGTATTAGTGCTGAGTCACTGCCTTTATCAACTTCAGAGGGGAATGGTGACAGGGTAGAACCAGAGATGAAATATCTGTCCAAATGTTGTTGTTCAGGAAACTCAAAGAGCTTAGAGAATTTGCTGGGGTCAGAAGAACATCTCAGAACTATTCATCTTCTTCCTTCACTTACAGTGCTCCATGAGTCAGGACATACTGCTGTTTCATATTCTATACACCTTTCTCCTGATTTCTTCTCTGGCTGCATTTCCTCCCTAGGTCATTTTGCAACAGTCACATCCTGGATCGCACCCCAGACCCCAACCTAGGTCAGATCCTGGTCACATTATCGTTTCCCAACCAGAGGTACAGGGAAGGTTTGTACTCACTTTCCGCTTAGCCTCCACAGCTACCAAGGACTTTCTCTTCTCTGCACATATTCCACAACTGTTCTACAATTGAACATCCAATGGCCTGTGCTGCCTCTCCTGTCCTTTCCATTGCAGGTATTTCACCAAACACTACCAGCATCTCCTGGCCCTAGTGTTTGCTGTGGAGGAGATCAACAAGGACCCCATCCTCCTACCCAACATTTCTCTGGGCTTCCACATTTTCAACATCCACTTCCTTAACCATATTGCCACAGAGAGTTCCATGACTTTTCTCTCTGGAAAAACTGCTGCAGTGGTCCCAAACTACAGCTGTGAGCCGGAGCGGCAGGACAAGCCGGTAGCTGTCATAGGAGGGATGTCGTTAGAAGTATCCATAACCAGCTCCTGGGTGCTGGGTCTCTACAAGTTCCCACAGGTAAGGGATCCCGACTCAATCCTATTCCCATGGCAACAGAACAGCATTAGGGCACCAGAGCAAAGTTCAGTTTGTTGTGAGGGCTCTTGTCCATATATCAGTTCAATCTTCCTTTGTACAGTACCAGCTGAGTCTCTGATTTCTTTGGGTTGGAATATATTTCTTCCATTTGTGTCTATCCTGTGCAGAACTGTGCATGACAGTCAGTCTGTCCATAGAAATATGCTGCTGTCTCATAATTCTACAGGCCACATCACTACTTTTGCATCAGTGACTATTGATTCCTGTGGACATTAATCCATAACACTTATGTACATATCTTCAAACTCTGTTTTGACACATATCTGTAATTTACATTAGTGCCAGATTCCTCCGCTAGATTACAAGGTCTTTGAGGGCGCCAATAATGTCAAACTTTATCATAGTCACCCAAGCCCGCAGTACGAGGTCTGCACACAGTAAGTGCACATAAACACTAGTAGTAAGAATATTTATTGTGTTCTTACTGTATGCAGGACACTGTACTAAGTACTGGGAATCATCGTATGGATGTTGTCCCTTAAGGAACTCAAAATCTATGGCTAATAATTGTGATATTTTTTAAGTGCTTATTTTGTGCCAAGGACTGTATTAAGCTCTGAGCTAGATAAAAGATCATCAGATACAACATGGAGCTCACAGTCTAAATAGAAGGGAGACCAAGTATTGAATCTCCATTTTGTAAATGAGAGAACTGAAGCAGAGAGAAGTGAAATGACTTGCCCAAGATCACATACCATGCAAGTGGCAGAACTAAGATAAGAACCCAGGTCATCTGACTCTCAGGCCTGTTCTCTTTCCACTGGGTCACACAGATTCTAATTGATTGATGTGCTCTAGGTGAATATTCGTTTCGATTTCACTGGGAAGGTTACAGATATATGTCTCCCAACATTTCTGTGGGATTGCTGATCAGCAACAGAAAATACCCACTCCATGTGCTTCAGATATGGGACTCTAACATCCTGCAGATGGGAAGTTCATTCATTCATTCAATCGTATTTATTGAGCACTTACTGTGTGCAGAGCACTGTACTAAGTGCTTGGGAAGTACAAGTTGGCAACATATAGAGACGGTCCCTACCAAACAGTGGGCTAACAGTCTAGAAGGGGGAGACAGAGAACAAAACAAAACGTATTAACAAAATAAAATGAATAGATTAAATACGTACAAATAAAATAAATAAATAAATAAATAAATAAATAAATAAATAAAATTTGAGTGGCAGGAGAAAGGTCAGCAGGACCAGTAGAGGGAAGAAAACCTGGTGTTTAAAATCAAAGATCGTCAGGGACTCTGAGTCTGTCAGAGGGTGCTGTGCAACCCAAGAAAATGACAGAAATGGATGGGACATGGGATGAGAGTGAGGTGTCTTGGTGGCATAATGTAGTGAATTCCCAGAAGAAGTTACTGATGCAATAAAATTGGACGGTGGGTAGTTGAGTGTGGAGAAGCTCATGGAAACTACAAACTGAGTCTATGGGATGACAGTCAACTGGGATCCCAAGTGTGGGACAAATAGTAAAACAAGTTCACAATGGTGGTCCAGCCCCTCATGCCCCAACTTGGACCTCCTTCCCCTTCACATCAGACAGACCACAGTTCTTCTCACATTCAAATCCATCCTAATATCCTACGTCCTTCAACAATCCTTCCCCCATTGCTTTTCCAGTACCCTGAGCCATATCATCCTTTCAGCCAACTCCTCCAAGAGGCCTTCCCAGACTGAGCCCCTTCCTTCCTCTCCCCCTTGTCCCCCTCTCCATCCCCCCCATCTTACCTCCTTCCCTTCCCCACAGCACCTGTATATATGTATATATGTTTGTACATATTTATTACTCTATTTATTTTACTTGTACATATCTATTCTATTTATTTATTTTATTAGTGTGTTTGGTTTTGTTCTCTGTCTCCCCCTTCTAGACTGTGAGCCCACTGTTGGGTAGGGACTGTCTCTATATGTTGCCAACTTGTACTTCCCAAGCGCTTAGTACAGTGCTCTGCACACAGTAAGCGGTAAATAAGTATGATTGATTGATTGATTGATAGTCCTTACGAATGTATTTATTACCAAGCTCAGCACTGATGTGTATATATGCCCTTAGTCATTTTTTGAACCACTTGGGTTGTAAATACTTTCAAATTTGTTTCCCCCATTAGAACGTAAGGGTAAGACATGTATCACTTCATCATTCTATATTTCCCAAGTGCATAGTACAATGAATAGCTCCATATAGGTGCTCAATAAATATTGTTACTACTACTATTATCACTACCAACCGTGGTGGAAAACTGGAGGATGGAGGGAATTCAGGGATTGGCCGTGAAGATAATCCATAGTTGCCCTTCACAACCCCAGTTACCAGTATGCCTACTTCTACCCAACACCATTTCCCCCATACTACCCACTTAGTTGTACCAATCCCTCCAGAATCCTCCATCTCTCCACTCCTCCCCCAAATCTGAAGTCCCATAGTGGAAAGTTAAATGAAGAGGGGAAATAGGGCACAGCTAGGTGAAGTGGATTTTCTCTCAGTCCACCCCAAGACTTATTTCCCAAACTAAGTCTCCCCCATCCCCACCCTGCAAACGCTGAGACTTCCCTTGTTTCCAGGTTGAATGCTTCCAGAGGCTTAAATGTCATGGCCTAGTTCAGCACTTCTATGACTACCCAACTTCATCTCCTCTCTCCCTTACAACCTAGCCCTCCCCTGACCTATTCTTCTCAGCTGCTGCTCTGTTTCTGGTAGGCTGGAATTAGAATGGACTGACTTTTAAGGTCTTTAGTTTATAGAATGAGCCTGATTTTCAGGAAACGTCATCGTCTGCCTCCAGTGAATGCTAAAATCCTGGACATGCACAGTGACATCGTGGTCCAAGCATAACGTCCCAGGAAGTCTATTTCTGAAGCACAGGCATGCTTAACAGTAACTAAGAGGAGTCTAAGAAGTTCTAGTGTAGCTCTAGGTAGCTCTACGAAGCCATCTGTCTCAGGGCCAGGGAGCTGCCTCTGAGGAGTGGGTCATCCTGATGAAGAAGATAAATGTGTTCAGTTCTGTTTCTGCCTTGGAGAGAGGCCAAAACTCCCTCCGAAGGGAATTCCTAAGGGCAGAAATCGCAAAGGAAAGGATGCTATCTGATTCACCTCGTTTTCTGCTTTCCCAAATCATATGGGACATTCCTAATCAGGGAATTGTTTTGAGGGAGTGAACGTAAATGCAATGAACTTGTCCAGTCTTTGATCAGAATTGGAGAGGCAGTCCTTGGAAAATGGAACATCATTGTATGCCTGTGTATATGTGTCAGTCTTTTCCCTGGTCCACCCCACCTCTTAACCCACTCTGTCTCCATGTAGATCTGCTATGGTCCAATGGATCCCACTCTCAAGGATAAAGCTCAGTGCCCGTCTCTCTATCAAATCTCTATGATGTCTCCAGATCTGCACTTGGGAATGATCCGTCTCATGAAACATTTTCACTGGGTCTGGATCGGCCTCCTGGTCACCAATGACATTAATGGAGACACATTCACCAAGACCATGACAGAGGAAGTGGCTACGAATGGAATCTGTGTGGCTTACACTAAGAGAATCCAGGAATACTTTACTGAAAGAACATATCCATTTGAGTCTTATTACACAAAAATCATTAAATAATCAGCCAATGTGGTTATTGTCTGTGGGGATACATTCTCTTTATTGATTTTTGTACTTAATATGAATACTGATCCTGTTTTTGGTAAAGTTTGGGTCACCACCTCTGATTGGGATTTTACCACTAATTCCTATGACAAAAGTTACAACTTTTTCCAAGGTGCCTTGTTATTTTCAGGGCACAAGAATGACATTTTGGGTTTCAGGAATTTTGAGTGGACCCTGAACCCTGGGAAATATCCACAGGATGTGTTTATACAGTCGTTCTGGGGATGGGCATTTGATTGTCCACATGTAGAAGAACAGGAAGGAATGTCAGTGCCAGGACTGTGTAATGAAAATGGTACTTTGGAGAGCCGGCCCATGGCCTTCTGGGGCATGAATCTATCTCCTCAGAGTTACAGTGTGTACAGTGCTGTGTATGCCATAGCTCACGCCCTCCATCAAAACCTCTTGGCTGGGAAGGAGATGGAAACCCTTGGGGATGGACCAAGTCAAGTTCCTCGTCCATGACAGGTAATCTTTCCATCCTTCCCTGAAGTCCAGCTCTCTAAGGAGGCTACTGTGAGCCTGTAGCCATTGACAATATGAACCCAGTTACTCTTGAGTGTCTTTTACTTAAGTCCTGGCTGGCATGGCCATTACTGGGTCAGAGGATCATTTACTGAGGTGGCAGAGATGTATAGAGATACTAAAATCCACCTCCTTCCTGGAATCAGTTCCTGAATATACCAGTTAACACCTACCTTGTCTTTAAAGATCTCCAGCTGGTCTGTACAGTCCCTTCAGCTCCTTGAGCTCGGGTTATAATGGGAACATCGAGGTGTGAGCAGATGGTGATGGGCTGGACTCCAGGCACTCATGTTAATCTTTCCTTCCAGCTCAACTCACTCCTAAAGAACACTCGATTCCACACCAAGGCTGGTGACCAGATCGATTTGGATGACCACAACAGGGTGACGAGTAGATTTGAAATCTTGAACTATCACATCTTTCAGAATGGCACCAGAGCCCATGTCAAAGCGGGAGAATCTATCCCCCTGGCTTCAGCTGGAAAAGATTTCAAAATCAGTGAAGAGCAGATAACATGGGACCAGCTATTTTCTCAGGTAATGTAGTAGTAGTCCTAGTAGTAGTCCTAATAGCAGTCCTGGTAGTAGTAATATGATTAGCAGGAGTAAGAAAAATAAAAGTATTAGTATTAATAGTGGGAAGAGGAGGAGAAGGAGTGGGAGGATGTGGCTGTGGGGAGGCAAGGAGGAGGATTGATTGAGGATCCACTTGGTGCAGTGCACTGCATTAGGTACTTGGGAAGTACAGAAGCATGAAGAGACAGGTTTTCTGTCCACAAGAATCTTACATTCTATCGAGGAGGTAAAAGTCAATTCCACTGTCAGGACACAGAAGGGAAATTATTTTCCTCTGGCAGCATCCCTGGGCTTTGGTTCCCACTGATGGTTGCACACAAACTGAAATAACCAACTCCATCAGAAAGAAAATAACAAAAAATCAAGAATTAGCTTGTTGAATGTTGTATATTGAATGTTAATGATTTTGCAGCCTCAGATTTTCTTTATCATTACACTTGCGTTTTTCACTCTATTGTTAGTCTTGATCTGAAGATGAAAATTACCATAACTCAGCCTGCATATATACTTATGTCTCAGTAACATAGAGGATAGAGGTCAGGGTGTCCACGTGATGGCACAATATCTGTCAACAAATAGGAGCAGGCAAGGTGATTGAGTGCTTTAAAACCTATGGTAAGGAATTTTGTTTGATGCACAGGTAGATGGGCAACCACTGGAGGTTCTTGATGTGAGGAAACATGGACTGAAGGTATTTGTATAACAATTTACCTGGACAGCAGAATGAAGAATGGAATGGAGTGGGGAGACAAAGGAGCCAGGGAGGTCAGCAAGGAGGCTCGTACAGTAATCAAGGTGGGATAAGATAGGTGCTTGGATATTTCACTCTGCCGCCCGGATCATTTTTATACAAACACCTTCAGTCCATGTCCCTCCACTCATCAAGAACCTCCAGTGGTTGCCCATCCACCTAGACATCAAACAGAAATTCCTTACCATTTGCTTCAATCACCTTGCCCCCTGCTACCTCACCCCTATCCTCTTACTACAACTCAGCCAGCAAACCTTGCTCCTCCGATGCTAACCTTCTCACTGTTTCTCAGTCCCATCTATCTCACCGCCGGCCACTCATCCACATCCTGCCTTTGGCCTGGAAACCTCTTCCTCCTCCAATCCAACAGGAAATTACTCTCTCCCTGTTTAAAACCTTATTGAAGGTACATCTCCTCCAAGAGGTCTTCCATAACTAAGCTCTCCTTTCCTCTTCTCCCATTCTCTTCTGTATTCCCCTGGCTTGCTCCCTTTATTCACCCCCAACCCCCAGGCCCACAGCACTTAGATATATATATATATATATATATATATATATATACATATATATGTGTGTGTGTGTATGTGTGTGTGTGTGTGTGTGTGTGTGTGTGTAATGTAATTTATATACTTTCATTAATGTCTGTCTCCCCCTCTAGACTGTAAGTGCATTGTGTGCAGGGGATGAATCTGTTTAATGTTTCATTTTATAATAATAAATAATAATGGCATTTATTAAGTGCTTACTATGTGCAAAGCACTGTTCTAAACGCTGGAGAGGTTACAAAGTGATCAGGTTGTCCCACGGGGGGCTCACAGTCTTAATCCCCATTTTACAGATGAGGTAACTGAGGCACAGATAAGTGAAGTGACTTGCCCAAAGTCACACAGCTGACAATTAGTGGAGCTGGGATTTGAACCCATCACCTCTGACTCCAAAGCCCACGCTCGTTCCATTGAGCCACGCTGCTTCTCCTCCAGGTGCTAAATACAATGTTGTGCATATAGTAAGTGCTCCATAACTGCAACTGAATGAATTAGGGAATGAATGAATGGTGAGTGGGTGAGCTGGGGGGAGCACGAGGTCAGTGGAGCTGAGGAGTGATAGAGATTGGCCAGTGGAAGGGTCACCATGAACATTTATGTGGATATTGAAGTCCCTAAGGATCAATGAAGGGATGGAGAAAGACAGAAGGAATGTGAGGAAGGGATCAAAATGGTTCAAAAAGCTGAAGGTGGGGTCTCGTGGGGTGGGGATTACTGTGACTAGCATCTGGAGTGGGTGTTATTATCAAGTAACCATCTAATGGGCGAGATAGACATTAAAATAAATTACCGAGTGAGGAATTAAAAATATAAGAATATGTACCTACCATATTGAGATAAGAGCCTGTTTCTGCACTGAGGGAGAAAGAATGATAATAACTAAGCTACCCAAAGAGATTTATAGATAAAAGTATACAACCATCCAAAGATATCCCTGAAAGACAAGAGCAGCCATGAACCACTTCCCTGAAGTGACAGGAATGGAGGCAGGCGAATCCAGTTAATTCGACATTTTGAGGGATGAGTAAGTGAGAGTCTCTGATTTGGGTCTGTTCTGTTGTTCTCTGCCTACTGTGTATCTTCCATCTCCTCTTACCTGGTAAAGCTTCATAACTTTCAAAGTCCATCCCAGGACTTTTACAACTCGGCTGGGAGGGGGAATTACTGAATGAGATCCAAGATTTTCATTCTGACCCAGAAGGCCGAAGGACTGTGGAAAATGACAAAAGAATGATCTCATGTCTGTCCATGATTGGAACTGACCATCTCAGGACCCTTTAGAAGGAGTGTAGAGTTGCCCTGAGATCACCATAGACATTCCTTTCACCCTCCATTCCCCTGAGTCTTACAAAGTAAAGCCAATTCCCTTTACCCTGTCCCTTTACCTCTTCCCTGTCCTTGATCAGATCCCTTGCTCCTTGTGCTGTGAGAGCTGTGGGCCAGGATTCAGGAAAACAGCTCGGGAAGGAAAAGCTGCCTGCTGCTTTGACTGTGTCCCCTATTCCAAAGGAGAGATCACCAATCAGACAGGTAGGTGTCTGCAGAGACGGTTCTTCCTGGTGAAAGAGCGGTGGTCAGATCAAAGCTTTCTGGGAAAGCTTTCTGAGAATAGGAAAACAATTGGCTTTAGGAGTTGACACTTTGGGATGCCTAGAGTGTGGAACACTTCCACAATCAACTAAGCACTGGCTTCTCAATCCCCATCCGTCTTCCCCTACCCCCGTTACACTTAAATCTTTCAACTGTATTGCTTTCTCCTTACCAGTATTTCTTTTAGTGTCTGCCTTCCCTGCTGGACTGGAAACTACTTGAGGGAAGGGGCCAGGTCTAGTGATCCAATTGTACTTTCCCAAGTGCTTAGTAGAGTGTTTTGCACAAAGTAAGCATTCAATGAATACCACTCTTTGATTGATTGACTGATTGATTGCTTGATAATGGAGTGATGACTAATCGGAAGCTTTCACCCGTGCCACCTATAGCAGCCACCCTGTTCATCCAACCTGGGATTCAGTCTCTTACAGAGGCACCAGAATGTTTGGAGGTTGTGTGTGTGTGTGCTAATTGTCCTCCTGGACACCCATCCTCCTATGTGCTCTCTTGCCATGTTGGTGTTGAATTGTGGAACAACATTTCTGGTTCTATCTAGTCCATTCTTTGCGAATTGGGAAACTTCAAACAGCTCCCCTTTCAGCCTTTGACTCTTCAGACTAAGCAGAACCCATCGTTCAGATTGTCCTCCTTTATGAAGCTCCTCCCTCCACCTGATCATCCTTGTTGCCCCTCCTTTTTCCCCTATACACCTCTATTATGAACTTCTCACATTCAACAACCGGACCTACCCACCTCATCCCCTGCATGGCGTGAAATCCCATTTATTCCTTTCAGATATGGATCAGTATCCAAATTATCGAAGAGATCAGTGTAACCCGAAAATAATGACCTTCCTGTCCTATGAGGAACCTTTGGGAATGGCTCTGGTGTTCATAACTCTTGGTTTATCACTCCTCACTGCTCTCGTTTTGAGGATATTTATACCCCACCGGGACACGCCCATAGTGAAAGCTAATAACTGCACTCTCAGCTACCTCCTCCTCACAGCCCTGTTGCTGTGCTTCCTGTCCTCCTTGACCTTCATTGGCTATCCTGGCTTGGTGACCTGTGCCTTGCGACAAATAGTCTTTGGTATTGTCTTTTCTGTGGCTATTTCCTCCGTGTTGGCAAAGACCATAACTGTGGTCTTGGCCTTCAGGGCCACCAAGCCAGGAAGCAGAATGAGGACTTGGTTGGGCACCAGGATATCCACTTCCATCGTCCTCATCTGCTTCCTCGTTCAAGTGGGCATCTGCGTGATCTGGCTGGGAACTTCCCCACCGTTCCCCGACGTGGACATGGCATCAGAGACTGGTCTCATCATTGTCCAGTACAACGAGGGCTCCACAATTGCCTTTTACTGCGTCCTCGGCTACATGGGGTTCCTGGCACTAGTCAGTTTCATTGTTGCCTTCCTGGCCAGGAGGCTACCCGACAGTTTCAACGAGGCCAGGTTCATCACGTTCAGCATGTTGGTGTTCTGCAGTGTCTGGGTCTCCTTCCTGCCCACGTACCTGAGCACTAAGGGCAAGGGCATAGTTATAGTTGAGATCGTCTCCATCCTGGCTTCCAGTGCTGGGCTCCTGGGCTGCATCTTTGGGCCCAAGGTCTACGTCATCCTACTGAGGCCGGACAGAAACACCAAAGGACAGTTACTGGAGCGATGGGGGAATACTGAAACAGGACAGTAGAAGCTGAGATCACCAGGGCCATTTTCAGGGTATAACGTACCTTGAGATGAGAGTTCAAATGTTAGCCAATTCCCACAGACATGTGATGCAGTATACTTCACCAAAGGATGCTCTTTCATCATATGGTGATTTCCAGCATCAGCTCCCAGATCTATAATGTGCCACCCTACTCTTCATTTCTCAACCTCCCCTTCATGGATGGCCATGATGGCTTGAGTTAAGCTGAGCCAAGCTCCAATTTCTGTCCCCAGAAGGTTAAGGACAGCTGCTCCCAAGGCAGAAGGAGAAAGAGGCAGATTTTTTCATATCTACCCTCTTTCTCCAGGAGAATCCTCGTTGAGTCGGATTAGGAAGGGCAAATCTGAATCAGGCCCTACTCTGGGACTCTGATCCTGTCCTTTCAGGCTCTGCCCTTTTCCCATTTCCCTCACCACTCTCTTCAGCTCATTCCACACAATAGCACACATCCCTCTCCTCTCTGCTGCTTCCTTGGGTTCCCCACTGCCCAATGGCCCAGCCCGTGGTCTTCATTTCCCACACCTCCTGGCAAGGGTCTGAAAGTAGAGTTCAATCAGGACAGGAAGTTGACTCTGGACTCAGCTCCCTGAAGTAGAGGTTGGGGTCTTCACTATCCCTCCCCACCATGGGAGCCTGTAATTAATTTCTAGAGCTGGCAGATCCACAGTCCACCTCAGCTCCACTCCCACCCCATAAATGACCCTAATCTCTCACTGGACACTCTGCCAGCCTACCCCATTCATTCATTCAATCATATTTATTGAGTGCTTACTGTGTGCAGAGCACTGTACTAACCCCTGGGGAAGGACCAATAGGCAACGCATAGAGATTGCCCCTACCTAACAACGGGCTCACAGTCCAGAAGTCTCGAATTGGGCCCCCTAGGTCAGGCCCAGATGCTAAACTGTTTGTCTGTTGAGTGCTCTCCTTTGCTGGCTATTCTGCTGTTTCAATGACAGTGGGAAATGGATAGCTTTGGATATTCTTTGGACCCAGAGATGGCACCCTAGGCACCCTCAGTCCATCCAGTCCACCACACTATTGCCTTCCCCAGGTGAGGAGAGTCACCCTTAGACCCACAACCCTGAAGAGTGTAGGAGAGGGGATGAATGTAGTGAAATATATGAGAATTGTAGCCTCACCTCCCTGCATCATACCCTCAGCCCCCCAACATTACCATGACTGAGGGACTCTCTGCCTGATCCCACAAACTCTTCACAAGCTGGGCCTCATGTAAACGTTGTTGCTGTTCCTCTTCACGTCCCTTTCACCTCCAACCAAGTAAAACATCAGGTAATTGCAGTCTTGTTTCCCCGTGTACTTTCAGCCTCCTCCTATCCCAACTGAGGAACACTCAGCCTGCTCCCAGCATGCTTTGTGCTCCAGCCATGCTGCCTCCCAGGGAATTGACACTAGCTCCACTCTGCACCACTGCGAGACCCCAGAATGCCATCCTGCTTTCAACCGCCATGGCAAGAAAAGAATACAACATGGGTCTCCTAAAAACCTCGGGAGAATTAATGACCTAAGTAGCCATCCTTGTGGCTTCGAGTTTGCTGTGGACTCAGTAACCCAAAAGTCCTGAAATTCTGCTCCTTTAGTCACAGCTCCCTACTGATTTTTGTTTTCATTTTGGGTATTGTGTATTTTCCCTTGTCTCTTAAGCTCTTTTAATGTTTAATTGTTCATTTACTCCTGAAGTGTTTGTTTCAAGTCCTCTTCCTCACCTTTATTCATAAATTATGAGCCCCTCAAAGGACAGTGTTCATGCCTATTTCTTGGTTTCAAAAAAATATGGTATTTGTACAGTGCTTACACAGTGCCAGACACTACCGTACGTGCTGGAAGAACAGCAAGATAATTGGTTTGGACACAGTTTCTGTCCCACATTGGGCTCACAGTCTTAATCTCCATTTTACAGATAAGATAACTGAAACACATGGAAGTTAAGTGACTTGCCCAAGGTTAGACAGCAGACAACTGAAGTAGTGTGGCCTAATGAAATAACGATGGTCCGGGCTGTCAGAGGACTTGGTTTCTAATCCCAGCTTCACCACTTGTCTGCTGTACGACCTTGCACAAGTCACTTAATCTCCCTGGGCCTCAGTTATCTCATCTGAAAAATGAGGATTAAGACTGTGAGAGTTATGTAGGTCATGTACTGTTCCCAACCTGATTAGCTTGTATCTATACCAGCACCTAGTACAGTGCCTGGGACAATAAGTGCTTAACAAATATCATTTAAAAAGTGGCTGAGCCAGGATTAGAACCCAGACCCTCTGACTCCCAGACCCAGACTCTTTTCACTAGGACATAATCGTTCTCACCAGTCTATGCTGCTTCTCACTTGCGTGAGAAACAGCGTGGCTTAGTGGACAAAGTACGGGAATGGGAGTCAAAGACCGTGGGTTCTAATCCCGACTCAACCACCTGTCAGCTGTGTGACTTTCAGCAAGTCACTTAAATTCTCTTTGCCTCAGTTAACTCATCTGTAAAATGGGGATCAAGACTGTGAGCCCCAAGTAGGACAATCTAATAACCTTGTATCTATGCCAGCTCTTAGAACAATGCTTGAAATATAGTAAGCGCTTAACAAATACCAACATTATCCTTATTGTTCTTATAATTTTCCCAGCACTTAGTACAGAGCTCTGCAGGTATTAAACAATTAATAAAATTGCTATACTACTAATACTAATACTACTACTGGTGCTAGTCCTACTATTGCCACCACCACCACCACCACCACCACCACCACTACTACTACTACTACTACTACTACTACTACTACTACTGCTGCTGCTGCTGCTGCTACTACTACTACTACTAATAGTATTAGGAAAATGGGCAGCCCATGTTTCTACAGAGCTAAAAGGAAGGAAAAAGGTGTCATTTTTTTATTTTACAAAATATTTGGCAGAAAATAGGGCAGCCCTAAATCCCGGCCAAAACAGACCCTGAAGTAACTTTACTCATTGGTTCATTCAATCGTATTTATTGAACGCTTACTGTATACAGAGCAGTGTACTAAACGCTTGGGAAGTACAATTTGGCAACATATAGATACAGTCCCTACCCAACCACGGGCTCACAGTGTAGAAGGAGGAGACAGACAACAATACAAAACATGTAGTCAGGTGACAAAACCCATAGAATAAACTGAATTATAGCTATATGCACATCATTAATAAAATAGAGTAGTAAATATGTACAAGTAAAATAGAGTAATAAATATGCAAAAGTATATTTAAGTGCTGTGGGGAGGAGAAGGAGGTAGCTCGGGGGGCATGGGGAGGAGGAGGGGAAAAAGGGGGGGTGAGTCTGGAATGGCCTCCTGGAGGAGGTGAACTCTTAGTAGGGCTTTGAAGGGAGGAAGAGAGCTATTTTGGCAGGTGTGTGGAGGGAGGGCATTCCAGGTCAGGGGAAGGATCCAGGTCAGGGGAAGGATGTAGGCCAGAGATCGACGGTGGGACAGGGGAGAACGAGGCACAGGTTAGAGGTTGGTGGCAGAGGAGCGGAGGGTGTGGACTGGGCTATAGAAGGAGAGAAAGGAGGTGAAGTAGGAGGGGGCGAGGTGATGGAGAGCCTTGAATCTGAGAGTGAAGAGTGTTTGCTTGATTTGTAGGTTAACAGACAACTACTGAAGATTGTTGAGGAGGGGTGTGACATGCCCAGGGCATTTCTGTAGAAAGATAATCCGGACAGCAGAGTGATGGATAGACTGAAGGGAGGAGAGATAGAAGGATGGGATATCAGAAGGGAGGCTAATGAAGGAATCCATTCGGGATAGAATAAGAGATTGAACCAGCAAGGTAGCGGTTTGGTGGAGAGGAAAGGGTGGATCTTGGCGATGTTATGGAGGCGAGACCGGCAGTTTTGGTGATGGATTGGATATGTGGGGTGAATGGGAGAGCAGAGTCTAGTATGACACCAAGGTTGCGGGCTTGTGAGATGGGAAGGATGGTAGTGCTATCTACAGTGATGGGAAAGTCAGGGAGAGGACAGGGTTTGAGAGGGAAGATAAGAAGTTCAGTCTTGAGTTTTAGATGGTGGGCAGACGTCCAGATGGAGATGTCCTGAAGGCAGGAGGAGATACGAGCCTGGAGGGACGAAGAGAGAGCAGGGGTGGAGAGGTAGATTTTGGTGTCATCAGAGTAGAGATGATGAAACCGTGGGAGAGAATGAGTTCACCAAGGGAGTGAGTGTATATAGAGAACAGAAGGGGATCAGGAACTGACTCTTGAGGAACGCCTAAATAAGGGGATGCGAGGGGGAGGAGGTGCCTGCGAAGGAGACTGAGAATGAACGGCCGGAGAGATAAGAGGAGAACCAGGAGAGGATGTAGTGTTTGAAGCCAAGGTTGGATAGCATGTTGAGGAGAAGGGGATGGTCCACAGTATCGAAGGCAGCTGAGAGGTCGAGAGGGATTAGGAAAGAGAAGGAGCCATTGGATTTGGCAAGAAGGAGGTCATTGGTGACCTTTGAGAGGGCAGTTTCGGTGGAGTGTAGGGGACGGAAGCCAGATTGGAGGGGGCAAGGAGAGAATTGGAGTTGAGGAATCTGAGGCAGCGAGAGTAGACGACAAGTTCTAAGAGTTTGGAAAGAAAGGGTAGGAGGAAGATAGAGCGATAACTAGAAGGGGCAGTGGGTCCAAAGAGGATGTTTTTTAGGATAGGGGAGACGTGGGCATATTTGAAGGCAGAGGGGAAGGAACCAGTGGAGAGTTAGCTGTTGAAGATGGAAGTTAAGGAGGAGAGGAGGGAAGGGGAGAGAGTGTGAGCTCTGGAATCCCTAAAAGAAAGTACAGAGGGCTTTTGGGGTTTGGGGAGCAGGAACATGGGTGATGGTTGCGGGGGGGGGGGGATGCATATTAGATGCAGGGAAAGGAGATTTGAACCAAAATCATGTTTATTGTTATTGAGTAAAGAAAAGACTAAGCATTTTAGAAGTGCCTCTAGAAGTGGCACTTCAGAAGTGCCGGGACCCTAGTTAGACTCTGCTGTTCTTCCATTCTGAAACACAGACTAGGGGACCTTCTGTTCAGCGTTTCCCTATCACTGCCACCACCCTTTGACTGAAGCCCAATAGTTGCCCTGAATATGAAGTGGTAATTACGGACTAGTCTACCACCCCTATCCCTGGCTGATTACAGTAAGCTCATGGAGAAAGTGCTCCCTACCTTTCTCATGGCTTCATAGAGCAATGTGTATCCCTGGAAACTAGAGTTCTCCTCCAACCTCTACCACAGGGATACATTATCATCAGAGATCCCAAAAATGCTTAGTCTTTTCTTTACTCAGTAACAATAAAAATGATTCTGGTTCAAATCTCTTTTCCTTACATCTAATATGCCCCCCCCCCCCCCCGCAACCATCACCCCTCTTCCTGCTCCCCAGACTCCAAAGGCCCTCTGTACTTTCTGTTAGGGATTCCAGAGCTCACACGTCTTTAATCCTTCCCCCCATTCGCTTGTCGGGATTTAGAGCTGAGAATAACTGAAAATTTCACAATAACTCTTCTTCCCTGCCTACCTTCCTGCAAGAACTGGTCATCCATCTTCCCCTCCTGGGGTATAAGAAAACTCAGTCATGGTCTTGTAAATCCCATTTGTGATCGAATCCCAGATCCTAAGGTGTGGATATGCAACATCTTCTCGGTCAAATGACTTTCTAATTAACCCTTTGTAGGGAGTAGTCAACTCCTTCATTGAAGGCCCTTTAAACTTGAAAGGAGAATGTGTCACTCTCCCTGTGGCCATTGTCCTAAGTCTTTTTTTAATTCACCAAAATTATCTGTCATCATCTACCCAAAATTCCTCTCTCACAGAAAAGAGAGTTTTTTTAAAAAAAAATCTCTCTGGAATATTCCCGTGAATATCTCGTGGCCTTTTCAATGAAATCTGTTTAACAAGACAGACCTCCCGGTATTTGACACAAATTTCCCAGATTCTCCAATTCCATACTTATTCCACTTCCCCAGGGCATTCCCCTAGAATGAAACACTAGTGGATAGTGAGATTGCTCTACTCTGATAGCCTGAATGTGGAGGAATTAAATCTCCACTCTCACTTGCAGCGCTAAAATGAGAAAGCTTATTTTAATTCAGTTTTCCCCATTGGCTCTTTGGCATAATCATACCAAGCATTTGAAAACTAGTTGTCTAAACACTTAAGCCCCTACCTCAAAATAAACAAGTTAAGCATTTGCTTGAGGGAGTCATTTTCCCTTGAACAATTACTTGTATTAAGACCACAAATCTTTCCATTTCTTCTTTCTTAATATGGGGTTGGATTGTGAGTGTTGTATGGGACAAGGACTCTGTTCAATCTCGTAATTTTATATTTACCTCAGCGCTTAGCACATCTTAAATCCTTCTGAAATGCCATAATCAATTACTTCTGACAAGGGGACTGGAGAGTGTTTGGCAGATTGAAGAGAGGTCTAGTTTATAGCTGAGAATTCGAGGGCTGTGAAGCAGTGTGGTCTAGTCAGTACAGAACAGGCCTGGAAGTCAGAAGGATCTGGTTTCTCATCCCAACTCCACTACTTCTCTGCTCTGTGACCTTGGTCAAGTAACATCACTCCTCTGTGTCTTAGTTATCTCATCTTAAAGTTGGGATTAAGACGGTGAGCAGCAGGTGGGACAGGTACTGTGTCCAACCTGATTTGCTTGTATCCACTCCAACATTTAGAACAGTGTCTGGCACATAATAGGCACTTAACAAAAACCACAGCTACAGTTAACTTAAAATTACTGGTCTTTCAGGCCTGGGATCCTGAATAACAAAGTGTTCAAAAACTGTATAGGTGTCTGTGACTACTGTGGAAGGTAGTGCGAAGAGAATGTATGTGAGAAGAAAGAAGCAGGGAATTACCCTTTTATTTCTGGAAAAGCATCAGTGGACATTGGACTCAACTGGAGAAGTCAGAGCCATTCAGATTGGATGATTAATCTTCAAATCTCAGCACGGTGTCAGTGAGCCCTCTGGAAGGATCAGGCCAAGCCTTTTCTGGAAAATTGAGGGAGCTTTAGCGGATGGAAACAGCTAGAGATGAGGAGACCATGTACATGAGCCTGAGTCCTCAAAGTAAGGATCCAAATGTTGTTTCCTAGCCCTTGGCACTGAGAGTGCCCTGCTAGAAAGTTCTCATGTCTTGGAGACTGTAATGATGTAGAAAATCCACTCCCCAAAGATCTGCTCTCATGCTTCTCTAATAGATTAATAAAAGGCTCTTTTTGAGCTCAACAGTAAACCAGCAGGAGGCATAATGAACATTGAACACGACAGCACATCTAAAGACAATATATGTGTATGCACAGATGGAGTCAGAACAGTGGGTTCCTAATTGTAAACTCCATCATCAGTGACATTTTCCTTGAGCAGGAAGGACAGCTACATATAATTTCTAAAGAGGAGTGTCAGCTTTCTGGATTGGAGGCACAACACAATTCTCCTGCACCACTTTACTAGGTCTCAGAAATCATAATGAGAATAATCTTTACAAAAGGATCCACCTTGTCCTTCACTTTCAGTAACTGAAGACTCTGGTCCTCATCACTTATGGCGTTTTCCTTCCTTCTTACTCGCTAATATTTCCCTTCAGTAGAGATGTCTCCCCAATATGCCTGGAAACCCTGTGCTTCTCGATGTCTCCCGGGAATGGTTTCAAAATCAACCATCTTTTATTCTCAGAGAAGAATCCCCCTTCTCGGGGTTGGGGAGCTCAGAGACAGGAGGCTGCCAGGAATGGCCAAGACTGATGAAACAAATGGCTGCCAACTGGGAGAAAGGGAAGAGAGTCAAGTGAAATTTATTTTCTTCCTCAAGAAAAAAACTAACCAAAGGTAGAAAGTGGAAACATTATGATTACGTGAGCTAAGGGACAAGAAAACCAATGATATTCGAGGTGTGCTGAGCCTGGAACACTTTCTCCACCCCTTTAAGAAAAAGGCCCTTTAATAAAGAACTTTTTCTTCTATCTTAGCTAAGGTATTTCTGCACCTCAAATGGGGTGTTCTTCACAAAGTAGGAGAGAAGAAATACTGTTGATTGATTGGCTACACAACATTTATAGAAGAGCCAGCAGGAAAGAACAGATCAGTAGAGGAGGGGAAGATGGAGGGAGCATCTTGTATGCAGATTTTTTCATTCTACCAGGTGAAGACAGAGGCAGGAAGGAGACCTCATTTAGCAACATCCGCCTCTCCCAGGTCCTTTCCCGACATATATTACCTCAATTTCTGTGTCTCCAAAATGTCTTGTCTCCGTGTCATGCCATCTGGATTGTTCCTGTTTCCCATAGCATCAGTTTCATTTCCAATGTATAACATTCATTCATTCATTCAATCAATCATATTTATTGAGCACTTACTTTGTGTACAGCGCTGTACAAAGCGTTTGAGAAAGTACAAAACAGCAATAGAGACAATCACTGCCAACAACACTGCTGAATTGTCCTTCCCAAGCGCTTAGTACAGTGTTTTACACACAGTAAGAGCTCCATAAATATGATTGAATGAAAGAATGAATGATTGAATTCACAGTCTAGTGGAGGGAGACAGACATCAATACAAGTAAACAGACATCACTATAAATAAATAAAATTACATATATATATATATATATATATATATATATATATCTGGGATCCTGAATAACCAAGTGTTCAAAAACTGTATATACATATATATATATATATATATATATATATATATATATATACACGTGCTTCGGGGAGTGGAGACTGGGGAAGAGCAAAGAGAGCAGGTTAGGGTGATGTGGAAGGGAGCAGGAGATGCATAAAAGTGAGGTTTAGTCTGGGAAGTCCTCTTGGAGAAGATATGCCTTCAGTAAGGCTTTGAAGTGGGGAGAGTAATTGGTGGATTTGAGGAGGGAGGGCTTTCCAGGCCAGAGGTAGGATGTGGGCCAGGGGTCAGTGGCAAGGTAGGAGAGATCGAGAAAGATTGAGGAGGTTAGCACCAAAGGAGCAAAGTTTGCAGACTGAGTTGTAGAAGGAGAGAAGCGAGGTGAACTAGGAGGGAGAAAGGTGATGAAGAGCTTTAAAGCCAATGGTGAGGAGCTTTTGTTTGATACAAAGGTGGTTGGGCAACCAGTGGAGGCTTTCGATGAGGGGGGTGACATGACCTGAACGTTTTTGTAGAAAGATAATCCTGGAAGCATAGTGAAGTATGGACTGGAGTCGGGAGAGGCAGAAGGTTGGGTGGCCAGAAAGGAGGCTGATGTAGTAATCTAGGAGGGATAGGATGAGTGATTGTACTAGCATGGTAGCGGTTTGGATGGAGAGGAATGGGAGGATCTTAGCGATGTTGTGAAGATGAGACCAATAGGATTTGATGATGGATTCGATACGAGGGTTTAATGAGAGAGTGGAGCCAAGGATAATGTCAAGGCTACGGGCTTGTGAAACAGAAAGGAAGGTTGTGCCATCTACAGTCATGGGAAAGTTCGGGAGATGACAGGGTTTGGGAGGAAAGATAAGGAGCTCTGCTTTGGAAATGTTACATTTGAGGTGACGTGAGGACATCCAAGCAGAGATGTCTTGAAGGCAGGAGGAGACGTGAGCCTGGAGAGAGAGAGATCAAGGGAAGAGATGTAGATTTGGGTATGATCCACATAGAGATGGTAGTTGAAATCGTGGGAATGAATGAGTTATCCAAGGGAATGAGTGTGGATGGAGAATTAAAGGGGACTGAAACTGAACATTAAGGGCTCCCCACAGTTAGGGGTTGAAAGAGAGAGGGGGAGCCCACGAAAGAGACTGAGAATAAGTGGCCAAAGGGATAAGAATAGAACCAGGAGAGGACAGAGTCAGTGAAGCCAAAGTTGGATAACATATCCAGGAGAAGGGGGTGATACACAGTGTCAAAGGCGGCTGAGAGGTAGAGGAGGATTAGGATGGAGTATGAGCCATTCGATTTGGCAGGAAGTAAATCTTTAGTGACCTTTGAGAGGGCATTTTCAGTGGAGTGAAAGAGTTGGAAGCCAGATTGGAGGGGGTCCAGGAGAGAGTTGGAGGAGAGGAATTTGAGACAGCGGGTGTAAAGGACTCACTCAAGTAGTTTGGAGAGGAAATGTAGGAGGGAGATGGGATGATAATTGGAGGGAGCTGTGGGAGGTCAAAACACCCAGATATGACAAGGCGAGATGCTCACCACTAAGCTAATAATGGAGATGTTTTTCAGACTGAAACACTCATTTCAGAACAGAATGAGAAGGGAAATTCCTTTTCAGTGGCCAATCCTGGGACTCTGGGATAATTTCCTTCCAAATGGGAACCCACTCTTCTAGTATTCAGAGCATGCCTTTCTGAGTTTAGTGATCAACATTCCATCTCTTCACTGCTCTATCCTGGATTCAATTCCCAATCGAGATTTCTTTTTAAATTTATTTTATTTTTTCTCTTTTGGCTACATGATATTAAGAATGAAATTGTGACTCAAGTCAAACTCATCTTACCATCCTGTATATCCTCAGCAATGTATTTTCTCTTGTAAATGCTCAACTTACCAGTTGTGGATATTCTGCAGTTCCATGAACAGCGTGGTTCAGTGGAAAAAGCACGGGCTTGGGAGTCACAGGTCGTGGGTTCGAATCCTCACTCGGCTACTTATCAGCTGTGTGACTTTGGGCAAGTCACTTAACTTCTCTGTGCCTCAGTTCCCTCATCTGTGAAATGGGTATTAACACTGTGAGCCCCCCTTGGGACAACCTTGATTACCTTGTATCTACCCCAGAGCTTAGAATAGTGCTTGGCACATAGCAAGCGCTTAACAAATACCATTATTATTGTTATTATTATTACTATTAAGAGCTCTCAGGGTAAAACTGCTGGCGAAGCAGAACCCAGACCCGGCTGGTTCCTGTGGGATGGGATTCACCCCGAGAAGCTATGAATAACCATGGTCCAGCAGGTGCAGATTTTTGTGGGTTTTAGCTAAAGTAATCCCAGGACAATGTCCTGTCTAAAATTGAATACACTGCTATTGTTCCAAGAGGTTTCTTCTTGGGAAACTCATTCCCCAAGCCTCATGCCTGGCCCACTCTAAAGCTGATTCTGAGGATGGCAGCCTCGGGAACCTTCCTAGACAATACTCCCCTTCTTTCTTCCTCTTTCTTCCTCTTTCTTCTTCCTTGTCTCCTTTTATTCCACCCTCTCCCTCTTCCTTTATCCCTTCGTCTCTATCTTTATCCCTCCCCCTGACTTTCTCTCTCTTCCTTTCTTCTGTCCCCACCAAATGTCCTGCCTGTTTTTTGCTCCATCCTTGAATACTCACTCTGATGGTATTGGCGGTTGGGGAACATGGACAATGCAAGTGTTCATCAGTGTCTGGGATTTACCTTTGAAAAACATTTCTGAAGAAAGACTGGTCCAATTAGCCATACTGGTGAGCATGCCTATCTGTCATACAGAAAAGTGGGGTTACATTCTCAGAGTAGATCCAGTTTTATAAAAGCATTTTTGTCATCATCATCATCATCAATTGTATTTATCGAGGGCTTACTATGTGCAGAGCACTGTACTAAGCGCTTGGGAAGTACAAATTGGCAACATATAGAGACAGTCCCTACCCAACAGTGGGCTCACAGTCTAAAAGGCGGAGACAGAGAACAAAACCAAACATACTAACAAAATAAAATAAATAGAATAGATATGTACAAGTAAAATAAATAAATAAATAAATAAATAGAGAAATAAATATGTACAAACACATATACATATATACAGGTGCTGTGGGGAAGGGAAGGAGGTAAGATGGGGGAGATGGAGAGGGGGACGAGGGGGAGAGGCAGGAAGGGACTCAGTCTGGGAAGGCCTCCTGGAGGAGGTGAGCTCTCAGTAGGGCCTTGAAGGGAGGAAGAGAGCTAGCTTGACGGATGGGCAGAGGGAGGGCATTCCAGGCCCGGAGGATGACGTGGGCCGGGGGTCGACGGCAGGACAGGTGAGAACGAGGTACGGTGAGGAGATTAGCGGTGGAGGAGCGGAGGGTGCAGGGTGGGCTGTAGAAGGAGAGAAGGGAGGTGAGGTAGGAGGGGGCGAGGTGATGGAGAGCCTTGAAGCCCAGGGTGAGGAGTTTCTGTCTGATGTGCAGATTGATTGGTAGCCACTGGAGATTTTTGAGGAGGGGAGTAATATGCCCAGAGCGTTTCTGGACAAGGATAATCCGGGCAGCAGCATGAAGTATGGATTGAAGTGGAGAGAGACACGAGGATGGGAGATCAGAGAGAAGGCTGATGCAGTAGTCCAGATGGGATAGGATGAGAGCTTGAATGAGCAGGGTAGCGGTATAGATGGAGAGGAAAGGGCGGATCTTGGCAATGTTGTGGAGCTGAGACCGGCAGGTTTTGGTGACGGCTTGGATGTGAGGGGTGAATGAGAGAGCGGAGTCGAGGATGACACCAAGGTTGCGGGCTTGTGAGACGGGAAGGATGGTAGTGTCGTTACCAGAGATGGGAAAGTCAGGGAGAGGACAGGGTTTGGGAGGGAAGACAAGGAGTTCAGTCTTCGACATGTTGAACTTTAGGTGGCGGGCAGACATCCAGATGGAGATGTCCTGAAGGCAGGAGGAGATGCAAGCCTGGAGAGAGGGGGAGGGAGCAGGGGCAGAGATGTAGATCTGAGTGTCATCAGCGTAGAGATGATAGTTGAAGCCGTGGGAGCGAATGAGGTCACCAAGGGAGTGCGTGTAGATTGAGAACAGAAGGGGACCAAGCACAGAACCTTGGGGAGCCCCCACAGTAAGAGGATGGGAGGGGGAGGAGGAGCCTGCAAAAGAGACTGAGAAAGAACGACCCGAGAGATAAGAGGAGAACCAGGAGAGGACGGAGTCTGTGAAGCCAAGGTCAGATAGCGTGTTGAGGAGAAGGGGGTGGTCCACAGTGTCAAAGGCAGCTGAGAGGTCGAGGAGGATTAGGACAGAGTATGAGCCATTGGATTTGGCAAGCAGGAGGTCATTGGTGACCTTTGAGAGGGCAGTTTCCGTGGAATGTAGGGGACGGAAGCCAGACTGGAGGGGGTCGAGGAGAGAGGTGTTGTTGAGGAATTCTAGGCAACGCGTGTAGACAGTTCGTTCAAGGAGTTTGGAAAGGAATGGTAGGAGGGATATGGGGCGACAACTAGAAGGTGAGGTGGGGTCAAGAGAGGGTTTTTTTAGGATGGGAGAGACATGGGCATGTTTGAAGGCAGAGGGGAAGGAACCAGTGGAGAGTGAGTGGTTGAAGATGGAAGTTAAGGAGGGGAGAAGGGATGGAGCGAGAGATTTCATGAGATGAGAGGGAATGGGGTCAGAAGCACAGGTGGCCGGAGTAGCACTTGAGAGGAGGGAGGAGAGCTCCTCTGAGGATACTGCTGGGAAGGATGGGAGAGTAGCAGAGAGTGTTGACAGCCGGGGGGTTGGAGAAGGGGGGGAAGAGACTTTGGGGAGGTCGGACCTGATGGATTCAATTTTGTTAATGAAGTAGGAGGCCAGATCGTTGGGGGTGAGGGAAGGAGGAGGGAGAGGAACCGGGGGCCTGAGAAGGGAGTTGAATGTACGGAAGAGCTGGCGGGGGTGATGGGCATGAGTGTCAATAAGGGAGGAGAAATAGTTTTGTCTGGCAGAAGAGAGGGCTGAGTTAAGGCAGGAAAGGATAAACTTGAAGTGAACGAGGTTGGCATGGTGTTTAGACTTTCGCCAGCAGCGTTCGGCAGCTCGAGCATTAGAGCGAAGGAGGCGGACAGTGGCAGTGATCCAGGGCTGTGGGTTAGTGGTACGAGAGCGGCGAAGGGAAAGGGGAGCGAAGTGAAGTGGAGTGAAGTTGTCCTTCACTGCATTCATGGCTCAGCTTCAAAAACTGGGACTTCTAAAGCAGGAAATAGAAATTACATATCTCCAGTGAGGCCAATACCAGGGAATTTGTCCAGAAAAACCCTCCAAAGATAGGAGAAATTATCTCACCAAAAAGATTCAGGGATGGCAGACTTTCTCCTGGTCAATAATTTTCATCAGTCTCTCACATCAAATTATAAGATCCTTGAGGACAGTGAAAGCATGTCTTGTGGCTGTCCAACTTTCCCTGGATTTTAGTAGGCACTCATTGATTCAATTACTGATTAATTGATTGATCACTGAAGAGAGAACAACTTGCATAAAACTTTGGATCTTCCTAATTAACTGGAATTCAGTGGCCCTCATTAAAGTGTGAACTCTCTGCCAGCGAGGAGAAGAGTGGCCCATGGCCCCACTTGGCTCTTTCTGCAAGAAGGACTCTGGGGTCATCCTGCTGTGTTGCTGGATTCTCTCCATGAAGCTCATGACTGTCGAAGTGCCTCAATGGCTGAGGCTCCAGCAATGGATCCATACCAAGTTGGCAGAGTAAAATGGAAGGAAATCGCAGGTTTGGGTCTGGTGCTTTGGGAGTGGTGGTTTGAGAGTGGGGCTTCCCAACTAGGGTCCTTAGGGAGAGGCAGACTGGAACAGGATGTAGTGACTTTTGCCAGTCCCCCATGAGAGTGGCTCACCCAAAAGGAATGCGTATGGCCCCAGGTCTAGTCTGGCCAGTCAGGCCAGTGGGGTCCCGCCTTGTCGGTTGCCACTGGGAAAGCCTATGGGGCAGGGAGTTCTAAATCAATGCAGTTCCCAAAACATCAGCTCCTTTTTTTCCTCCACTCCGGTACCCAGCCACTGCTACCCAGCTGGATGATAACTACTGTGTCAGATCCGAATATTTTAAAGTCTTTATTACTCCTTGAGGAAGCAATCAGACCTGTGCATTCTATTGAGGTTCCTTGAGATGCCCTACCGGAATCTCCTAGAATCCCAATTCCATTTTCCTTCCTGCTTGCCTGGAAGGCAGAGAACACATGTGATGGGGAGGGAACAAAGTGCCTGCGCTTACTAGTCTCCATTCTTCTTCCCTGCAGAACACTTCTGCTGCCAAAGACCATTATCTCCCATGAAGCCTCATCCAGGACTATCGTCTAGATCAGCCCTTAGGTAACCTGGGTCGAAATCTTTAGCACTCCATAGCATTATTCCAAATTATTGAAGGCAATGAAGAGGTTGAGCAATCATGGAATAAGAATTCCACCCACAAGACAGAAAGACAAGCCTATTGCCCAGGACTGGAGACCCCTCAAAGTTCAGGTAGGCTGGAGGAAAAGTTTGGTGTGAATCTCAAACTGTTCTCGTAGTGGAAGAGATGTAACTGTGAATAGTAGATAATGTCATTTGAATTCTTTCAATTGGGAATTGAGAGATGGTGTTGATATTGATCGGATCTGGGCCCCAGCAAAGAATGATAGAATATGATTGCACATCCACCTCTGTATCAAAGAAAAACTCCTCACCACAGGCCTTTAAACACTCAATCACCTTAGTGACTTCTACCTTACCTCCAGGATTTCCTTCTACAACCCAGCCTGCACATTTTGCTCCTCTAATGCCAGCTTACTCACTGTACCTCGATCTCATCTGTCTTGCTGATGCCCTCTCCTGCGTCTGAACTTGAATAGTGTCCCACTTCATATTCGGTAGACTTCCACTCTTCCCATCTTCAAGAGGCCTTCCCTAACTAAGCCCTCATTTCCTCTTCTTCCACTTCCTCCTGTGTCACTTTAGCACTTGGGTTTTCACCATTTATTCACACCTCCCTCAGCCACCCAGCACTTAGGTACATAGTCAAAATTTGTTTCTTTATGATAATGCCTGTATCCCTCTCCAGACTGTAAGCTCATTGTGGGCAGGAAATGTGCTTGCCAACTCTATTATACTGTATTCTCCTAAGTACTTGTTACAGTGTTCACCGATTAATCAGCCATATTTATTAAGTGCTCACTGAGTGCAGAGCACTGTATTAAGCACTTGGGAGAAAAAAATTAACAGTTTGTCGTTATAACAATATAATAGACATATTCCCTGCCCACTCATAGGGAATAAATATGATTGACTGATTATATACCTGTAATATGTGATATGAGGCATTTGCTGTGTTTGCTGCTCTGCGTGGCTCAGTAGAAAGAACACGGGCTTGGGAGTCAGAGGACGTGGATCACATCCTTTGAAGAAGAGCACTTACTTCTAATCCCAGCTCCACCACTTGTTTGCTGTGTGACCTTCGGCAAGCCTCTTAACTTCTCTGGGCCTCAGTTACCTCATCTGTAAAATGTAGATTGAGAGTTTGAGCCCCACGTGGGACAACCTGATTACCTTGTATCTACCCCAGTGCTTAGAACAGTGTTTAGCACATAGTAAGTGCTTAACAAATACCGTAATTATTATTTTCATCATCATTTGCTTTGTAATTCCTAGAGCATCATCAGTCATTAGCAAAGTCATTTGAAAATTTCTAGGCAGAGACTGGGGATGAGGAGGTCAGGGGATGTATTGACAGAGAACTATGAGAGTATAGAAATTATGTAATTCAGAAAGATAGATAGATCCCTTGGAGATAGTATGTTGTAGATATCTCTAAATATCCAATAGATTTGAACCTTTTTTTGTCCTCAGTTTGTCCTTAGTTTGAAACTTTCCATGGCTTGGGCTTCAAGTAAGGCAAATTGAGAAAACAGTTCTGTCTGTGTTACAGACTCCGTGCCCAGGCTCTGGCTGAACAAAGTAAAGGTGCTCCACCAGCTCCAGGCCTTCAAAAACCAGTTTCACGAACTCCTATACTGAATACAAATCTCTTTGTCTCCCGGGGACTGAAATGTGCCACGACGTCAGTAGAGTGAGGTGTTCAGGAAGAAACATGATGAATGGAAAGCAAATGTGATTTAGATTCAGGATATAAAGGTTCTAGTCCGGATTCTGACACATGCCTACTGGTGTTGAGCAACTCTTACAGTTTCTGTTTCCTCTTCTATTCTCCCTCCCTTTTCATTCATTCATTTATTCAATTGTATTTCTTGAGCACTTACTGTGTGCAGAGCACTGAACTAAGGGCTGGCAAAATACAAATGAGCAACATATAGAGACGGTCCCTACCGTCAATAGGCTCACAGTCTAGAAGGAGGAGAGAGACAACAAAACAAAACAAGTAGACAGTCGTCAATTACGTTAATACTAAGGGCTTGGGAAATACAAATCGGCAACATATAGAGACGGTCCCTACTGTCAGTGGGCTCACAGTCTAGAAGGAGGAGACAGACAACAAAACAAAATAAGTAGACAGATGTCAATGTCATCAGAATAAACAATAATAATAATAATAATAATAATAACGGCATTTTTAAGCGCTTACTATATGCAAAGCACTGCTCTAAGCGCTGGGGAGGTTACAAGGTGATCAGGTTGTCCCGCAGGGGACTCACAGTCTTAATCCCCCTTTTACAGATGAGGGAACCGAGGCACAAAGAAGTGAAATGACTTGCCCAAAGTCACACAGCTGACAATTGGCAGAGCCCGGATTTAAACCCATGACCTTGACTCTAAAGCCAGGGCTCTTTCCACTGAGCCACAAATAAATAGAATTTTACCTATATGCACTTCATTAGTTAAATAAATAGAGTAATCAGTATGTGCAAATATACACAAGTACTGTGGGAAAGGGAAGAGGGTAGGGCAGATGGAGGGATTGGGGTGATGGGGTGGGGAGGAGGAGCAGAGGAAAAAGAGGGCTCAGTCTGGGAAGGCTTCCTGGAGGAGGTGAGCTCTAAGTAGGGCTTAGAAGGGAGGAAAAGAGCTAGTTTGGTGGATGCATGGATGGAAGGCATTCCAGGCCAGGGGAAGGACGTGGGCAAGGGGTCGACGGCAGGACAGGCAAGATCGAGGAACAGTGAGGAGCTTAGGGGCAGAGGAGCATAGTGTGCGGGCTGGGCTGTAGAAGGAGAGAAGGGAGGTGAGATAGGAGGGGGAGAGGTAATGGAGAGCTTTGAAGCCGAGAGGGGGGAGTTTTTGCTTCATGCGAAGGTTGAGACGCAACGAGAGGAGGTTTTTGAGGAGGGAAGTGACATACCCAGAGCGTTTCTGTAGAAAGATAATCCGGGCAACAGAGTGATGAATAGACTGAACTGGGGAGAGACAGAAGGATGGGAGATCAGAAAGGAGGCCGATGCAGTAATCCAGTCGGAATAGGATGAGCGATTGAACCAGCAAGGTAGCGGTTTGGATGGAGATAAAAGGGCAGATCTTGGTGATGCTGCGAAGGTGAGACCGGCAGGTTTCGGTAAAGGATTGGATGTGAGGGGTGAATGAGAGAGTGGAATCAAGGATGACACCAAGGTTGCTGGTTTGTGAGACGGGAAAGATGGTAGTGCCATCCACAGTGATGGGAAAGTCAGGGAGGGGACAGGGTTTGGGAGGGAATATAAGGAGCTCAGTCTTGGACATATTGAGCTTTAGGTGGCGGGTGAACAACTAGGTGGAAATGTTCTGAAGGCAGGAGGAGGTAGGAGCCTTGAGGAGGAAGAGAGAAGAGGGGAGGAGAAGTACTGTGAACCCACTCTTGGGTAGGGACTGTCTCTATATGTTGCCAATTTGTACTTTCCAAGCGCTTAGTACAGTGCTCTGCACATAGTAAGCGCTCAATAAATACGAATGATGATGATGGGTATTGTTTGCACGGAGATGATAGTTGAAGCCGTGGGAGCTAATGAGTTCACCTAGGGAGTGAGTATAGATGGAGAACAGAAGAGGACCGAGAACTGACCTCTGAGGAGCCCCTACAGTAAGAGGATGGGAGGGCGAGGAGGAGCCCAAGGAGGAGACTGAGAATTTACGGCCAGAGTCATAAGAGGAGAATCAGGAGAGGACGAATTCTATGAAGCCAAGATTGGATAACATGTTGAGGAGAAGGGGATGGTCCACATTGTCAAAGGCAGCTGAGAGGTCGAGGAAGATTAGTATAAAGTAGGAGCCATTGTATTTTGCAAGAAGGAGGTCATTGGTGACCTTTCAGAGGCCAGTTACAGTGGAGTCCAGGGGACGGAAACCATATTGGAGGGAGTCTAAGAGGGATTTGGAGTTGAGGAATTGGAGGCAGCGAGGGTAGACGACATGCTCTAGGAGTTTGGAAAGGAAGGGTAGGAGGGAGATAGGGCGATACCTGGAAGGGGCAACGGGGTCAAGAGAAGTTCTTTTTTAGAATGGGAGAGACGGGGACATGTTTGAAGGCAGAAGGGAAGAAACCATTGGAGAGTGAGCGGTTGAAGATGGAAGTTAAGGAGGGGAGGAGGGAAGGGGTGAGAGGTTTTATAAGATGAGAGGGAATGGCGTACAAAGCACAGGTGGATGGGGTGGCACTTGAGAGGATGGAGATCTCATGTGAAGATACTGCTGGGAAGGATGGGAGAGTGGAGGAGAGGGTTGAGAGCGTGGGGGATGGGGAAGAGAGAGGGGTGACTATGAGCAGCTCAGATCTGATGGTGTTACTTTTCCTAATGAATTAGGTCGCCAGATCTTTGGGGGTGAGGGATGGAGGAGAGGGAGGAACAGAGGGCCTGATGAAGGAGTTAAATGTCCGGAACAGCTGACCGGGGTGATGGGCATGGGTGTCAATAAGGGAAGAAAAATTGCTTTGCCTGTTAGAGGAGAGAGCAGAGTTAAGGCTGGAAAGGATAAGTTTAAATTAACGAGGTTGACTTGGTGTTTATACTTTCACCAGCAGCGTTCAGCAGCTCTAGCATAAGAGCGATGGAGGCAGACAGTGGCAGTGATTCAAGACTATGGGTTAGTGGAGCAAGAGCCACGAACGGAAAGGGAAGCGAACAAGCTCAGTTGAATAGAAAGGGTGGAGTTGAGAGCAGCAATCTGGTCATCAAGAGTGGGTAGAGAGGCTAAGGAAGCGAGTTGGGGTGTGATGCGCTGAGGGAGCTGGATGGGGTCGAGAAAACAGGTCTCTGGGAGATTGATATAGATTTACGGGGGAGGGAGTGTGAGTGAGGAGGCAGGTGAGAAGGTTATGATCAGAGAGAGGGATTTCAGAGTTGGTGAGGGTGGCGATAGTGCACCGGTAAGAGATGATGAGGTCGAGGGTGTGAGCAAATTGGTACGTGGGTGAGGTGGGGTGGAGCAGGAGGGTGGAGAAGTCAAGGAGAGTTAGAAGGTGGGCGGCAGAGGAGTCACCGGGTATATCTCTGTGGATGTTGAAGTCTCCGAGGATCAGTGTGGGCATGGAAAAGGAGAGAAGGAAGGTTAGAAAGAGGTCAAAATGGTTAAAGAAATTGGAGGTGGGACCATGGGGGCGGTAGGTGACGGCTACAAGAATCTGGAGCGGGTGGTATTGGCAAATAATATGGCTTACAAGAAGGGGAAGAAAAGGGAAGGAGTGATGGTGCGAAAGAGACATTGGGGTGCGAGAAGGAAGTCGACACCTCCTCCTTTCCCGGTGAGTCTAGGGGAGTGAGAGAAGAAGAGGCCTCCACTGGAGAGAGCAGCAGAAGAGACCATGTCATCCGGGGTAATCCAAGTTTCAGTGAGGGCGAGGAGGAGGAGAGAGCTGGAAAGGAATAGGTCAAGGATGAAGGAGAGGTTACCTATAGTGGAGCTGGGGTTCCATAGGCCACAATTGGCAGCAGCTATGGAGGGAGGGGAGGGAAGGGGAAGGGTGCGAGGAGTGGGGAGAGTTTGGATGGGAATGAGTTGGCGGGGGCTTGGGCGGTGAGAGGGGGCTGAGGGCTGGTGATGAGAAAAGAGAATGGAATGGAACGGGGGTGGGGAGGAGGGGAAGGGTTGGGGAGGACATGAGGGGTTGGAAGGGAGGAGTTTGGGGGTAACGGTGCAAGGGGTGGGGGATGAAGGCTGACGCTGGTGCAGAGGGATTCGAGGGAGGGGGCGATGAGGAGCGGTGGGAGAGGAACAAAGGGAGGGAAAGAGCTGGGCGGAAGAGGGGATGGGTAAGGTGAGGACGGGGAAGGGCAGATGGGAGCAGGGGAATTGATAGGTCATGGAGAGGTCAGAGAGGTAAATGACAGCACAGAGAGCAGTTAACAATTAACATCCAATGGCAACAATAAAATAATATAATAAAATAGTAAAATAATAATAACATAATATGGCAACAATAAAATAAGCGGGTGATGCCCTGGGCAGAAGGTTGAATTGTCCATGAGCCAATCAAATCAAAAAGGCGAATGGCAAGGAGAGTCCAGTGGCTCTTGGTTGAATTGTCTTTGAGGCAGTGGCAGGGGTGGAGTCCTGTGGATGGGAGTTCTGGAGAAGGGCGAAACTGTTATGGGGGGCATGGGAGACGAAACGCCTCGGGAGGGGAGTAAACAACCAAAAAACATGGGTGGGCTGAGTAGGTGCGAGTGCAAGTGGTATCTGAGCTTCACCATGACCTCTCACTTCCCCGGTTCCTGCCTGCCTATCCCAGTCCTCCCCTTCCTCGGCCCCTTTCCCACCCAGCTCTTACCCTTCTCCCCGCTCCTTCCCTTGAATCCATCTATAACAGCACCACCCCTCATCCCCCTCCCCTTGCTCAGGCCCCCGCCAATCCCCTCCCATCCAACCCCTGCCTCCACATATTCGCCAAACTAGCTCTCTTTCTCCCTTCAAAGCCCTACTGAGAGCTCACCTCTTCCTGGAGACCTTCCTAAACTGAGTCCCCCCTTTCCTCTCCTCCTCCTCCCCTCCCCATCGTCCTCCCTCCCTCCCTATGCTCTACTCCCTTCCCCTCCCCGCAGCACTTGTGTTTATTTGTACAAATCGATCACTCTATTTTATCAATGATATGTATACAGCTATAATTCTATTTATTCTGATAGTATTGTCACTTGTCTACTTGTTTTTGTTTTGTTGTCTGTCTCGCCCCTTCTAGACTGTGAGCCCATTGTTGGGTAGGGATTGCCGATTTGTACTTCCCAAGCGTTTAGTACAGTGCTCTGCACAAGGTAAACGGTCAATAAATACAATCGAATGAATGAATGAATCAATGAACCCCTTCCCTCCGCCCCACGACCCCGTCCCTCCCCTATCCTCCTGTCTCAGTGCCAGCCCTCATCCCCCTCCCCCCTGCCCCGCCCCCGTCAAGACATTCCCATCCAAACCCTCCCCACCCCTGCGCCCTTCCCCTCTATCCCCTTCCTCCACAGCTGCTGCCATGTGTGGCCTATCGAACCGCCATTCCATCATGGGAAAGCTCCCCTTCATCCTTGACATGTCCCTGTCTCGATCTCTCCTCCTCCTTGCCATCACTGAAACCTGGATCCCCTCTGATAACACGATCTCTCCTGCTTCTCTCTCCAGTGGAGGCGTCTTCTTCTCCCACTCCCCCAGGCGCACTGGGAAAGGAGGAGGTGTCAGCTCCTTCTCTCACCACAGTGCCGCTTTAGCTTTAGCTCCATCCCTCCTCCCCCTTCCCTTTTCTCCCCCTCTCTTGAAGCCCATGTCATCCGCCTCTACCACCCCCTCTAGATTCTTGCAGCCATCATCTACCACTCCCCTGGTCCCAACTCCAACTTCTTTAACCATTGTGACCCCTTTCTCACCTTCATCCTCTCTTTTTCCATGCCCACTTTGACCCTTGGTGATTTCAACTTGCACATGAATGTATTCGGTGACTCCTCTGCCGTCCACCTTCTATCACTACTCAACTCTGCCCACCTCCAGCTCCACCCCACCTCCCCCACTCACCACCGTGGACACACACTTGATCTCATCATCACTAACTGCCACATAATCTCCGACCTCAACAATTCTGAAATCCCTCTTTCCGAACAAAACCTTCTCATTTGCCTCCTCTCTTACAGTCCTCCTCCCCATAAATCTGTACTATTCCCCCACAGAGACCTCCACTCTCTCATATCCATCCATCTCTCTCAGCGCATCACATGCCACCAAGCCTCCATACCCACTCTACCGACTCTACCCACTCTACCCACTTTTGATGAACAAATAGATGTTATCAGTTCCACTCTCTACTCAACTCAACTTGTCGCTCCCCTATCCCTTCGTCTCTCTCGCACCACTAACCTGTAGCCCTGGATAACCTCCATTGTCCTCCTGCTTCTCTGTTATGCTCGAGAGAACAGAGAACGCTGCTGATGGAAACCTAAACACCAGGGAAAACTTGTCCACTCTAAGTTTGTCTTTTCTTGCCTTAAATCTGCCTTCTACTCCGTCTGGCAAAACTATTTCTCTTCCCTTATTGACACCCATGCCCATCACTCTCATCATTTGTTCCAGACACTAAACTCCCTCCTCAGGGCCCCTGCCCCTCTCCCTCCGCCTCCCCTATTCCTCACCCCCAACCATCTGGCCACCTACTTCATTAGGAAAATTAACACCATCAGGTCTGGCTCCCCAAAATCACCCCTCCCCCTTCTTCAACCCCTCTCCTCTCGAACCCCTCTTCTACTTTTCCATCCTTCCCAACAGTATCTTCAGAGGAGATCTCCTCCCTCCTCTGAAGTGCCACCCCTCCACATACGCATCAGACCCCATTCCCTTCCATCTTATTAAAGCTCTCACTCCTTTCCTCCTCCCCACTTAACTTCCATCTTTAACTGCTCAATCCCCAGCGTCTTCTTCCTCTCTGCCTTCAAACATACCCTCGTTTCCCCCATCCTGAAAAAACCCTTACCTGACCCCGCAACCCCCTCCAGTTATCGCCCCATGTCCCTCCTACCCTTCCTTACCAAAGGTCTGGAGTGAGTCACCTACATTCGCTGCCCCTAATTCTTCTACTCCAACTCTTTCCTGGACCCCCTCCAATCTGGCTTCTGTCCCCTGAAATCCACGGAAACCGCCTTCTCAAAGGTCACCAAGGACCTCCTTCTTGCCAAATCCAGTGGCTCCTACTCCATCGCAATCCTCTTTGACCTCTCAGCTGCCTTTGGCAAAGTTGGTCACCCCTTTCTCCTCAACTTGTTAACCAACCTTGGCTTCATTGACTCCGTTCTCTCCTGGTTCTCCTCTTATCTCTCTGATCGTTCATTATCAGTCTCCTTCGCGGACTCCTCCTCCCCCTCCCATCCCTTAACTGTAGGAGTTCCTCAACGGTCGGTTCTAACCCTACAACCTTCTAGTCTCCATCTATACTCACTCTCTTGGTTATCCATTCACTCCCACAGCCTCAGCTATCATCTCTACACAGATGATACCCAAATCTGTATCTTCTCCCCTGTTCTCTCTCCCTCTCTCCAGGCTCGCATCTCCTCCTGCCTTCAGGACATCTCTATTTGGATGTCTTCCCTCCACCTCAAATTCAACATGTCCAAGACATCGCTTCTTATCTTCCCTCCCAAACCCTGTTCTCTCCCTGACTTTCCTGTCACTGTGGACGACACTACCATCCTTCCCGTCTCCCAAGCCTGCAACCTTGGTGTCATCCTTGACTCCGCTCTTTCATTTACTCCTCATTTCCAATTTGTCACCAAAGGCTGACGGTCACAACATCGCCAAGATCTGCCTTTTCCATTCCATTCAAACTGCTACCATGTTAGTACAATCACTCATCCTATCCCGGCTGGATTACAACATCAGCATCCTTTCTGATCTCCCAACCTCCTGTCTTTCCCCACTTCAATCTAACTTCACTATGCTGCCCGGATTATCTCTCTACAGAAACGTTCTGGACATGTCACCCCCCTCCTCAAAAATCTCCAGGGATGCCTATCAAACTCCATATCAAGCAAAACCTCCTCACTATTGGCTTCAAAGCTCTACATCACCTTGCCTCCGCCTACTTCACCTCCCTTCTCTCCTTCTACATACCAGTCTGCACACTCTGCTCCTCTGGTGCTAACCTCCTCACCATGTCCCATACTCACCTGTCCCACCGTCGACCCCTGGCCCACGTCTATCCTCTGGTCTGGAATGCCCTCCTTCCTCAAATCTACCAATCACACTTCCCCCGTCAAAGCCCTACTGAAGTCTCACCTCCTCCAAGAGGCCTTCCCAGACTAAGCTCCCTTTTTCTCTTCTCCCTCTCCCCGAAATTGCCCTGATTCACTCCCTTTGCTCTACTCCCCACCAAGCAGGACTTGTGTATATATGTACATATCTATAATTCTATTTATTTATATTAATGACTGTTTTCCTTTTTTGATGTCTGTCTCCCTCCTTCTAGACTGTAAGCCTGCCTTGGGCAGGGATTGTCTCTATTGCCGAATTGTACTTTCCAATGCACAGTATACTGCTCTCCACACAGTTAGCGCTCAATAAATATGATTGAATAAATCAATGAAGAAATAAATGAATGAATATCTATGTATGTAAATGATGTTGTGTTGAGAGTGGGGTGAATATCAAATGCCCAAAGATCACAGATCCAAGATGATGCAGAAAGGAGTGGGAGACGGGGAAAAGAAGTCTTTAATCAGAGAAGGTGTCTTGGAGAAATTGTCACCTGAGTCAAGCTTTGAATGTGGGGAGAGTGGTGGTCTGGCATATATGGAGGGGAAGGGAGTTCTATATTTAGAGGGAGGATGTGGTAGAGGGGTAAGCAGCTAGATAGAATGGATCGAGATATAGTGAATAGGTTGGCATTAGAGGAGCGAGATGTGTGTTGGCAGGGTTGTGGTAGCAGATCTGTGAGGTAAGGTAGGAGGGGAAGAGCTGAATGAGTGCTTTAAAACCAATGGTAAGTTTTTGTTTGATGCAGAGGTGTATGGACAGCCGTTGGAGGTTCCTGAGGAGTGGGGAGACATGGACTGACTATTTTTGGAAAACTTTTCCATGCAGCAAAGTGAAGTATGGACTAGAGTAGGGAGAGACAGAAGGCAGGAAGGTTAGCGAGAGGTCAGGACGAGAGAGGACAAATGCTTGAAATAGAGTAGTAGCAATTTAGATGGGGTGGAAAGGGAGAGTTACGCATTTACCCTGTGCTAAGCACAGGTTAACGATGATGACGGTGATGATGATGATGATAATGATGGTATAGCTTATGTACTCAAGACATAAAAAGCACTTTGCTAAGCGCTGAGGTGGATGTGAGATAACCAACAAGCTCCCAGTCAAAGAGGGTGAGAGAGCAGGGATATGATCCCTCAGTCAAACCTCCTTGACCATCCCTCACTCTCAGCTTTTCTGCCCCTGCCCTTTGGCTCACTCCTTCACCTCTGCCTAATGGACTCTCTCTTTTCAGCCCAGCCAAGCCTTATCCTCCCACTCCTAACTAGTTTTCTCCAAATATTATCTCCTTGGGAAGCCTTCTCCAATCAGTCCCCACATTTCCCCAGATGCTCCACCACATCAGCTACCCCAGAGCTCCCATGCTCATCTGGTTATTTATTCCCTCCTGGTCATTCTCCAGACCTCAGTATTTTTGCTGGTCTGGCATCGTTGCCAAATCACGGAGCTGGAGGTTTCAAGCTCCCTGGGGCCTGTGATGGGTTCTGGCTTCTCATACACGTTTCCCATGCGCTCATTTGTGCTCAGAGCTCTGACGCAATAGAAGATGGGTACTCTCCCTCAAATCTGGCTTTCCCAGCTCTTGAGATTTGCTCCACGTTCCCGCCACCTCTCCTCTACCAATCCCCAATCTCGCTACTCTGTTGTCCAGCTCTGGGGATGGAAGGGCAGGGCCAGAGTCCTGAGCCTCACCCGGCTGCCCAGATGCAGCCCAGAACCTGATGTGGTATAGATATAATTGCCTTATATCTACTCTAGCACATAGCAAATAGTAGGCACTTATAAGAAAACATACCCTTATAAGTCACCACTTATAGACTTATGTATATGTAAATAAACAATACCATCGTATAAAGTATTTCATAATACAATAATTCTTTTTCAAATTTTCTATTCTTGCTTCTGCCTCCCAACTTAAAATGAACTAACTCTCCTTCATGGGTAGAAAAATGGTGCTGATAAGACACTGATGGACAGGTAACGAAATGGAATGTTACAGAACAACCTAGGGCCATGGGAGTGCTGGCCACCCAGGAAGCAGTTGGAAATAAAGGTCCAATTAATCTCTTGGTCTTGAGATATACTAAATTTCCAACTAGAAATCTCCCGGTCTTGAGCTAGATTAAATTCCCAACTGCAACACACACAGATCCCTAGTATTCTTAGTTCTGCACCTCTGCTGAATAAACTTTTCCCACCCAGGAAATTACTTAAAACTCCTGGATGGCTCATGCATTGCAGATAAAACCATTTACAGTGTCCTGTGTCAGCATGCCAGGCTGATTAATTTATAACACCACTGAATGATTGATTGATGATGATGGCATTTTTTAAGCGCCTACTATGTGCAAAGCACTGTACTAAGCGCTGGGGAGGTTACAAGGTGATCAGATTGTCCCACGTGGGGGACACACAGTCTTAATCCCCATTTTACAGATGAAGTAACTGAGGCACAGAGAAGTAAAGTGACTTGCCCAAAGTCACACAGCTGACAATTGGCAGAGTTCGGATTTGAACCCATAACCTCTGGCTTCAAAGCCCGTGCTCTTTCCACGGAGCCACGCTGCTTCTCTAACCACAAATTGATGATTACAAAGTTCAAAAAACATCACAGAAGGAAAAGAAAATTATTTCCCTCTCCATATTCTGAGGGCTTCCACTCCTCCTGTGGAAACAGAAACTCTTGATTTGTTTGTAAGCTCGTCCATTCGATACTACACTATTTTACAATGGGAATGTGTTCCAGACTCCTGTTCGCTCTTAAGTGACAGTGACACAAATCAAAGTCATCCTTTCGGCTTTAATCACACATTGACGTAGCTGTGTTTCATTTTACATTCCAGTCATCTTGCAATTCCCACGATAAATTACACAACAACCAATTGCTTCTCCTTTAAAGTCAACTGAGGCAATTTCCAGTGATTTGAAATTTATTGAATAGCCTGATTACAAAAATGATACACTCAAACCACCTTTCCTATTATTACTTCTATGATTCTTCTTTCATTCTTCCTCTTTCTCTCCACATCTTTCTGCTTCCTTCATGCCCTCTCTTTATGGATGGACATTCAAGAAAGCAGTTAGGGAGATTGCAATATACTACATTTCATCATCATCGTCATCAGCATTTATTGAGCGTTTATTTTGTGCTCAATTAATAATGAATAATTTATAATATATAATCAAATGGAATTCATATAAATTTCAAGACCTTTAAAGTTATTTGCTAATCATAGTGTTCTCCTATAATTCTGATATCATTAAAGCAACTGGATACTTCTATTTTTGCAGGTTAGCAATTGGTTCCAAAGCTTTTTTCTTGATGAGTCTTGATCATAGAAAAAAATTTTAAAGCAAGGTCATGTGGCAACATCATCAAAATGAACATTATCATGGTAATCATCAATATAATGGGCAACACTCACACATTACCGTTATTCTAAAAGTCATATCTGAACGAACAAATTTTAAAAGCTTGATATTTGTGGTGACCAAGAGTCACTCTATCTTGTATTTGTTGACTCTGGGAGCAACAAAGCTGAAGGAAGAATTGGAGGAGAAACTGTATTATATTTCTGAGGAATTCTGAGGACCTTAACGGTTGGAGAGAAACTGAATTGTTTTGCAAATTGTTTGAGAGAGAAGGGGTAAACCGCTCTGCTGGGCAGGGAAAAGACTGCTGGATGGGGCTATACCTATGGGGAATAAACACAGGTGGCAGGTGCAGGGGGCTGGCTTACCCAGTAATGAGCAAAAGGTATCAGGCAATCCTTTCATTCATTCATTCATCCATTTAGTTGTATTTTGTGGTGTATGAAGGCACGGACTCCGCCTAGGGTAAGCACGAAATCGTTTATTGGGTTAAGCAGCAAGACTTTTATATCTTTCAGTCACATTCTGTATTTTTCCATGTTCCTGTGTTTATAACTAACACAGCAGTTCTGTAACCTTCAAAAGCAGTAACAAATAATACCCGTCTATGCAAGGCCGTAGGGCCGATAACAAGTAACTCTTGCCTGTACAAGGCTGTGATAACAGACACCAGCCTTTTGGCCACAGCTCTCCTCTAGGTTCTTTGTTTACTTGGCCCTGCTGTTCCCCACATCTCCCCCTCCTTTGTTTATAACTATACCATTAATAAGCAACGCAAGGGAAATATAAAGGTAAGATTGTTACGTAGTGCATCTAAAGAAGAGAAACAATTCCCATACCATACATTGGTCAGGTTAATACAGTAAGTGTCGTTACAGTGGCTTAGATGTAGGGATGTGAAGTGCAAATCATAACTGTGTAGCGTTAGCAGTATGATTAGACGGGGTGAGATTCCATAAGAACGATTAATAAACGCGAAGCCTAAACGCCAAACTCCCATATGTAATGGGGAGGCGGTGTTGTTGGCGGGCATATAAAACTGTAAAAGAGGGCCCAGCCCACCCACCGCCATGCCAGGATACACTGTGATTATGGATGCCGAACCCAACAGAGTGGTTGCTCGCCGGGTCCCACAGAGCCCCATGAGGGCCCCAGTCCAAAATAGTTCCCGTAGTTCCGTTGACGCTAACAGGATCAGGACCGAGCCCACGACACGGCTGCCAGTTTATCCGTGCGTTGTTTGCGAGGGGGTCCTCTGTACAACGGGGCAAGTCGGGGGTATATATCCCCACTTCCGTCAGGTTGTGGAGAGACGATGTTCCAGACACACCCGGGATGCTTATTAAAGTGTAATTCTTTGTTCCACGTTTGTCCCTCACTATCAGGTGTTGCTGAGGCGACACCAGAATACAGCCAATGTTGCTGTCATTATTCGTTGTCAGACAAAGGGTGGAAGGTCAGTTACAAACTCAGTATTGTTGATAGCAAAAAAACTAGCATTATTAGGCCCTCCGTCTATCGCCGGGGGCATCCATACCCCACCTATCCATTCAGTGTCATTATTAGCATATCGAGCCCCGCATCAGGGGGCGCCGCCCGCGCCTTCGCCATCCTGGTGGTCCTCTGCAGATTGTGGTATCTCTGTCTTGAAGGGCTTGACACAACGCGCCGGCAGCCAGTAGGGGCCGGAAGGCAGAGAAACACAGGCATACCCACGGTCCCAGGTGATCAGAGCTGCAGGTCCTTGTCCCGAACCAAGAGGTCTATAATACACACGGGGCCATTCGGGCCATGTAGTGTCTCGTCCAAAGTGGCGCTGTGCTGCCGTAAGGGACAAATCAGACAAGGTTAGAAAATTTAAAACGTATGTAGCCTTGTATAACCGTTCCTGGGGAGTCATTCCCGTGGGATTCTCCCTCTTTTGTTTAAACAACAGAGATTTAAGCGTGCGGTGCATCCGTTCCACAATGACTTGCCCAGTAGGGGAGTAAGGGATACCAGTTACATAGCGCACCCCCCAATATTGGAGAAAGAGTTGTACCCTACGAGAGACATAAGCAGGAACATTATCAGTTTTAACATTAACTGGGACCCCTATGACGGCGAAAGCGTGCAACCAATGTCGAACCACATCACGAGCCTTTTCACCTGCATGGGCAGTGGCCACAACAAGATGCGAGAGGGAATCAACAGTAACATGAACATAACGCAGTCTACCAAATTCGGCCACTTGAGTGACATCGGATTGCCAAATGTCATTGGATCGAAGGCCGCGGGGATTTATCCCCGCAGGAACAGGTACTGAGGACAGCTGCTGACAGTCAGGACAAGCACGAACAATATCCCGTGCTTGTTGAATAGTCAGCGAAAATTGTTTGCGCAGAGACCGCGCATTCTGGTGGAAAAACTCGTGTGGAAGCCAGGCCTGTGTTAACAGATTTGGCCGTATTACATGCATTGTTAAAGCATCCGCTACAGCATTGCCCTCGGTCAGCGGGCCAGGCAATATCGTATGTGATCTAATATGGACGACAAAATACGGCTGAGACCTTTGTGTTAACAGGCGCGATAATCGCAAAAGCAATTGGAATAAGAGGCGATTCTCCACTTCCTTAATAAAGGCCCGTTCTAGGCTCTGGACTATACCCGAGACGTACACAGAGTCTACTATCAGATTCAGAGCTTCTGATGCAAATAATTCAAAGGTGCGCACAGTGGCGGCCAATTCTGCAATCTGGCTTGATCCCTGTACTTGGAAAACGTCCGATTCCCAAGCGTCCCAGGCACCTTTCCAGACGACTACCGCCTTTCTTGTCTTTCCGGACCCATCTACAAAGGCCTTAGGCAGCGGAACATGTGAAAGCAGAGTCCGAGGTTGTAAAAGTATTTGAGACAGCAATTGTAATAGTCTATGCTTCGGCAGGGTATAGACAATTGTTCCCAAAAAATCTACAAGGGCAACCTGCAGAACAAGGCTCTGAGAGAGCCAAGTGTTAAAGGCGGCGCGGGTGGCCGGTATGTGGATGAAAGGGGGGTCGTCCCCCGTGAGAGGCTGACATCTGACACGCCCGTGAGAAAGTAACGGGGCCATCATTTCAATAGGGGTCGTCACAGTCTTAGGGAAGGAATGAGGGAGGAAAAGCCACTCCAGGGTCCGTAATGTCGAAGAGGCAGGTTCCTCGGACCTCTGTCCCCATAACACGTATGGCTGGAAAGAATGGTAAATTATTAATAAACGAATCGGCAGCATGGCTGAACGGCGATGCCCATAGGCATTCTGTATCTTTGTGGCCATGCACTGTAATGCGGCAGAAGCTGACGGAGTAAGAGTACGGAGTAGGGTACGCGGAGAAGTCGGCTCAGGATCACCGCGCAGCAGGTAAAAAAGAGGAGACAAGTCCTCCATTGTTATACCCAACGTCGGCCGGAGCCAATTGATAGATCCCAAGAGTCTCTGGAGATCGTTCAGGGTAGTAATGGTAGTAGCAATCTGCAAAGGCTGTGGACGGATCTCAGACTCAAACAATTTCCATCCTAGATATTTCCAGGGTGCTATAGTTTGTACCTTGTTTTCTGCGATTTGTAATCCGTAATATTGTAATTGACGGGTGGCTTCGTGACAGACACGGGAAAGACTCTGCGAGTCCGGTGCCGCAATAAGAATATCGTCCATATAAGGGTAAATAATGGCATGGTGGTGAGCCGATCATACCCGATCCAACGCCGAGCCTACTACCATCTGGCAGATAGTAGGACTATTCATCATGCCTTGAGGCAATACCACCCAATGATACCTGTCCAGCGGCCCCTGATTATTAACCGTGGGCACCGAGAAAGCGAAATGTGAACAATCGTCCGGGTGAAGTGGGATAGTGAAAAAACAGTCCTTTAAATCGATCACCCGCAGATGCCAGAATTCAGGAAGCATAGACAGGGAGGGCGCGCCCAGTTGGAGAGGCCCCATTGGTAACATCACGGCGTTTATTGCCCGCAAATCTTGTAACAGTCGCCATTTCCCCAATTTATTCGGTATAGCAAAGATGGGGGTGTTCCAAGGGCTAGTGGACGGGACAATATGGCCCAGCATTAGTTGATCCTGCACAAGATCTCACGCTTTAACCAACCTCTCGCCTTTCAAGGGCCACTGATATACCCAAACCGGCCTATCGGTTTTCCAGGTCAGTTTAAAGTGAGGTTGTATCGCAGTGGCCCCGGTTATAAATTTGTCGTAAGGGTCAAGTTCCATTGTGCCAACAAATCACATCCCCATAAGGTACAAGGCACAGCTAGAACATAGGATCGCAACACCCCCGTCTCCCTTTAGGTCCCTTAACCAGCACGGAATGGGTGCTTTGCCACGGGACTTGCATGCCTCCGACGCCAGCGACGGCCGCCACCGAGAGAGTCAAGGGCCAAGTGGGTGGCCATTGGGACTGCTGGATAATGGTGACAACCGCACCAGTATCGACCAGGCCCGTAAAAGGGCAACCATTGATCAAACAGGTCAACAAGGGTTGCCCGGGAGAGACCTTGTGTGTCCAAAATATTTGCGGCTGACCGGTACTGCCAAAGCCCCCAGCGCGTGGTCGAATACCACCAGCCATGTCCCTATATGGGAGTAAAACAAGCTGCACAATGCGCTCACCTGGGGGGACCGTACACGGTGGCGTTGGCGTCCAGACCATGATTTTGAGTTCACCCACATAATCAGGGTCAATGACCCCGGGCAGAACAAACAGCCCACTCTTAGTGGTCGAAGAACGACCTAATAAAAGAGCCATAGTATCTGGAGGCGGGGGTCCAAAGACTCCCGTCGGTAGTAAATGTACACTAGTATCAGAAATTACGGTTGGTCCGGCAGTGGCCAGGTCCAACCCGGCACTCCCTGCTGTGGCAGGACGGAGGTCGGCGAAACGCTGGGGAGATTCTCTGAGTGGGGAACCCCTGCTTGACCGACAAATTTTCTGGTAGCCCTTTGCGTTGTCCGCGGGGCGCCGGGCCACACGCCCCTCCGGCCGTTTCCCTGTTGCCCCACTGGATTCCCGTAGAGATCATATCTGGACTTACACCGATTACCCCAATGGCAGCCTTTGTGACACTTGGGGCATAACTGTGAAGACACAGCGTCCCGTGGCGCCTGCCGCACTCCAGATCTCCTGGGGCAGTCGCGCCTGATATGACCTTCCTGCCCACAGAGAAAACATTTAACAGCCGCCCTGCCTACCGTAAGCTGGTTTGCCAGGGCAGAGGCCAACATGTCGGCTTTAAATTGCTCAGAGCCAACATTTTGGCATGCTTTAATTAGGTCTGAGAGAGTCTTTACCTTATTCCGTAGGGGGTCCAGGGCCTTCTTGCAATCAACATTGGCATTTTCAATTGCCAATTGAAACAATAACAACTACTGAGCCTCCTCCGAATCAATCTGATGCTGTATGGCAGTTTGGAGCCTATCCAAAATGTAACAAGACTCCTGAGCACTCTGACGAACGGCAGCAAAAGAGCTCTCCCGCCGACCCGCATCAGGGACTTCTTTCAGCGCCTTCAAGGTTAAAGAGGTGGCCTTGGTAAAGGCCACCCTGTTCAGCTGGACCTGTGCCTGGGGCGTGGCATATTGCCCCTGTCCTACCAACTCGTCCACCGCAAGAGAGACCCCATTACCGACATTCTCCATAACCTGCAAGGCCACAGCTTCCCGATACTCAGAGTCCCACACAGAGTACTGTGCTGGGCTGAGCAATAAACGCAACAAGGTAAGCCAATCATGGGGTGTCATCACATACGATTCAGAGACAGCCACTATTAGATTCATTGTATAGGACGACTGTAACCCATAATTGCGAACACTTTTCCGCAACTCCTTAATCAACTCATAAGGGAGAGAGTCATACTGAGCCGGCCGCCCGGGAAGATACACCACCGGCATCGCTTGCAGTAGCTGTACGTCCCCTCGGTGCAATGCCTCCTGCCAGCAGCCCGAAAGGGCTCCAGTATAGGCAGGCTGAGCCGTAGCAAGCAAAGCCTATACATACGGCGGCGCAGCAGACAAAGGGGGAGCAAGGTGGGGAGGGTGAACGATCGACGAACGGGATACCGCCTGCAGGCGCTGGGTCTGCAAAAGGTCCTTTGCTGTGGGTGCGGCAGCAGCCGTCGTTGTAAGAGGGGCCAAAGGCGGGTATAGATCAGATCCCTCCTTCGGGTCTGCAGTCCCAGAGTGAGAAGGATCGCCAGAGTCATTATGATCCTGGTCCCGATACAAGTCCTCGGGATCCGGAACAGCAGCGTACACCGGCTCTAATTCTTCTGTTGGAGGCAAAACTTCAAAGGACAGGGGGTCCTCCTGATCACTCCCTGCCCCCAAGTCGCGCATCGCTGGCGCCTCCTGTAACACCTGTCCAGCGGGATGCAGTGCCCGCAGCACCGTAAAAACAGTTTTCCATGTAATCAGTACCCCTTTGGGTAGGGGCTGGGACAAGCTTTCACGAGTCTGTAGCTCCTGGCCCACCTTTTGCCATAAAGTAAGATCATAAGAACCACCTTCAGGGAACCATGTACAATGATCCCGAATCCATACTAATAACTGGACCAGTGGTATGGGTTGCACCTTAAACCCTTGCTCCTTTAAAATACGTTGCAAAATCTCAAGCTGCAACTTCTGCTCTCTCGTGGCTGATTGCCCTATGCTGTCAATTCTTCCGCGGCTGCTCACCTGTCCGTCCTGCGGATGATGATGTCCTGGTAGTCGGCCGAATCTTTTATGAATTCATATCCTCCGTCCAGCCGCGGGTACACCACTGGATCATAAATTCTGATCTGTATTCCCGATTCGGGCGCCATTTGTGGTGTATGAAGGCACGGACTCCACCTAGGATAAGCACGAAATCGTTTATTGGGTTAAGCAGCAAGACTTTTATATCTTTCAGTCACATTCTGTATTTTTCCATGTTCCTGTGTTTATAACTAACACAGCAATTCTGTAACCTTCCAAACCAGTAACAAATAATACCCGTCTATGCAAGGCCGTAGGGCCGATAACAAGTAACTCTTGCCTGTATAAGGCTGTGATAACAGAGACCAGCCTTTTGGCCACAGCTCTCCTCTCCGTTCCTTGTTTACTTGGCCCTGCTGTTCCCCACAGTATTTATTGAGCGTTTACTATGTGCAGATGACTGTACTAAGCTCTTGGAAAATACAAACAGCAACAAAGAGACACAATCCCTGTCAACTACGGGCAGTCTAGAGGGGGGAGACAGACATCAATACAAGTAAACAGGCATAAATATGAATTAATAGAATATATAGCATATATATATATATATGTATATATATATATATATATATACTGTGGGGCGGGAAAAGGGGGAAGTGCGGGACTTAGTCTGGGAAGGTCTCTTGGAGGAGTTGCACCTTCAGTAGCACTTTGAAGCGGGATAGAGTGATTGCCTGGCAGATTTGAGGAGGGAGGGTGTTACAGGCCGGAAGTATAACGAGGGCCAGGGGTCAGTAGCGAGATAGGTGAGATCAAGGCACAGTGAGGTTAGCACCAGAGGAATGGAGTGTGTGGGTTGGGATGTAAAAGGAGAGAAGGGAGATGAGGAAGGAATGGGCAAAAAGATTAGAGAGCTTTAATGCCAATATTTAAGGGGTTTTGTTTGATATGGAGGTTGATAGACAACCACTGGGGACTTTAGAGGAGGGGCGGGGTGACATGTACTGAACTTTTCTGTAGAAAGATAATCTGGGTAGCGGAGTAAAGTATGAAGTGGGGAGAGGAAGAAGGTTGGAAGGTCAGAAGGGAGACTGATGCAATAATCCATTCGGGATAGGATAAGTGATTGTACTAACGTTGTAGAGGTTTGAATGGAGAGGAAAGGGTGGATCTTGGCAATGTTGTGAAGGTGAGACCGACAGGATTTGGTGACTGATTGGATATGTGGGTTGAATGAGAGAGCAGAGTCAAGGATGACACTCTGCTTATGGGCTTGTGAGACAGGAACGATGGTAGTGCCATCCACAGAGACCAGAAAGTCAGGGAGAGAACAGGGTTTGGGAGGGAAGATAAGAAGCTCTGTCTTGGATATGTTGAGTTTGAGGTGGCGGGAGGACATCCATGTAGAGATGTCCAGAAGGCAGGAGGAAATGCGATCCTGGAGACAATGGATAAAAGCGGGGAAGAACTGGCCCCCTTGTCTGGCGTGAAACCCCCTAAACCATGAATGACGCCTATTGCTGCCGTGGTACAAAGCATTTGAGACTTGAACCAGGATGATGAGCACCGGGTTGTTGGACGCCTTGAAATTCCTCCAATGTGGGATCATATTCATAAAGACTTGGGGAAAAACAGTTAGATTGGTAACTATAGTTGTTGTAGTGTGTGTGTGTGTGTTTGTGTGTGTGTGTGTGTGTGAGTGAGTGTGTGTGTTTGGGGGGGGGGGTATGTGTGTATGTGCCTAACCCCTGTTTTTAGTATAAACTAAAGCTATCTGCTGTATCAGTGATGTTTGGTTTCACTCTTGGAACACGTCATTTGAGCGTCTGAATTCAAAAGTGAGTCGAATCCCTGGTGAAGTGCTATGATGGAGAAAAAGCCATTGAAGGCTGAATGGTTGAAGATAATGGTTAGAGAGGAAGACGAAAGGAACAGGGGTTTCAATAAGGTGCAAAGGGATGGTATCAGAAGTCCAGGTGAAGGGGGTAAGATTTTAAGATGAGGTGGGAGATCTCATTTTGTGATACTGCTGTAAAGGCTGGGAGAATTTAAGAGGGCACATTCATTCAATCGTATTTATTGAGTGCTCACTGTGTGCAGAGCACTCTACTAAGCACTTGGGAAGTACAAGTTAGCAACATATAGACATGGCCCCTACCCAACAGTGGGCTCACAGTCTAGAAGTGGGAGACAGACAACAAAACAAAACATTAACAAAATAAAATAAATAGAATAAATATGTACAAATAAATAAATAAAAGGAGTAATAATTACATACAAACATATATACATATACACAGGCGCTGTGGAGAGGGGAAGGAGGTAAGGCAGGGGGATGGTTGGGGGAGGAGGACGAGAGGATGGAGGGGACTCAGTCTGAGAAGGAAGTCTGGAGTCCATGCCGGATGCTTTCAATTTTATGAACAGAATAGGTTCCAAGGCCTTCATGGGGTGGTCAGGGCAGGAATCTGAGGAACAAATTAATACTCTTAAACAACTGATGCGGACAATGGGCATGAGAGTCATTAAGAATGAATTAATGAATCAATCAATCAATCGTATTTATTGAGAGCTTATTGTGTGCAGAGCACTGTACTAAGTGCTTGGGAAGTACAAGTTGGCAACATATAGAGACAGTCCCTACCCAACAGTGGGCTCACAGTCTAAAAGGGGGAGACAGAGAACAAAACCAAACATACTAACAAAATAAAATGAATAGAATAGATATGTAGAAGTAAAATAAATAAATAAATAGAGTAATAAATATGTACAAACATATGTACAGGTGCTGTGGGGAAGGGAAGGAAGGAAGGGGCTCTGTCTGGGAAGGCCTCCTGTAGGATGTGAGCTCTCAGTAGGGCCTTGAAGGGAGGAAGAGAGCTAGCTTGGCGGATGGGCAGAGGGAGGGCATTCCAGGCCCTGGGGATGACGTGGGTCGGGGGTCGATGGCGGGACAGGCGAGAACGAGGTACAGTGAGGAGATTAGCGGCAGAGGAGCGGAGGTTGTGGGGTGGGAAATGAAGAAATATTGTTCCTTGGCAGAGGAGAGAGGAGAGTTAGAGCACAGGAATGTGAGTCGGAGATGAATGAGATAGGCTGACGTTTGGATTTCTCCCAGTAGCATTCCACAGCTTTAGCACAAGAGCAGAATAATAGTACTGTGGAGGGGATGCAGGGCTGCGGTTTTCTGATATGGGATCGACAGAGGGAAGGGGAGTGAGGAAGGGGAGTCCATTGGAGAGGGTGTGTATTTGTGGGTCAAGAAAAGGTAGGATGTTTATGGAAGCCAAGTGGGGCGCGATGACTTTAGAAAATTAGATCGGGTCGAGAGATAGGAGATTTTCTATTCATTCATTCATTCATTCAATCGTATTTATTGAGCGCTTACTGCGTGCAGAGCACTGCACGCAGTAAGCGCTCAATAAATACGATTGAATGAATACCCACTCCCCTGGAGATCTCATTTGCCCGGGAGTCAGAGGGATCCGCGTTCCAATCCTGGCTCTGCCACTTGCCGGCTGGATGACCTTGGGCAAGTCACTTCGCTTCTCTGGGCCTCAGTGACCTCGTCTAGAAAATGGGGATTAAGACCATGAGTCCCATGTGGGACCAACAGGACGTGGTTTGGATCTACCCTAGCGTTTATAATAATAATAATAATGATAGAATTTTATTAAGCGCTTACTATGTGCAGAGCACTCTTCTAAGCGCTGGGGAGGTTACAAGGTTGTCCCACGGAGGGCTCACAGTTTTCACCCACGTTTTCCAGATGAGGGAACTGAGGCCCAGAGAATAATAATGATGGTATTTGTTAAGAGCTTACTATGTGCCAAGCACTGTTCTAAGCGCTGGGGAGGTTCCAAGGTGATCAGGTTGTCCCATGGGGGGCTCACGGTCTTCACCCCCATTTTCCAGATGAGGGAATTGAGACCCAGAGAAGTGAAGTGACTTGCCCAAAGTCCCACAGCTGACAAGTGGCGGAGCAGGGATTTGAACCCATGACCTCTGACTCCAAAGCCCGGGCTCTTTCCACTGAGCCACGCTGCTTCCATATATGACTTGGGTCTAGACTTCAGGGTTATAGAACCTGCTTCTTCCCTCCGAGCCCATGGCCACAGTGGCCTATAATAATAAGAAGAATGGCATTTATTAAGCGCTTATTATGTGCAAAACACTGTTCTAAGCGCTGGGGAGGTTCCAAGGTGATCAGGTTGTCGCACGGGGGGCTCACAGTCTTCATCTCCATTTTACAGATGAGGGAACTGAGGCACGGAGAATTGAAGTGACTTGCCCAAAGTCCTACAGCTGTCAAGTGGCGGAGCCGGGATTTGAACCCATGACCTCTGACTCCAAAGCCCGGGCTCTTTCCACTGAGCCACGCTGCTTCCATATGTGACGTGGGTCTAGACTTCACTGTTACAGAACCTTCTTCCTCCCTCCAAGCCCATGGCCACAGTGGCCCAGAAGAGGTTCTTGCTAGCCCCCTTTCTCTCCGGACCTCGGCTCTTGGCCAGTCTCCTCCGGGTGGGCCACCAGGGGCTTCCACGAGAAGGAAGTGACCCAAACGGAGAAAATTCAAGGCTGTAGAATGGAGGTTCATCGGATTCGCTGAGCACTTGGAAAGTACAATTCGGCAAGAATAGCCGAAAGTATAATAAAGAGAGACAATTCCTTCCCACACCGGGTTTACGGTCTAGAAAGGGGGAGACAGACATTAAAATAAGTAAGCAGGCATCAATATAGACAAACGGATAGATACACATCAAAGTAAGTAAGCAGGCATCAATTTAAATAAATAAATAGACACACATCCAAATAAATAAACAGGCATCAATATAAATTTATAGATAGAGACACATCCAAATAAGTAAACAGGCATCAATATAAATTTATAGATATAGACACATCCAAATAAGTAAACAAGCATCACTATAAATTTATAGATATAGACACATCCAAATAAGTAAACAGGCATCAATACAAATTTATAGAAATATATATATCCAAATAAGTAAACAGGCATAAATATAAATTTATAGATATAGACACATTCAAATGAGTAAACGGGCATCAATATAAATTTATAGATATATGATCATGCAAATAAGTAAACAGGCCTCAATATAAATTCATAGATAGAGACACATCCAAATAAGTAAACAGGCATCAATATAAATTTATAGATGTAGACTCATCCAAATAAGTAAACAGGCATCAATATAAATTCATAGATATAGACACATCCAAGCAAGTAAACTGGCATCAATATAAATTTATAGATATAGACACATCCAAATAAGTAAACAGGCAGCAATATAAATTTATAGATAGAGACACATCCAAATAAGTAAACAGGCATCAATATAAATTTATATATATATATATCTATATATATATAGATAGATAGATATATATATCTCCAAATAAGTAAACAGGCATAAATATAAATTTATAGATATAGACACATGAAATGAGTAAACGAGCATCAATATAAATTTATAGATATATACACATCCAAATAAGTAAACAGGCATCAATATAAATTTACAGAGACACATCCAAAGAAGTAAACAGGCATCAATATAAATTTATAGATAGAGACACATCCAAATAAGTAAATAAGCATCAATATAAATGTCCCACGGAGGGCTCCCAGTCTTCATCCCCATTTTCCAGATGAGGTCACTGAGGCCCAGAGAAATGAAGTGACTTGCCCAAAGTCACACAGGTGGCAATTGGCGGAGCCGGGATTCGAGCCCACGATCTCTGACTCCAAAGCTCGGGCTCTTTCCACTGAGCCAGATGGGTGGAACGTTACGTGTTTCAGAACCGACGGAATTCCTGCCTTCGGAGTGACTTGCAGGCCGAGAGAGTCGTGTTATTGTTTTAGCCCAAATAATGTATTATTTTCCATGTTTTCCAGTTTTTTTATGAAATGGAATAATAAAAACTGGAGAACGCTGCACATTCTGTACTCTTAATTTTGTTTTCAATCCATAAATGCCGTATTTAAAATACCAGAACCATTTGTCTCACGGTTCCTTAAAAAAGTACAGGATTAATAAGCCGCAGCCTAGAGGAAAGTGCCCGGGCCCGGCAGTCGGGAGTTGCGAGTTCTAGTTCCGGGACCACCAGTTTCCTGTAATAATAATATTATTATCTTCTAGACCATGAGCCCGCTGTTAGGTAGGGACCATCTCTATATGTTGCCAGCTTGTACTTCCCAAGCGCTTAGTACAGTGCTCTGCACACAGTAAGCGCTCAATAAATTGTTTTGTTGTCTGTCTCCCCCTTCTAGACTGTGAGCCCGCTGTTGGGTAGGGACCGTCTCTATATGTTGCCAACTTGGACTTCCCAAGTGCTTAGTACAGTGCTCTGCACACAGTAAGCGCTCAATAAATGCGATTGAATGAATGAACGAATGTACCAAGCGCTTGGGAAGTACAAGTTGGCAACATGTGGAGATGGTCCCTACCCAACAGCGGGCTCACAGTCTTGAAGGGGGAGACAGACAAGAAAAAAAACATATTAACAAAATGAAATGAATAGAATAAACATGTACAAGTAAAATAAATAGAGTAATAAATATGTACAAACATATATACACGTGCTGTGGGGAGGGGAAGGAGGTAAGGCGGGGGGATGGGGAGGGGGAGGAGGGGGAGGGGGAGGAGGGGGAGAGGAAGGACGGGGCTCAGTATGGGAAGGCCTCCTGCAGGAGGTGAGCTCTCAGTAGGGCTTTGAAGGGAGGAACAGAGCTAGCATGGTGGATGTGTGGAGGGAGGGCATTCCAGGCCAGGGGGAGGATGTGGGCCAGGGGTAGACGGCCGGACAGGCGAGAACGAGGCACAGTGAGGAGGTCAGCGGCAGAGGAGCGGAGGGTGAGGGCTGGGCTTCGACCGGGTCAGCACTGCCAAGGCTGCACCATGGGCAGAGCAAAATTCGTGGCTGCCTGCTTAGTCCAGGCCATCGCTGGAGTAGAATTAGCACCGGTCCTCTGCCCACAGCCAGCCAGCCGAGCACGGCCTGCAGCCCTTCCCGATTGGGGGGCTCGGGAGGCCAGGGCGGTGATGGTGATCACAGCCACAGCAAAAAGCAGAGCCATGAGGGCCAGAGCCCAGCGGAGGGACTTCATGTACGTGGGCAGCCCTATAAGCTCAATGGCTTTGATCAGTTTCTCCTCGTGGGCCCAGGCGGGTGGTAGCGCCTTCGCCCCTTCCTTGTCCTCCAGCCCCACCTCCCGGCATCGGAACCGGCAGCCGCCCGGCCCCTCCTGGACGCCCCCCTGCCCCTCGAACCCGGCCAGGGGGTGCGGGCCGCGGCTCCACGTGTTGCCCGGGGAAGGCGCGGGCGTCGACGCGCCCTGGGAGAACGACGGGTGGCGGGAGAAGGCGGGCGAGTCCGGCCCCGGGACCGGCACGGAGAAGAAGCGGGTGGTGGGGGACGGGGATGGAGATGGGGTCCCCCTGGGGCCGGGCCCGCCCGCCGGCCTGACCCACACATCCACCCGCAGCTCCAGGGAGCCCCGGGCTCCGGGCTCCGGCTCGGACAGCTCCTGCACGAGACCGGGGGACAGAGGAAGGATCAACTCCCCGCCCGGGGCGCCCCCGTCCCTCCGGGCCAGCTCGGCCACGGGGGCCGCGTCCTCGTCGCGGTCAGCGCGGGGCTGGAGCGGGTCCGGGCTGGGTGATCTGCGGCCGCGGAACGAGCCGTAGCCCAGGCTGGGTGGGGGCACCCGAAGAAAATGGGGCCGCGGCGGGATGGGCGCCGGGAGCTGTTTCTATGAGGAAACAGTATAGTTTGCAGAGAGGGAGTGGGTGGGGAAGAAAGAAAATGATATGGTTGTGTTTGGAAGGTGGAATTTCAGAGGTGGCAAGGATAGAGATTGTACAGTGATGGGAGACGATGAGATTCATAGGGGAGAAGGTCATTGGAGATATCCACATTAATTTTACAGTCACCGAGGATCATTGTAGAGGTGGAAAAAGAGATAAGGAAACTGAGAAAGGAATCGAAATGGTTCGTAAATTTGGCAATGGGGCCTGGGAGATGGGAGATGGTAGCAAACGGTAATTGCAGTGAGTGTTAGACACCCGATAATATGGGTCTCAAAGGAAGAGGTAGAGAGAGGGATAAAGGGGGGATGGGATCATGCAAAAATGGCATTTGTGGGGAAGAAGGGTGCTGGGAAAATTATCCACAGTAATTGCCACCTCCATCCTGCCACTTAGGACCTGCTCCCCAAATGTTCCTCGGCCAACGGGTCCAGAATAAAAGTTGCTCCCATGTGTTCTCAGGGTCCCCGCCACCAGACAGCCATATTGGCTCCCCAGGAACTGGCACCTGCTCTCCTCCACTCCATTGATGAGACTACATCCACCACCTTCCACCACTGCCTTCCAACAATCTAGCAAGGAAACAAAAATCACTGGACTAAGAGGACCCTGTAAAGCCTAGGTAAGCCTGGTGACTACTGTAGCAGTCGCCATGGCTACAAGGGGACCTTGGAGGCCCCTCTTGCCACAGCATCAGACTGATTTTCGTTTATATTCTATTTGTATTGTATTTTAATGTCTCGTTATTCCTGATGCATCTGTCTCCAGGCCCTTCTACCAATTTACTCTCTTAGAACATATATGTGTATTCTCTCCCAGCGCTTAGTACAGTGTTCTGCTCACAGTAGGTGCTTTATAAATACTAAAAAATAGAAAGATGCCAACTCCATACCTTTCCTAGTGAAACTTGGGGAGTGGGAATAAATGGGGTCCCCTTTGAGACAGTGCAATATTGTCCAGGGAAAGCCAAGTTTCATGGATGGTGAAGATGAACTGTGATTGGATCACAAGCAGGTCATGAGTTAAAGGGAAGCTTTCCCATGATGGAATGGGGGTTCCACAAGCTGCACCTGACTGCCTGAGACTGTGGGGTGGGAAGTAAGGGAGGGCAATGGTATGAGAGGTGGGGAGGGGTTGGAATGCAATGGAATGAGCTGATGGGGAAGAAGCTCTGTGAAGGGAGAGGAATGTGAAGCGGCGGTGGGAAAGAAGGACAGGGATGGGGTGATTAGAGGGAGTGGAGATATTTATAGGTCTGAGAGGTTTAAGTGTTTTATGCGAGACTGTCTGCAGCAGTTGAGTTTAATCTGGTGCTTCTGGAGATTAATTATTGAAATGAATGCAAATCCTTTCAGGTGGGTGAGAATGAAACCACAGTCAGAAGATCCTTGGATCCTTGAGAGTAAGGCGAACGTTGAGATGTAAACAGGTGGCTGTGATGATGGGCAAACAGGCCGGTTGATCTGTAAAAAGTCCTGATTTTCTCACCACTTTTTCTGACACCCACACCTTGTCTGTGTTTTCCACTGCGTAATTCAGGACGGGCTACTCTCAGGATGGGAGCACTATGGCCTATGATGAGGTCACTTCTTGGTTTCAGCAACGCGGAATGAGTTCTCTTTGTCCCTGCGGAGAGCAGGTGATGGTTACAATGTCAGGTGTTTCTGGCCTGGCTGATCAGGGCTTAGTTCTCTGTCTCTCAGCCCCAGAAGATCGGTAGTAAGTTCTCTCCATCCCTACAAGTATTAGGTGGTGGTAGTTACAATGTCAAATGTCCCATACCATCTAATTTGGGCTTGGGTACTCTGTGCAAATAGATCCCTGGGGTCCAGAGGCGAGTGACCAATAATTTTTGGAAACACTCGGCCACAGACTCTTCAGAGGGAGCTGCACCATTTCTAGCCCATCTCTCCAAGGTGCTTTATTGGACTGGGGCCCGGATGGGATTCTCATGTGCCTACCCAATCCCCTGCTCCTGAGCTGTGTCCAAATAGTACAAGTGTAGGCCTCTAAGATTCCCAGATCTTACACACCACTCAATTCCAAATAACTCTACCTACACTTCAGAGTTTTGGACCACCTAAGCAGTTTCTTTTAGGAAGCGAATGACTTTCCCAGTTTTTTGCAAGTGTGCCGGGCTGATTTATGATTATAATTATTCTGATTACACAGGTGAGGTAAACTCCTTTCCCTGTCTAAAGAACCAGAAACTTTCAAAACTCCTTTGGGGTTAAAACAACCACAACAAAAACAACAAAAAACCAGGAGTTTAATTCGTTTGCAAATTATTCCATTAGATAGAACCTATTTTAAAAATGGATACATATTTAGTCCTTCTGTTCTCTCTTAGAACAGTGCTCAGCTCTTATAACTGTGCTCAGCTCTTATAACTGTGCTCAGCATTTAGAACAGTGCTTGGCACATAGTAAGCGCTTAACAAATACCATCATAATTATTATTATACGCTTAGTACAGATTCACATTAAACACCTCTAATTACTGATAATGATGATTCTGAAAATCCAGGGGGAAGGAAACTCCTATCTTGCTCTAAGTGCTAAGAGTTCACACCTTTCTTTTACAATACAATAATAGCCTCTTAAATGGCCGCAATGAAGGTGAGAAGTCGTTCAAGGCTTCCTATCGAACATCCCCAGTGTCAGATAAAAACTAGTATGAAAACATTCTCCCGGTAGGTCGCTACAGATCTGTGTTCACTGAAGCAACCCTTGTTCTCTGAAAAGCCATGGCAGCAGCCCTTCTGCATGAGTTCTAATCCAGGTTCCACCACTTCCTTGTTATGTGACCATGGGCAAGTGACTTAACGTCTCTGTATCTCATTTACCTTATCTGTAAAATGAGGGTTAAGACTATGAGCCTAATATGGGACATAAACTATGTATTACCTGATTATCTTGTGAAGTAAGTATCAGAGAAGCAGTGTGAACTCTGAGTACCCTACCTACACTTCAGAATTTTGGACCACCTAAGCAGTTTCTTTTAGGTAGCAAATGACTTTCCCAGTTTTTTGCAACAGTATGCCCGGCTGATTTATGATTATGATTATTCTGAAAACACAGGTGAGGTTTACTCCTTTCCCTATCTAAAGAACCAGAAACTTTCACAACTCCTTTGGGGTTAAAACAAACCTTACCTTCCGCAGGTAAATTCCAGGAATTTAGGGAATCTAGGATTTGAAATGGGATTTGGGAGATGGTGTTTCTTCCTGATTGAATCCCATGGGAAGAGCATCTGGGAGACCTGGCATGAGATGCTGGGAAAGAAGTGAGCCGTTTACACTGGGGAACCATTCATATTTTCCGAGATATCAAGAAAAAGGGAAGGAGGGAGCAGTTTATGGAGTCATCAGTAAATTTAATATTTAGGTATTTCTAGCTATTTTACTGATTATTTTATATTTATTATTCGTATCTGTGCTCTTATTCGTTCACCTAGTTCATTGCTCGCTAAGAACTCAATAAATGACAATGATGGTAATGATCCTGCTGATATGATGCCTTTTTTTGCTCTTGATTTTCTCATCCCCTAAACTAACCCGATTTGGTGATCTTCGACTGGGACAGCAAAGTGGATGGGCTCATCCTGGAGATGATGAGAATACAGGAGGCTGCCTTCCTGCCCTATACCCCAGACACTTTGCAAAATATCAAATGTTTCTGGGAGGAAATTGCAGATGCAGATCAGAGCTCAGGAGGTAGTAGCTGGCGGGCACTGCTGAGAGAGATGACGTTCGGTGTAGTCCTTTAGAAAATCCCCATTTCTGTCCTTCGTTTAGCGTTTGCTTGGTTCCCATTTCCGAATGTATTTTTTCCTACCTTCTCTTGGTGAGACTAGGGTGCAATTTAATTAGCTTTTTGAAAATGTTGTTGAGGAGAGGATGGAATTATTAATTTTAAAATGTGGAGAGTTTGAACATGAATTTATGTGGAGGACGTAGTTTCTAAGTGATTTGATTTATTGTCTCTCGCCCCATTTTTTCTATTAATTTATTTTTATCGAATTTCACTTACATATGGCCTACACCCATTTTTAAGGTATGTATTAAGCACTTACTATGCACCAGGCTCTGTAGCAAGCTCTGGGGTAGACACAATAATAATCATAATAATGGCATTTGTTAAGTGCTTACTATGTGCAAAGCACTGTTCTAAGCGCTGGGGGGATACAAGGTGATCACGTTGTCCCACATGGGGCTCACAGTATTCATCCCCATTTTACAGATGAGGTCACAGGCTCAGAGACGTTAAGTGACTTGCCCAAGGTCACACAGCAGACATGTGGGGAACCGGGATTAGAACCCATGACCTTTGACTCCCAAGCCCGGGCTCTTGCCACTGAGCCACGCTGCTTCTCTGATACTTGCTTCCCAAGATAATCAGGTAATACATAGTTCATGTCCCATATTAGGCTCATAGTCTTAGCCCGCATTTTACAGATAAGGTAAATGAGACACAGAGACATTAAGTCACTTGCCCATGGTCACATAACAAAGAAGTGGTGGAACTTGGATTAGAACTCATGTCCTCTGATTCCCAGGAGCAGGCTCTTTCCACTAGTCCATTCATTCATTCAGTCATATTTATTGAGCGCTTACTGTGTGCAGAGCACTGTATTAAGCGCTTGGAAAGTACAATTCGTCAACAGATAGAGACAATCCATACCCAATAACGGGCTCACAGTCTAGAAGGGGGCAGAAAAACAACAAAACAAAATAAAACAAGTACACAGGCACAAAGAACATCAATATAGACAGAATTATAGATATATTCACATCATTAATAAAATAAATAAATTAATAAATATCTACAAATATACACAAATGCTGTGGGGAGGTGAAGCGTTTGCCATTTTAATCCTCAACTCGTGGGCAACGTTACATGATGCTTTTCTGGCTAGGTTCTCTTCAGTTTTGCAGTCATTCTCATACTTCCCAAGAGCTTAGTCCAGGCTCTACAAACAGTAACCACTCAATAAATACGATTGAATGAATGAATGAATGAAATTCTCGTGGATGGATTCCACCCTATAACTTCAGATTTCTCTTGAGCTAAAGAGATCCCTCTCTTTTGGTGAGACTCAACTATACTTTGTGTTCTTTCAATGATTTGGATTCTTGACACTTTCACTTGTATTACTGAATATTCGATATTTAGAGACAGTCACTGAAACTACTTCTAGGGCTAGGATCAGTCTGATATCTGGGTCTGTTTCTCCTTCTTCAGATGGCTCTGTTTCAAGAAGATTGGATTTCCCTCCAGCTGGTCTCATAGACCAAGGCCAATCTCAGTATTCCTCATCCTCAAACAGGCTTGGAAACGAATAGGAAAGAAAAAAGGAGAATGGAGGGGTTGATCCTCCCCAAGAGAAAGAGAAAAGCCAGATCAGTAAACCATTGCTGGAAACTCTGTGGCCTCATTTCAAAGCCAATAAAATCTTGAGTACAAGTGAAGCGCATGAGCTAGCTTTCCAGTTAAATTTTACTTCAAATTAGGCAAGTCACCACATTTCTGTTTTGGAACTTTCCCTCCTTTATCTTCCTTCCAGACTCAAACACTAACCTCGTAGAGCAAAGAATATTTATTGACAGCGACGCAAGGAAAATCCACGCTTTCACTTTTGCCCCACCGCTTCAGTTTTGACCTGCTATTCAACCATTTTTCACAATGTTCACACATTATCTTATAATTCCTACTTTACTCTCAGTAGAGTTGATTGCTTTTCGTTTCTAATTTAAAGCCAATTGAGGCAATTTATATTTTCAGAAATTTGTTGAATGTCCTTCTTAAAACCTCTCTCTATTTCTCTCTCTTCTTAAGCAGTTCCTTACAAACTCTTTTCTCTTATTCTTCCTCTTCTCAAGTCTTCGTTCCTCATTTCTCTGTGAGTAGATACAAAAGGAAATTATAGTTGGATTATAACATACTACATTTCAAATAGGAATCAAAGAAAGTTCATGATATTTGAAAATGTGAGCTATAGGAGTATACTCCTGAAATACTAACATTATTAAATTAACTTGGTTGTTTTGCTTGGCAGGCTATCACTTGGTTCCCAAAAAAGAGGTTGAAACACAGAAAATAGTTTGGGAATCATATCATATAACATGAACACTATGATAGGAATTGTATTCACTTGAACAACCTGAAATTAAGGTATTCATGTTTGGTTTATGTACTCAGCTTGGCGTAACGGGTAGACCAAGGACCCGGGAGTTGGAATGTCATGGGCTCTAACCCTGGCTTGGTCACTTGTTTGCTGTGTAACCTTGGGCAAGTCACTTCTCTGGGTCTCAGTTCCCTCATGTAAAATGGGGATTGTGACTGTGAGCCCCACTCCATTCCCGAGAGGCCAGCCCGCCATCACACCGCGCGGCCTTGCTGCTCCCGAAAGGATCCTCTCCGCAGAGCGCCGCCAAAGAAGCCCGGGACTCCGTTCCCGAGAGGCCCGCCCGCCCGCCCGCCATCACACCGCGTGGCCCCTCTGCTCCCGGAAGGATCCTGTCCTCCGGACGCCGCCGCGGGGACCGCGGCTGCAGCACCCTCCCTCTCTCCGTCCGTCCCCGAGCAGTCTGCTATCGGGCGCTTATGCCCCGCGGCCGGGCTCCTGGTGGTCCACCACCTGGGCACCTGCAACCCCGCCCGACCACACCGAGGGCCCTGGGCTGGGCTCCCCACCCCATCATCACTACACTCACCCCTCGAAGCCACCTCTACTCTCTCCAGGTAGCCAGCTGGGATCGCGGGACATTATATCCCGCTGCTAGATCATGGGCATTGTGTCCCCCTGCTTCTTCGTGGTTCATTGTATCCTCTTGCTCGTCCGTGGGTCATTGTGTCACCCTGCTTCCATCCACCCCACCACCGCTTAAGCGACCATCTTTGAGGAGCTACCCACTACCCCCTTCCCGGTCCGGACCTGACTGATCCCCCACCACCACCGGCGCCTCCCCTCCCCCGGGAAAAAGGCCGTTGTTATCACCAAGTTACTTTAATGACAACCTCATTCGCACCTAGTCAGCCCTTCCATGCTATTTGGCTGTTCACTCCTCTCCCCAGGCATTTACGCTCCCTGACCCCCCTTAACAGTTCCACCCTACTCCAGAGCTGCCATCCATACGACTCCATCCTCCTCCCACTCCGAGACAAGTTTGCCAAGAGCCCCGGGATTCTGCTTGCCATTAACCTCTTTGACCTGATTTGACTGACCTATGGACAATTCATGGTCGCTTCTGCATGTTAATTGTTAACTACTCTCTGTGATGTCATCATCTGTTCATTTTATTATTCCCATTGAATATTAATTGCTAACGTCTCTCGATGATGTCATCACCTGCTTATTTTACTGCCATCGTATGTTAATTTTTAACTGCTGTCTGCGATGTCATCTGCTTATTTTTTGCCATCACATAGTAGTTGTTATCTGCGCTCTGTGACATCATCATCTGCCTATTTTATTAGTGCCATATCATGTTAATTGTTAACTACCCTCTGTGATGCCATCACCTACTTATCTCATTGGTACTGCATTATTGCTACTGCATGCTAATTGTTAACTACCACTATGCTGTCATTTACCTTGCTGAACTCACCATGAACTATCAATTCCCTTGCTCCCAACTGCCATTCCCATTCCTCACCTTCCCCTTCCCCTCTCCCACCCAGCTTGTTCCCTCCATTTCGCCCACCACCACCCCTCCCCCTCACCCCTTATCCAATATCCCTCTGTACCACTGCTAACCCTCAACTCTTCCCTCCCAGTCCCCTCCCTCCCTTTTTCCCCACCCCCACGCCATCCCAGTTCTCCTATCTCATCTCCACCCCTCTTCCCACTCTCCCCGCCTAGGCACCCGCCAACTCATCCCTATCCAAACCCTTCGCACCCCTCGCACCCTTCCCCCTCCCTCCCCTCTCTCCACAGCTGCTACCATGTGTGGCCTCTGGAACCCCCGCTCCGTTATAGGTAAGCTCCCTTTCATCTTGGACCTATTCCTTTCCAGCTCTCTACTCCTCCTCGCCCTAACTGAAACATGGCTGTCTCCGGACGACACGGTCTCCTCCGCTGCTCTCTCTAGTGAAGGCCTCTTCTTCTCCCACTTCCCCAGCCTCACCGGAAAAGTGGAAGGTGTCGGTTTCCTTCTGGCACCCCAATGTCGCTTTCGCACTATCCCTCCTCCCCATTCCCTTTCCTTACCATCTTTTGAAGCCCACATTATTCACCTCTACCACCCCCTCCCGATTGTTGTAGCCGTCATCTACCGCCTCCCCGGCCCCACCTCCAACTTCTTTAACGATTTTGACCCCTTCCTCACCTTCCTTCTCTCCTTTTCCATTCCCACTCCGATCCTCGGAGACTTCAGCATACACATGGATATCCCTGGTGAGTCCTCTGATGCGCGCCTTCTATCTCTCCTTGATGCTGCCAACCTGTTGCTCCACCCCACCTCTCCCACTCAACAACTTGGTCACACCCTCGACCTCATCATCTCCTACCGCTGCACTATCTCCACCCTCACCAACTTTGAAATCCTTCTCTCTGATCATAATCTTCTCACCTGCCTCCTCACTCACACCCATCCCCACTGTTCATCCATATTACTACCCAACAGAGACCTCCCCTCTCTCGACCCCATCCATCTTTCTGAGTGCCTCACACCCCACCTCGCTTCCCTTTCCTTTCTACCCAATCCTGATGATCAGATTACTGCTCTCAACTCTACCCTCTCTACTCAGCTCGACTCATTCGCTCCCTTTTCCCTTCACCACTCTTGTACCACTAACCCACAGCCCTGGATCACTGCCACTATCCACCTCCTTCGCTGTTATACTCGAGGTGCTGAACGCTGCTGGCGAAAGTCTAAACACCATGCCAACCTCGTTCACTTCAAGTTTATCCTTTCTGGCCTTAACTCTGCCCTCTCCTCTGCCAGACAATACTATTTCTCCTCCCTTATTGACACCCATGCCCATCATCCCCGTCAGCTCTTCCGTACCTTTAACTCCCTTCTCAGGCCCTCTGTTCCTCCCCCTCCTCCTTCCCTCACCCCCAAAGATCTGGCCTCCTAGTTCATTAATAAAATTAGCTCCATCAGGTCTGAGCTCCCCAAAGTCACTCCTCTCCCTTCTCCAACCCCCCGGCTCTCAACCCTCTCTGCTACTCTCCCATCCTTCCTAGCAGTGTCCTCAGATGAGATCTCCTCCCTCCTCTCAAGTGCTACTCCGGCCACCTGCGTTTCCGACCCCATTCCCTCTCATCTTATGAAATATCTCGCTCCTTTCTTCCTCCCCTCCTTAACACCCATCTTCAACCGTTCACTCTCCGCTGGTATCTTCCCCTCCGCCTTCAAACATGTCCACGTCTCCCCCATCCTAAAAAAACCCTCTCTTGACACCAACTTCCCTTCTAGTTAACGCCCTATCTCCCTCCTACCATTCCTTTCCAAACTCCTTGAACGAGTCGTCTACACGTGCTGCCTCAAATTCCTCAACGCCAACTGTCTCCTCAACCCCCTCCAATCTGGCTTCCGTCCCCTACATTCCACCGAAATTGCCCTCTCAAAGGTCAACAATGACCTCCTGCTTGCCAAGTCCAAGGGCTCCTACTCTATCCTAATTCTGCTCGACCTCTCAGCTGCTTTCGACACTGTGGACCACCCCCTTCTCCTCAACATGCTATCCAACCTTGGCTTCACAGACTCCGTCCTCTCCTGGTTCTCCTCTTATCTCTCCGGCCGTTCATTCTCAGTCTCCCTTGTGGGATGCTCCTACCCTTCCCATCCCCTTACTGTAGGGGTTCCTTAAGAGTAAGTTCTTGGTCCCCTTCTGTTCTCTATGTACACTCAGCTCCCTTGGTGAACTCATTCCCTGGACTACTGGACTACTGTATCAGCCTCCTCTCCGAACTCCCATCCTCGTGTCTCTCCCCAATTCAATACATACTTCATGCCGCTGCCCGGATTGTCTTTGTCCAGAAACGCTCTGGGTATGTTACTCCCCTCCTCAAAAATCTCCAGTGGCTACCAATCAATCTGAGCATCAGGGAGAAACTCCTCACCCTCGGCTTCAAGGTTCTCCATCACTTCGCGCCCTCCTACCTCACCTCCCTTCTCTCCTTATACAGCGCAGCCCGCACCCTCCGCTCCTCTGCCGCTAATCTCCTCACCGTACCTCGTTCTCGCCTGTCCCGCCGTCGACCCACGGCCCACGTCATCCCCCGGGCCTGGAATGCCCTCCCTCCCAACATTCAAAAAGCTAGCTCTCTTCCCCCCTTCAAGGCCCTACTGAGAGCTCACCTCCTCCAGGAGGCCTTCCCAAACTGAGCCCCCTCCTTCCTCTCCCCCTGATCGCTCTCTTCATCCCCCCACTTTACCTCCTTCCCTTCCCCACAGCATCTGTATATATGTATATATGTTTGTACATAGTTATTACTCTATTTATTTATTTATTTTACATGTACATATCTATTCTATTTATTTTATTTTGTTAATATGTTTGGTTTTGTTCTCTGTCTCCCCCTTCTAGATTGTGAGCCCACTGTTGGGTAGGGACTGTCCCTATATGTTGCCAACTTGTACTTCCCAAGCGCTTAGTACAGTGCTCTGCACACAGTAAGCTCTCAATAAATACAATTGATTGATTGATTGATTCACTCCCACGGGTTCAACTATCATCTCTACGCTCATGACAACGGATCTACATCTCTGCCCCTGCTCTTCTCTCCCTCCCTTCAGGCTCATGTCTCCTCCTGCCTTCAAGACATCTCCATCCAGATGTCTGCCCACCATCTAAAACTCAATATGTTCAATTGAACGACTGAACTCCTTATCTTCCCTCCCAAACCCTGCCCTCTCCCTGACTTTCCCATCAGTGCTGACGGCACTACCATCCTTCCTGTCTCACAAGCCGGCAACCTTGGTGTCATCCTCGACTCCGCTCTCTCGTTCACCCCTCACATCCAATCCGTCACCAAAACCTGCCAGTCTCACTTCTGCAACATTGCCTAGATCTACCCTTTCCTCTCCATCCAAACCGCTACCCTGCTGGTTCAATTTCTCATCCTATCCCTACTGGATTACTGCATCGGCCTCCTCTCCGATCTCCCATCCTCCTGTTTCTCCACACTTCAGTCTATACTTCATGCTGCTGCCCGGATCATCTTATTGTAGAAACGCTCTGGGCATGTTACTCCCCTCCTCAAAACTCTCCAGTGGCTGCCAACCAACCTACGCATCAGGCAAAAACTCCTCACTCTCGGCTTCATGGTTCTCTATCACCTCGCCCTCTCATACCTCACCTCCCTTCTTTCCTTCTAAAGCCCAGCCTGAACCCTCTGCTCCTGTGCTGCTAACCTCCTCACTGTGTCTCGTTCTCACCTGTCCCGCCGTCGACCCCTGGCCCACGTCCACCCCCTGGCCTGGAATGCCCTCCCTCCGCACATCCGCCAAGCTAGCTCTCTTCCTCTCTTCAAACCCTACTGAAAGCTCACCTCCTCCAGGACGCCTTCCCAGACTGGGTCCCCTCCTTCCTCTCCCCCTCCTTCTCCCCATTCCCCCACCTTACCTCCTACCCCTCCCCACAGCACCTATATATATGTTTGTACATATTTATTACTCTATTTATTTTACTTGTACATATTTACTATTCTATTTATTTTATTTTGTTAATATATTTTGTTTTGTTGTCTGTCTCCCCCGTCTAGACTGTGAGCCCGTTGTTGGGTAGGGACCCTCTCTACATGTTGCCGACTTGTACTTTCCAAGCGCTTAGTACACTGCTCTGCACATAGTAAGTGCTCAATAAATATGATTGAATGAATGAATGAATTTAGTACAGTGCTCTGCACATAAAAAGCACTCAATAAACACCATTGAGTGACTGACCGGTTGATTCATTACACTTATAATTTCTTGCTGCTACCCGGAATTTAGCAACCCTAGTTCCTTGTGGATGGAAGACAGTAATAGGAAACATGTACAGTGATTAGAGATAACAAGATCAAGCTTACATCTAAGTTGGTGAGAAGGTGGGGTGAAGGATGAAGTCAGTAAAGTTGAGGAGTGAGAAGCAGGTTGGCTTCATGAATAGATTACTGGCCTGGGAGTCAGAGGACCTGCGATCTAATTTCGGCTCCCCCAATTGTCTACTGTGTGACCTTGGGCAATTCACTTCACTTTTCTGGGCCTCTGTTCTTCTGTTCTCTCTCCTACTTAGATGGTGAGCCCCCGGCTGGACAAGGACCCTGCCCAACCCAATTCACTTATATTACTCCAGCACTTAGAAGAGTGTTTAACACACCATAAACGCTTAAAAATACAACTTCTCATCTCTGAGCAGGGAGAGGAGCCCTGGATCGCAGAGATTATAACAGCCATCCAGACCCTAGCTCTTGCAAATCCTCCTGTGAGGAACTTCCTCCCCATTCAATCCACCCCCTTCTGTGTCACCCTTGCGCTTGAATTAGCTCCTGTTATTCTTCCCACTATCAGTCCCACAGCACCTATGTCCATATAAGTCATTTATTTATTTATATTCATGACTGTCTCCCCTATAGACTGAAAACTCCTCGTGGGCAGGGATTGGGCCTACCAACTCTGTTATATTTACTCTTCCAAGTGTGTAGTTCAATGCTCTGAACACAGTAAGCACTCATTGATTGATCGATAACCCGACCAGGCCTCTGCTCTCCCCATCTTCAAAATCCATCTGAAAACTCCTCCCACCCCACGCCGAGAAGCAGCATGGCTTAGGGGAAAGAGCACGGGCCTGGGAATCAAAGAACATGGGTTCTAATCCCGGCTCCACCACTTGTCTGCAGTGTGACCTTGTGCAAGCCACTTAATTTATCTGTGCCTCAGTTACCTCATCCGTAAAATGGAGTTTAAGACTGTGAGCTCCACATAGGAAAACCTGATGACCTTGCATCTACCCCACTGCTTAGAACAGTGCTTGGCACATAGTAAGTGCTTAGCAAATACCATAATCATCTCCATCATCATCACTCAGAACACTTCCACATTCATTTCTCTTCTCTCCAGATCACACCCACGAACTCTTTTTGCTTTTCTGTAGGTTTATTAAACTTGTTATTATCAGGTAACATATCTGCTAAATCTCTCATATTGTACTCCCTACCCAAGCCCTTAGTACACTGTGCTGCGCTTAATAAACACTCACTTAATGATGGCATTTATTAAGCACTTACTATGTGCAAAGCACTGTTCTAAGCGCTGGGGAGGTTACAAGGTGATCAGGTTGTCCCATGTGGGGCTCACAGTCTTAATCCCCATTTTACAGATGAGGTAACTGAGGCACAGAGAAGTTAAGTGACTTGCCCAGAGTCACACAGCTGACAATTGGTGGAGCCGGGGTTATCACTGATTGATTTTTTACATGTCCCATTATTTAAGTGCTTACTTTTCCTTCTTCCTTCTGTCTATAACTGTATTGTTTGTTTCCCCCCCTCTAGATTAAGGAGAGAGGTTTTATGTCTTGGTATTCTATCACACCCTCTTAAATAATTTGGCATAGGACTCTGCACACCTTAGGAGAGCAATAAATACTACAGATCGAATGACTGGTTGAATTACCTCTTCAGCACTTTTGCACCACCTCTGCGGTTATGCATGTTTTTGTAGGCCCAGACAGGAGGAAGTTGAAGCCTTCCAGAGGCCAGTGAGGACTTTTTAAGGTATTGTTATCGGCTTGCTTTGTGCCAGCCACCGAGCTGTATGCTGAGGTGGATACAAGGTAATCCCAGACTAAACACCCCTTTTCCTCTACTCCTCCTCCCCTCCCTATTGCCCTGACTCACTCCCTTTGCTCTACCTCCTTCCCCCCCGGAAAAGCACTGTGTATATTTGTACATATTTTTTATTCTATTTGTTTATATTAATTATGTGCATATGTCTATAATTCTATTTATTTATATCGATACCACTGATGCCTGTTTACTTGTTTTGATGCCCTTTTCCCAGCTTCTACACTGTGAGCCCGTTGTGGGCAGGGATTGTCTCTATTTGGGATTGAGAAGCAGCGTGGCTCAGTGGAAGGAACACGGGTGTGTGAGTCAGAGGTCATGGATTCAAATCCCGGCTCCGTCAATTGTCAATTTGGGCAAGTCACTTAGCTCCTCTGTGCCTCAATTACCTCATCCGTAAAATGGGGATTAAGACCGCGAGTCCCATGTGGGACACCCTGATCACCTTGTATCCTCCCCAGCGCTTAGAACAGTGCTTTGCACGTAGTAAGCGCTTAACAAATGCTATTATTATTATTATTATTATTATTATTATTACTATATGCTGAATTGTACTTTCCGAGCATTTAGTACAGTGTTCTGCACTCGGTAAACACTCAACAAATACGATTGCATGAATGAATGAACAAATAATCAGGTTGGTTATAGCCCTTGTCCACATGGGGTACACAGTCTAAGTAAGGAGGGCGTCGGCGATTATCCCCATTTTACAGATAGGTAGACTGATGCACAGGAGAAGTAAAGTGACTTGTCCAAGGTTACCCATCTAACATGTGGCTAAATGCTACAGTAGACGCAAAATAATCAGGTTGAGCACAGTTCCTGTCCTACATGGGACTCTCAGTCCATCAAAGGGAATAACTGAGGCACTAGGAAATGAAGTGCATTCATTCATTCATTCAATCGCATTTATTGAGCGCTTACTGTGTGCAGAGCACTGTACTAAGCGCTTGGGAATTACAAGTTGGCAACATATAGAGACGGTCCCTACCCAACAGTGGGCTCACAGTCTAGAAGGGGGAGACAGAGAACAAAACAAAACATATTAACAAAATAAAATAAATAGAATATGTACAAAGAAAATAAATAAATAGAGTAATAAATACTTACAAACATCTATGCATATATAAAGGTGGTGTGGGGAGGGGAAGGAGGTAAGGCGGGGGGGTGGGGGAGAGGAAGGAGGAGGGGGAGAGGAAAGAGGAGGGGGAGAGGAAGGAGGGGGCTCAGTCTGGGAAGGCCTCCCTGAGGAGGTGAGCTCTCAGTAGGGCCTTGAAGGGAGGAAGAGAGCTAGCTTGACATATGTGCGGAGGGAGGGCATTCCAGGCCAGGGGAATGACGCGGGCTCGGGATCGACGGCGGGACAGGCGAGAACGAGGCACGGGGCGAGGAGATTAGTGGCAGAGGAGTGGAGGGTGCGGGCTGGGCTGGATCCCGGAGGAGTTGGGCCGCGATGGACACACGAAGCCTTTCGCCATCAGAAATGCCTCTGGTCGCACGGCTCCCGATCAGCGTGTCCACCACGTGGCTGAGGCTCAGCTCCACTCTCCCCGATTCTACCTTCCTGCAGAATTCAGGGGAGCTGGTGCCGATGGCCAGCTGCGCTGTGTATGTCAGGGTCTCCCGGATGGTAAGGTAGCCCAGAAAAGTGTCCTTCTGCAGGGCATAGGAGATGCAATCCTGAAACTGGTCGAGGCGCGGCTGGTGGCCGTTCACACACACGTCTCCCACCAGTAACCCCTGCTGCCTCAGCCGCCCCGACAGCGTGTCCAGCAGCGTGGTCTTCCCGGAACCTGAGCTCCCCAGGTGATGTACCCAAGGTCACACAGCAGATTAGCGGTGAAGTCGGGATTGGAACCCAGGTTCTCTGACTCCAAGGCCTGGGCTCTTTCCACTAGGCCAAGCTGCAGACACTAACTGAGCTTGCCAATCTGTCATTCTCTACCTCTGTGTTGAAGGCTCTGATTCTCCATTGGTTACTCTGAGTAACCAATCGTAGTCTCCCAGTGAGGATATGAGGATATAGTCTATTTTTGATATGGTATTTGTTAAGCACGTACTTCATGTCAAGCACTGCTCTAAGAGCTAGGATAGATACAAATCAATCAGGTTGTACCCAATCCATGCCCCACATGAGGTCCAGAGTCTATGTACGAAGGAGAACCGGTATTGCATCTCCATTTTACAGCTGAGGAAACTGAGGCCCAGAGAAGTGAAGTGACTGGCCCAAGGGAAACCGACATGCATTCGGGAGAGCCAGGATTAGAACAAAGGTCTTCTAACTCTCATAACCACTTTCTTTCCACTAAATCATGCTGCTTCTCCTATTCGGAAGCATATCGCTCTTTCCCTGTCTCTCTCTCTCTCTCTCTCTCTCTGGTTATGGGTATATTTATGAAGAAGAAGCTGTTGTTGTTGCCACTGGAGCATCACGGGCCAGGATCGTTGCTGCAGTTGCGAGTGCAAGGTCCTTATCTCTAGAGGGTTCTTGCATCGCCTGGCCCACAAGGTCCCTCCACAGGGGTCCAAGTCGGTCCTCCAGAGATCCCTCTTGGAGCAGTGACTCCTTTATCTACAGGGATTGAGCCCGTCTGGAGAGCAGGTCAGCATTCATGGGAGAGCGGAGAGTGGCTGAGGGCTCCTGTCTGTCCCTCTGTGGCTGACCAAACCCAGGAATCCGAGGAGAAAAGGAGACCAGCCCAGTCCAGGGGAGGTCCGTGCCCCCACCAGCCCCAGCTGCCCTGGTGAGAATGAGCAGGAGTGGAGAGAGGCGGGATGGAACCAGAAGGATGAAGCCAGAGATCGAGACATTCTGGGGAGATTCTCACACTCGGAGAACAGGATAGATTTCATTCATTCATTCAATCGTATTTATTGAGAGCTTACTGTGTGTACAGCCACTGCATTAAGCACTTGGAAAGTACAATTCAGCAACAAATAGAGACAATCCCTGCCCACAGCGGGATCACAGTCTAGAAGGGGGAGAGACAGGTTCAGACGAAGACCGTACCCCAGACAGGACAGGCTTGTAGGAGGGGAATGGCTTGCCAGCAATTATATATAATATATAATTTTGGTTCATGTTAAGCGCTTACTGTGTGCCAAGCACTGTTCTAAACGCTAGGTTAGGTACAATGTAATCAGATTAGACACAGTCCCTATCCATCATGGGGTTCACACTCTTATCCCCATTTTACAGATGAGGTAACCGAGGCACTGGGAAGTGAAGTGACTTGCTCAAGGTCGAAAAGAAGGCTTGTGAGGAAGATGGGATTAGAACTCACATCCTTCTGACTCCCAGGCCTGTGCTCTCTCCACCAGTGGCCCCATCACTGACACCGCTCTCTTCCCTCCAGCATCCCCACCCTGGCTACCATGGGAACAGCCTGCCAGGCTTGGATGCTACAACCCAGCATCGGCACGATGCTGCAGTCACTTCGGCTGTCAGTGGTTCCTGTATGCAAAAAACGTTTTCAGCGGGAACGTGATTGTCAGGAATGAGAGAGCATGACTGATTCTGGGATAATACCTAGTACCATCATCAATTCTGCTGAACGGAAGTTCTCCTACGAATCAATGTCTTACCATAGCAGCAGAGTTTGTATATGCCAGTGTAGCCTACAGCTATGCCATTGAGAGATACTCTCTCTAGGGTTACCGATAACAGAAAGGTCTAAGCAGAAGCAGCAGACGAAGTTGATTTGCCTGTGCTGGACAGGAGCTGCACGAGAAAGAGTCAAAGGCAGATAAACAAATGATAAAAATGTGGATCAAAGACAACAGCAAAGACTCAGGCTTTCACTGCACAGAAGGAGGCAATGGTAAACCTCTTCTTTATGTTTGCCAAGAAAGCTCTATGGATACATATACCAGAATGACTACTGGTAGTTTGTCCATAAAGCCTTCCTGGTAAACATGTGTCAGTGGTTTACCACTGTCTTCTTCCATGGAGAAAACCTGATTCTCCAGGCTTGATTCTCTCCCATGCCGTTGCTGCCCGGTGCAGGTGAGATTTGACTTGTAACAGATTGCCTGTCACTCGTTAGCCACTGCCCAACCTAGGCATGCTTGACTCTTTCTCCCATAGCCGAGACTGGTAGAGTGCTGGAAACTTTCTAGGTGCGATCCTGAGAGGGATTGAGGATATTAGTTTGAGTATAAAATCATTTCTAGAATATAAGGTTGTCGTAGGCAGGGAAAGTACCTACCAACTCCATTATGTACTACTCTTCTGAACATTTAGTACAGAGCTCTGCCCATAGTAACTGCTCAATAAATTCATTGATTGACCTACAACATTTCACAGCATCCAAATTCATCTCTTTATGCTCTCTGGTCATCTCCTTTCTGCAATTTATTTTAGGTTTCTGTCTCCCCAAATAATAATAATAATGCTTGTGTCTCTTGTTAAATGCTAATTATACACCAAGCACAGTAGCATGCAGGGACAGATACACATTAATCAGGTAGGATACAGTGTTCACACCACATTGGGTTCACATTCTCAGTAGTGGGGAGAAATTCAGACCTTGAATTTCCATTTTATAGATGATCATAATCAGAGGCTCAAAGAAGTTAAGTATGCTGCCTAAGGTCACACAGCCGGCAAGTGGTAGAGCCAGAATTAGAACCCAAGTCCTCCAACTCCAAGTACTGTGCTCATTCCACTACACTATGCCACTCCTACGGGACTAGGAGCTGGGAATTCCTTGACAGCAGGCATCATGTGTATTACTACTATTGAACTCTGTAGGTGCTCAATACATATAAATGATTGAATTACTCCTACGGGAATTAATGCTGATTCCGTTATCGATGTCATCAAGGCCGGTAAATTGAAGGTTTCTCTCTTCCTGTTCAGGGAGTCGACATCATCCCCCAGAAATGTCCAACGTCTCCACGGTGAGGGAATTCCTCCTGCTGAGTTTCTCAGAGGTCTGGGAGCTGCAGCTGGTTTGCGCCGCGCTGTTCCTCCTGGTCTATCTGGCGACCTGATGGGGAATCTCCTCATCGTCGCCATCACCGCCCTCGACCGGCGCCTCCACACTCCCATGTACATCTTCCTCAGTAACCTGTCCCTCTTCGACCTCTGCCTCGTCTCTGTGACCGTCCCAAAATCCGTCACCATCTCCTTGACTAAGTGCCGATCCATCTCTTGAGTTGTGCCACTCAGCTCTTCCTGGTGGTCCTGTTTGCTGCCTCGGAGGTTTTCGTCCTAATGGCAATGTCCTATGGCCGCTATGCCGCCATCTGCCTCCTCCTTCACTACGAGGTCGTCATGAAACCAGGGGCTTATGGGAAGATGGCGGCCGCTTAGTGGCTCAGCGGAGAGCTGTTAGGGGTTTGTTTGCAGCTTCGACATTCTCCTTGTCCTTCTGCGGGTCCACTATTGCCCAGCAGTTCTTCTGTGACGTCTCCTCCATACTGAAGATCACCTGCTCTGAAGACCACTCCGCAATCGATGTGAGCGTTATCTTTGCGCTAACCATAGGTGCCGTAGGCTCCATTTCCATTGTTGTCTTGCATGTGAACATCTTCCGGGTTGTTCTGAGGATGCCGGCCGCCGAGGGCCGGGCCAAAGCCCTCTCCACCTGCCTGCCCGTCATCACCGTTTCCTCTCCACAGGCGTGTTTGGCTATCTGAAGCCTCCCTCACATTCTTCCTCAGTTTTTGACCTGCTGATGTCCGTGTTCTATGCCATCATGCCCCCGGCCCTGAACCCCCTCATCTACAGCCAGAGGAAACTGGACTTGAAGCTTCTCTGTGAACAGTTTTGAAAAGGAGATTCTCCCAGACTCTTCTATAGAGCATAATGTCTGTTTCCTTGTGCTGATATTCAATCCATCAGTCAATCAATCATATTTACTACAGGAGCAAAGCATGCTGTCTGGGTTTTTGTAGGAGAATAGCGAGGTGAGGTAGGAGGGGGCAACTTATCGAGTGCTTTAAAGCCAGTGGTGAGGAGTTTCCACTTGAAGCAGAGGTGCATGGGCAACTGCTGTAGTTTCTCGAGGAGTGGGAAACATGGACTGAAAGTTTTTATAGAATAGTGATCCGGGCAGCAGAGTGAAGTATGGACTGGAGTGGACAGGAGACAAGGGAGGTCAGCAAGGAGGCTGATAAAGTGATCAAGGTTGGACAGATTTATTACCCTATTTAATTTACTTGTACATATTTACTATTCTATTTATTTTATTCTGTTAATATGTTTTGTTCTGTTGTCTGTCTCCCCCGTCTAGACTGTGAGCCCGCTGTTGGGTAGGGACCGTCTATCTGTTGCCAACTTGTACATCCCAAGCGCTTAGTACAGTGCTCTGCACACAGTAAGCGCTCAATAAATACGATAGAATGAATGAATGAATGACAGAATAAGGGATTGGATTAACGTGGTAGCAGTTCAGATGGAGAAGAAAGGGCAGATTTTAGCAATGTTGCGAAGGTGGAACTGACAGGATTTAGTGATGGATTGAATTTGTGTGTTGAATGAGAGAGAGAAGTCGAGGATAATTCCAAGGTTATGGGCTTGTGAGACAGGATGAATGGTGGGTAATCTACAGTGATTTTGGGAAAATCAAGGGGAGGACAGGGTTTGGAGGGAAAGATAAAGAAAATATTTGGTAGACACGTTCCTTTCTCACATGGAGTTTACAGTCTGGAGAAGATTGTTCATGCCACTGGGATCCATGACACGAGGTCTAATGCCAACCCTGCCACTGACCAGCTGTGTGACCTTGGGTGACCAACTTAACCTCTCTGGGCCTCTCTGTAACATGAGGAGTTGATAAATACAATCTCTTTTCTTATATTCTGAGCCTCATACGGCCAGGGACTTTGTCTGAGCTGATCTTTTTTTTCTGCTCAACACTTGTAACAGCCTTTTGAATGTAAACTGTAAATAAAGACTATAATGATGTTTATAGGTATGGTTATGATTATTGTGATTATGATCAGGAATCCCTGAATTTATAATTCCTGGGTTAGATCCAGCTACCCCATGCAGAGTATTGCAGCAGTATATTTAGAAGGATCTTATAATTGCTTTCCAACGTATCTTCCAGGCGGGTTAATAATAATAATGATTATCATTATTATTATTATTATTGTTATTATGGTATTTGTTAAGTGCTTTCTTTGTGCCAGGCACTGTATTAAGCACTAGAGTGGATGTAAGCAAATAGGGTTGGACATAGTCTCCTTTCCCACATGGGGCTTTCAGTCTCAATCCCCATTTTACAGATGAGGTAACTGAGGTCCAGAGAAGTGAAGGGACTTGCCAACGGTTGCACAGCAGACCAGTGGCAGAGCTTGGATTAGAATCCGGATGGATGGACAACAATGATTCCCTGCATTGTTTTGATCTTTCCTAAAGATCAAAACTCCTCACCCTGGGCTTCAAGGCTCTCCATCCCCTCGCACCCTCCTACCTCACCTCCCTTCTCTCCTTCTACAGCCTACCCCGCACCCTCTGCTCCTCTGCCACTAATCTCCTCACCGTGCCTCTTTCTCGCCTGTCCCGCCACCGACCCCCGGCTCACGTCATCCCCCGGGCCTAGAATGCCCTCCCTCTGCCCATCCGCCAAGCTAGCTCTCTTCCTCCCTTCAAGGCCCTACTGAGAGCTCACCTCCTCCAGGAGGCTTTCCCAGACTTTTCCTTCTAGTAGGGGTAGGGAATGTGTCTGTTATAGTGTTATAAAGTGGGTAAAGCACGATTTTGGGAGTCAGGAGTCAGAAGGACCTGGGTTCTAATTACGGCTCCCCCTCATGTCTGCTGTGTAACCATGGGCAAGTCATTTAACTTGTCTGAGCCTCAGTTAACTCATCTGTAATATGGTGGTTAAGACCGTGAGCCCCATGTGGAACGAAGACTGTATCCAACCTTCTTAACTTGTATCTACCCAAGTACGTAGGCCAATGCTTGGGACACAGTAAGAACTTAACAAGTACTACTATCGTTATTATTACTCTCCAAGTGCTTAATGCATACAATAAATACTCAATACATATGATTCAAGGTTAATTGATTGATAGTAAATTAGACTGTGTTAACCTAGTCCAGTAGGCTGGAAACCCCATGAGGGCAGGGATTACAACCTTTCCCACTATTTATCTTCTCCCAACATTTGGGAAGAACTCTTAAAGGGAGGAATTGCTGATAGTGCAGTAGTTGTCCAAAGCTGGTCACACTCTCTCAGTCCTGCCTGTCATTTACCCTCTGCAAGGGATTCTGGGACCCACTGAAGGACAAAGTGCACACAGTGCTGACACTGTGCTGGAGCACCATAGCCTGGTGTGTAGTTGACATAGTAGCGAGGTTTCAGGAGGAAAGAGGAGAGGTGTGTGATGGTTGGGGGTTACCGACGTGGAAATCACCTCTCCTCCTGCTAGCATCCCTGCCCCGCTGGGGGCCGTGGCCGGTCGTCCAACACCAACGTAGACCCCAGACTGGCTCCATCTCTTCCATCCTCATCCTCGTATCCCTCGACCTTCCATCCCATTCATCCCTGGTCATTCTCATCGGGGTAGCATGGGGCTGGTTGTCGCTTACCTCTGCAGGGCTGGGCTGGTCCTCTCTTTTGCTTCAGACTCATGGGTTTGGTCAGCGAGGAAGGAACAGCGAGGAGCTCTCGTTCCCTCTCCGCTCTCCCTCAGACCTTGAGAAGCTCTCCAGACAGCCCCCGTCCCTGTAGATAAAGGAGGAGCTGCTCTGAGGGGGATCCCTGAAGCATGGCTCGGGGCCCTGCCAAGGGACCTCGTGGCCTGGACAAGCCAAGCACCCTCTGGTCACGTGGTTCCTGAGGCTCCTGGGAAAAGGGCCTGGTCCCTGCAGCATCAGCAATGGTGCTGCCCCTCGGCGTTCCCATGGAAACAGAGGCATCTGCATCCCAGCATCCCAACAGTTCCTGTTTTCAACGACAGTCTTTAGCAACTGTGAATGGTTTCACCCTTGTATAATTCACAACCTAAGACACTCAATCTGTCAGACAATCAACCAACTGTAACTTTTTCTTATGGCCTTTGTGAAGTGCTTACTATATATCAGGCACTATACTAAGTGCTGGTGTAGATACAAGCTAATCAGATTAGACAGAGTCCATGTCCCCCGTTGGGCTCACATCTCAGTCCCTATTTTACAGTTGAGGGAACTGAGGCACGGATAAGTTAACTGACCCTTCCCAAGGTCATATAGCAGACATGTGGTGGTACCGGGATCAGAAGCCATGTCCAACTGAATCCCAGCCCCGTGATCTACGCACTAGGAAATGCTGCTTCTTCTGACTTGTCCTGATTGCAAATCCGTTGAAGCTCTGTTCATACTGACTATATAAACTGTCCTCTTGAATCAAGCATTTGTCCACTTTTCCATTTTCCCTTCTCTCTTTCCTCCTCTACGTAATTGTTTCTGTGTCTATCTCCCCAATTAGATTATAATCTCCTGGAAAGCAGGAACAGTGCAATTATATCTCTTTTCAACTCTCGTGAGAGATTACTGCAGTGCTTTGCACACAGGATGTGGGCAATAAATACGATTGATAATAATAATAGTAATTATTATGGTCTTTGTTAAGCGCTTACTATGTGTCAAGCACTCTTCTAAGTGTTGGAGTAGATACAAGGTAAACAAGTTGGATTCAGTCCCTGTCCCACATGGAGCTCGCAGTCTCAATCGCCATTTTACAGATGAGGTAACTGAGTCACAGAGAAGCAAAGTGACTCGCCCAAGGTCACATGGTAGACAAATAATGGAACCGGGATTAGAACCCGCGATGTAAGACTCCCAAGTCTGTGATCTGGATGGATGGATGGGTGGAGTGATAGATGAATGGTCGAAAGGATAGATGGATGGAAGGAAGGAAAGATGGACTGATGAGAAAGAATGCTTTTGGCAGGACAGATGGTACTGCACTCATCCCTTCTTCCCTTTTCCCATACGTCTTCCCATTTTCCAACTTTCATTCCCACCCCCGGAGTCATGCTAAAGAGCATATCATTACTTTTTTCATAGTTATTACTAATAATGATATCATTATCATATTTATTAAAAGGTTGTATGTCTAAATTGTTCTACCTGCTGGACTAGAAACATAAGAGTCAGTTCAGACACAATTCCTGTCCCACAGTGGCTCAAAGTGCAAAAGGAATAGAGATCCTAGGGTTAATAATAATAATAACGTTGGTATTTGTTAAGCACTTAGGGACGTTAAGTCACTGCCCCTAGGTCTCAAAGCAAGCCAGTAGCGGAGCTGGCATCAGAACTCAAGTCTCAATCAATCAATCAATCATATTTATTGAACACTTACTCTGGGCCCAGCAGAGTACTAAGCACTTGGAAAAGTTCAATATAACAGAGTTGGTAGACACGTTCCCTGCCCACAATAAGTTTACAGTCTAGAGCAATTCCCATTCCTTTAGGCCATGATAAAATTAAAAAAAATAAAATTATGGTATTTGTTAAGCACTTGCTATGTGCCAAGCACTATTGTAAACACTGGGGCAGATAGAAGGTAATCGGGTTTCCCACGTGGGGTTCACAGTCTTAATCTCCATTTTACAGATGAGGTAACTGAGACACGGAGAAGTTAAGTGGCTCACCCAAGGTCACACACAAGACAAGTGGCAGATGAGGGATTAGAACCACCCCAGAACAGGATTTACTGTACTAATCACTTGGGAGAGTTCACTGGAACAGAGTTTTTAAACATATTTCCTGCCCAAAGTGACCTTACAGTCTACAGGGACTCCCCTTCCTTTAGGCCATGATGCCTCCCCCAAAATGGATTGTCAATCATGCTTCAATCTTAGCCACCTCCCTCCCAGACTTTGACAATACATCTGAGTCCAGTGTTTTCTGTGAACTCAGTAGGACAGCTACATAAATGGCTAGGTCCAAGGGCAATTCTTTGGTTAAGTGGTGGTGTGAGATTATTTGCACAAGGAAGGAAACATTTTGTCCCAGAGCTGAGGCTGGGTGAGTGACCCTTTTAGGATCCTCTCCATGGTGGCCTTCATGTCCCTGTTCCTCAGGCTGCAGTTGAGGGGGTTCAGGAAGGGGGGAACTACCGTATAGAACATGGGCACCAGCAGGTCCAGTACTGAGGGAGAATCTGAGGGTGGCTTCAGGTAAGCACAGGAACAAATCATGACAAAGAGAGTGACGATGCCGAGGTGAGGCAGGCAGGTGGAGAAGGCTTTGGCCCGGCCCTCGGTGGCCGTCATCCTCAGCAGGGCCCAGAAGATGTGTACGTAGGAGACGACAACGAGAATGAAGCAAATGATGCCTAACACTAACGCGGCGGTGACACGTCGATGGTGACGTGATCCTTGGAGCAGGTGAACGTCAGCAGGGAGGGGACGTCACAGAAAAACTGCTGGACGATGTTGGACCCTAAGAAGGATAGGGAGCAGTTCGAAGCTGAAAACAAGACTCCAAACAGGCTCCCACTGAGCCACAAGGTGGCCACCATCTTCCCACAGGCCACTCTGTTCATGAAGACCTCGTAGCGCAGAGGGAGGCAGATGTTGGTGTAGTGGCCATAGGAGTAAGGACAAAATATTCTGCAGCTGCAATGAAAACTACCAAGAAGCCTTATGTGAGACAGCCCAGGAAGGAGTTGGATCTATGGTCGGTCAGGGAGTTGTGGATGGATTTGGGGACCGTGATGGAGATTTAGCAGATGTCGATGAGGGACAGGATTCTGAGGAAGAAGTACATGGGGGTGTGAAGGTGCCAGTCGCAGGCGGTGATGGCAACGATGAGGAGATTCCCAGTGAGTGCCACCAGGTAGACCAGGAGGAACAGCGCGGTGTGGACCAGCTGCAGCTTTCAGATCTCCGAGAATCACAGCAGGAGGAATTCCCTCATCGTGAAGACGTTTGGCATGTCTTGCAAGATGTCCTTGGGTATCCTGATAGGACCTAATTTGAGACAGAGATTAAAAACATTCAGGAAGATACTCACACGGCAAAATAATGCCCTTATCCGGTGATGAACCTCAAATAATCCATTAATCAATCAATGGTATTTATTGAGTGCGTACTCTGTGCAGAGTACTGTACTCAGAACTTGAGAGAGTCCACTAAAACAGAGTTGGTAGTTACGTTCCCTGCCCACAACCAACTTGCAGTCTAGAAAGGGAACCCCACCTGGTCAATTCCTCCTGCCTCCTGTCTTGATTCACGACAAAACTGAAAACTTTCCACGTTGATGATTTCTATTTTATTCTGAAACATCAGCAGAGATTGGAGAAGCAGTGTGGCTCGGTGGAAAGAGCCTGGGCTTTGGAGTTAGAGGTCAAAGGTTAGAATCCAGGCTCCTCCAACTGTCATCTGTGTGACTTTGGGCGAGTCACTTAACTTCTCTGGGTCTCAGTTACCTCATCGGCAAAATGGGGATTAAAACTATGAGCACCCCCCGTGGGACAACCTGATCACCTTGTAACCTCTCCAGCGCTTAGAACAGTGCTTTGCACGTAGTAAGCGCTTAACAAATACCATTATTATTATTATTATTATTATTATTATTATTATTATTATTATTATTATTGTGTCCAGTGTTCTGCACACAGTAAGTGCTCAATAAGTTCCACTGATTCATTTGGGCTCATAAAAATCTAGAACGCAGGGGTTGTGTAATCACAAAACTAAGTGTTCAAGGAAGGCTGGTACTATCTAATTCACTTTCTCAGACACTACAAACACAAGCCAATTCTTCCTGCAACACAGCACACTGGGTCCAAACGGGCTCCTAGTGTAGAATGGAATTTTGAAAATTCTCAGACGGCTTCCTAGCCAAAACATGATCCAGCAAAAGCAAAGACTATGTCAAAATTGAATCTATCAACAAGCTCTTACTCTCAGGATTTTTTTATGGTATTCGTTAAAGGCTTACTATGTGCCAGACGCTGTACTAAGCACTACGGGACAACAAGCAAATCGGATTGGACACAGTCCCTGTCCCACATGGGGCTTGAAGTCTTAATCCCCATTTTATGGCTGAGGTAATTGAGACACAAAGAAGAGAAGTGACTTGCCCAATGTCACACACCAGATAAGTAGCAGAATTGGGATTAGAACTCAGGTCTTCTTGACTCTACTAAGCAACACTGCTTTTAATTTAGCGAAATTGTGAGTCTGACCTTGGTCATCCCAGTTCCCTATTGAAATTTCTCTCACCTTTCCCCTGCTCCACTCTGGAGTCACCGGACCTGTCCTGGGCTGGGGAGAACCGACCTCTTCTGAGACAGAGACTCACTGTATCTCGCCGGTCCTGGAAGCTGGTGGCGGTGACAGGAAGGTCTGGGCGAGAGGTGAGAGCTGTCAGGATCCTCTCTTCCCCTCTCGGTTCTCCGAGTGCCTGTGCCGTCCCCTCAGACGATGGCCGGGTTATTTCCTGGGGGATTCCCCATGGAAGGGAAGGCCTGCGGCTCCGCTGAGATAGCTGACTGTCTGGGAATCTCGGAAGGGGCCAGGACCGTGGGCTCCCTGTGGTCCTGGCCCCTGCAACCTAATTGACCGCCCAGTCCCATGTGGTTCCCATTACGGGACTCCTTCCTATACAACGTCAACAGGCTAATCTCATTCCCTTTCTGTGATTCATTCATTCAATCGTATGTACAGAGCGTTTACTCTGTGCAGATAACTGGACTTAGTGTTTGGAAAGTACAATTTGGCAACAGATGGAGACAATCCCTTGAAGGGGGAGACAGACAACAAAACTAAACAAGTAGAGAGGCGTCAATACCATCAAAATAGATAAATAGGATTATAGATATATACACATCATTAATAAAATAAATAATTTAATAATAGCTTTCTGGTTAAGCTCTGAGGTTTGGAGCTTCATCCCATGCCAGGGCTTGGGACTACCTGAAATCAGCAGCAATCCAATTTAGACATTCCCTTCTAGACTATAAACTCATTATGAGCAGGGAATGTGGCTACCAACCCTGTTATATTCTTATATCATACTTTCCCAAGTGCTTAGTACCAAGGTCCTCACATAGTAAGTGCTCAATAAATAGGATCGATCCCCATCCTTAATAATAATAATAATAATAACAATAATAATAATTGTCATATTTGATAGAATTTACTATGTGTCAGTCATTGTGCTAAGCGCTGGAGTGGGTACAACCAAATTGGGTCAGACAAGTCCCTGTCCCACATGAGGCTCATAGTCTTAATCCCCATTTCGCAGATGAGGTAACTGAGACACAGAGAAGTGAAGTGACTTGCCCAAGGTCACACAGCAGGCAGGTGGTGGAGCTGGGATTAGAACCCAGGTCCTTCCGTACTCTGTCCACTAGGCAACACTGTTTCTCTTGGCTTGCTGCTGCTGGGATCAAGACACCTCTTCTCTTTACACGAGTGGGACTTAATTGGAGTGGATAATAGGCAGCTTCCTTTGGAATCTATGGAAAATCTATTTTGGAACCAGTTGATTCTTTTTTCCAGATTGCATTCATCCTCCAACTGCTCTGAATAATCAGAAACGGGCAGACAACTGGAAAGGTGAACCCTAACACCATTTGGAAGCTCACCAGCAGAAGAGATTTTTCTTTCATGTTGAGTATAACACTCAGCATGATGGAGTGCTGCCCGAAGAAGAGGACATAGAGGGCAACTAGGGCCACCACCTTATTGGTCGCCCTGACCTCGGTCACCGCCCCGGTGGAGCATCCAGGGCCATGGAGGTGCCAGACCCGCTGGTGGTGTCTGTTCAGGACGAACATCAAGTAGCCACTGGCCACGCTCATGAGCCCCACGAAGAACAAGTCGGGGAGGGAGAACATGATGGTGATGAGTAAGGTGGTTTCTGCACTGACGCTGACTTTTATGCAATATTTGAGGTCTAACATGAGTTTAACACTGTTTCTGTTCCTGGGGCCTGACATGCGCATTGATATACTTAAATCTACGAGCAGACTGAGGCCTTAGGACAGGAGGCAGGAGAGGACGACACCCCTTGGTAACCTGGCTTTGATCTGGACCAATAGGGGGGTTCCGGGACTGATGGTGATGGCCTGGAAGACACTCAGGAGGCAGGTGATGCATATGGACAGCTCCCGGACTACTAGAGAACTGTACATGAGGAATTTACATCTGACGTCACTCAGGAAATGTCTCCATCCCCATGCTGATAGGGTCTCCGGGATTCCGAAGGTGAGAAGAATCAAGATGTTGGCCAAAGTCAAGTGGCTGAAAGTCAGATCCAAGGAGCTGAACTTGGGGCTGATGGGCACCGTGCGGATATAAAACACCAGGAGGAGTATATTCACCAAGGTCCCAATCGTGATCTGAAACAGCATCACAGTCCCGAAGGACATGGGAATGCCATTCATTCTCTTTCATTTTTCCTCGAAACCGGAAGAGGCCTCCTGCAAAGAAATCTGGGATGAAGGAGAGAGGAAGGTGAGACAGGAAATCTACAGCTGAATCTCTTCTGTAATTTACTTATTTATCTTAATATCCGTCTTCCCCTCTAGTCTGTGAGATGGTTGTGGGCAGGGAGCGTGTCTATCAGTTCTGTTGTTGTGTACTCTCCCAAGTGCTTAGTAGAGTGTTCTGGACACAGTAAGCGTTCAATAAATACAACGGATGGATTGATTGATTGACTGTGGTGTGATCTCGCTGTGCTCTGCCCCTTGGAAGATATGGAGGATGAAAATGATTACTGGCCGCTGACATTGGATCTGCCACAACTCCCTGACTGTGTTTAATCCCTCCAGCTAATGTCTGGACCTTCACTTGATGACTGTAGTATTTTTTAAGCACTTACCGTAAGCCAAGCACTGCTCTAAGCACTGGGGTAGATCTGTATTAATCAGGTGGGGCACGGTCCCTGTCCCACATGGGGCTCACAGTCTATGTAGGAAGGAAGATCGGCATTCAATCCCCATTTTGCTGTTGAGGAAATTGAAGCACAGAGAAGTTAGGTGACCTGTCCAAGTTCACAGGGCAACCTGGCTTAGTGGAAAGAGCACGGAAATGGGAGTCAGAGGACCTGGGTTCTAATCCCGGTTGCTGTGTGAACTTGGGCAAGCCACTTCACCTTTCAGTGCCTCAGTTCCCTCATCTGTAAAATGGGAAGTAATACTGTGAGCCCCAAGTCGGACATGAACTGTGTCCAACCTGATTATCTTGTATCTAGCCCATCGTTTAGAACAGTGCCTGGTGGGTAAAAAGTACCATAAAACAACAACCCTACAAATTCCTTTAAAAAAATTAAGGGTAAGGGGAACTGGGCTAGCACCTCTTTAGATGTCTTACAGATAACTCCCAAGACTTCCCATCCAGCCCTGAGTTCTCATCCAACCTGCAGTTCCCCAACTCCTCTTATTTCCAGGCAATCCCCACTTGGATGTCCCACCAAAACCTCACATTTAGAACATCTAAAATCAAACTCCTTACCTTCCCTCTTAAACCCTCTCTCCTGCCAATGCTTTTCATTTCTGGAGATGACAAACCATCACTCTCCCCCAGCCTTCAAAGCCTTATTAAAGGCACATCTCCTCTGAGAGGCCTTCCATGAGTAAACCCTCATTTCCTCTTCTGCCTCTCCCTGACTTGTTCCCATAATTCATCCCCTCTTCCTGTCCCACAGGAGTTATGTCCAGATCTGCCATTTATTTGTTTATTTCCTCGTCCCCTAGACTGTAAGCTTGTTGTGGGTAGAGAATGTGTCTACTATGTTGTTGTGTCATTCTCTCCCAAGCACTTCGTATAGTGCCCTGCATAGGTAAGCACTCAATAAATATGATTGATTGATTAATTGATGACACCATCACCCTCCCTGTTCCACCAACCTTCCACCTCGTTGTCGACCTTGAATCCCTACCATCGGCTCTCACTTTGCTAAATCCTGGTGGTTCTTTCTGCCCATTTCTCAGATTCCAACCCACACCTCTCTACGTAAGCCATTTGTGCGCCAGTTATTATATTTAGCATCTCCAAATAAGAATAATAAATTAATAATCATGGTCAAATGATTGTTGTGGGTAGAGAATGTGTCTACTATGTTGTTGTGTCATTCTCTCCCAAGCACTTCGTATAGTGCCCTGCATAGGTAAGCACTCAATAAATATGATTGATATGATTGATATGTTTATCAATCATGGTCTCTCCATCCAAACTGCTACTATACTGATCCAAGCACTTATCTTATCCTGCCTTGACTACTGCATCAGGTTCGTTGCTGACACCCCCTCCCCAGCCTCCTGTCTTTCCTCACTGCTGTCAGTACTTCACTCTGCTGCCCGGATCATTTTGCTACACAAACGATCAGAACATGTTTCCCCACTTCTCAAAATACTCCAGTGGTTGCCCATCTATCTCCGCATCACACAGAAACTTCTTGCCATTGGCTTTAAAGAACTCAACCATCTTGCCCCAGCCTACCTTACCTCACTGATTTCCTACTACAGCCCAGCCTGCACACTTCACTCCTCTAATGCCATCCTACTTACTGTACCTCCATCTCATCTATCTCACCACCAACCCCTCACCTACATCCTCTCTCTTGCCTGGAACTCCCTCTCCTTTCATATCCAACACACCACCACTCTCCCATCTTCAAAGCCTTATTAAAATCACACTTCCACCAAGAGGCCTTCCCTGACTGGCCTTCCCTGACTAAACCCTCAATTCCCCTACTCCCTCGCCATATTGTCACCCTCCACATGGATCAGAATCCTCTGAACATTTAATATTCACCTCAACGTCACTCCTAAGCACTCATGTACATATCTGTAATTTACTTTAATGTCGGTCTCTCCCTGTAGAATGTAAGCTCTTTGTGGGCAGGGAGGGTGCCTACCAACTCTGTTCCATTGTACTCTCCCAAGCACTTAGTACAGTGCTCTGCACACAGTAAACACTCAATAAATACGACTGTGATTAAATAGGCAGAGAGGCAGCATGGCGTAGTGGATAGAGCCTGGGCCTGGGAGTCAGAAGGATGTGGGTTCCAATCCTGGCTCTGCCACTTGTCTGCTGTGAGACCTTGAGCAAATCACTTATCTTCTCTGGGCCTCAGTTCCCTCATCTGGAAAATGGAGATTGAGACAGTGAGCCCTATGTGGAACAGGGATGATAACCAATGCAATTATCTAGTATCTACCCCAACGCTTAGAAAAGTGCCCAACACATAGAAGTGCTTAACAAATACTATTATCATTATTACTAAACCCTTCCAGCTCTCTCACCCTTGCTCTTTCTTTCTGTTACTTGTCTTTGTTACTCTGCTCCTCGTTGTCTTGACCCACAACATGGTCACCCGGGCTGAAGTGGAGATCAGAAACGAGGGCAAAGGATAATGTGGGCAGGAGTCGGTGGGGGACACCTCTCTCTGTACCAATCCTCCCAGCCAATCACCAACTTTCTGACATCTGGACTCTGTCCTAATTCTCCTCGACCTCTCAGCTGCCTTCGACACTGTGGACCACCCCCTTCTCCTCAACACGCTATCTGACCTTGGCTTCACAGACTCCGTCCTCTGCTGGTTCTCCTCTTATCTCTCCGGTCGTTCATTCTCAGTGTCTTTTGCAGGCTCCTCCTCCCCCTCCCATCGCCTTACTGTGGGAGTTTCCCAAGGTTCAGTGCTTGGTCCCCTTCTGTTCTCGATCTACACGCACTCCCTTGGTGACCTCATTCGCTCCCATGGCTTCAACTATCATCTCTACACTGATGACACCCAGATCTACATCTCTGCCCCTGCTTTCTCCCCCTCTCTCCAGGCTCGCATCTCCTCCTGCCTTCAGGACATCTCCATCTGGATGTCTGCCCGCCACCTAAAACTCAACATGTCCAAGACTGAACTCCTTGTCTTCCCTCCCAAACCCTGCCTTCTCCCTGACTTTCGCATCTCTGTTGACGGCACTACCATCCTTCCCGTCTCACAAGCCCGCAACCTTGGTGTCATCCTCGACTCCGCTCTCTCGTTCACCCCTCAAATCCAAGCCGTCACCGAAACCAGCCGTTCTCAGCTCTGCAACACTGCCAAGATCCGCCCTTTTCTCTCCATCCATACCGCTACCCTGCTCGTTCAAGCTCTCATCCTATCCCGTCTGGACTACTGCATCAGCCTTCTCTCTGATCACCCATCTTCTTGTCTCTCCCCACTTCAATCCATACTTCATGCTGCTGCCCGGATTGTCTTTGTCCAGAAACGCTCTGGGCATGTTACTCCCCTCCTCAAAAATCTCCAGTGGCTACCAATCAATCTGCGCATCAGGCAGAAACTCTTCACCCTCGGCTTCAAGGCTCTCCATCACCTCGCCCCCTCCTACCTCACCTCCCTTCTCTCCTTCTACAGCCCACCCCGCACCCTCCGCTCCTCTGCCGCTAATCTCCTCACCGTACCTCGTTCTCGCCTGTCCCACCACCGACCCCCTGCCCACGTCATCCCCCGGGCCTGGAATGCCCTCCCTCCCAACATCCGCCAAGCTAGCTTTCTTCCTCCCTTCAAGGCCCTACTGAGAGCTCACCTCCTCCAGGAGGCCTTCCCAGACTGAGTCCCTTCCTTCCTCTCCCCCTTGTCCCCCTCTCCATCCCCCATCTTACCTCCTTCTCTTCCCCACAGCACCTGTATATATGTCTATATGTTTGTACATATTTATTACTCTATATATTTATTTATTTATTTTACTTGTACATATCTATTCTATTTATTTTATTTTGTTAGTATGTTTGGTTTTGTTCTCTGTCTCCGCCTTTTAGACTGTGAGCCCACTGTTGGGTAGGGACTGTCTCTATATGTTGCCAACTTGTACTTCCCAAGTGCTTAGTACAGTGCTCTGCACACAGTAAGCACTCAATAAATGCGATTTATTGATTGATTGATCTGGAAGACTTTCAGAAGTCACTCTGCCGCTCATCTGTTGAGCGACCTTAGTCAAGTCACTTCACCTCCCTGTGCCTCCAGTTCCTTCATTTGCAAAATGGGGTTTCAATACTTGTTCTCCCTCCTACTTAGACTGAGAGCCCCATGTGGGACCACAGCGCTTGGTACAGTGCTTGGCACATAGCACGTGCTTAAAAAATACCACAATCAGTATTATCTGGAGAGCAACATTTTCCGTTTCAGATATCAAGATTAAAGTGGACTATTTTCCAAAACTTCTGAGGGGTCCCTTCTTCTAAGATCCTTGGAGTCCGGGGAGAAGGGTGAGGCTGACCATCCCTGGTCCCCACCACAATTGGAAGTTGCTATATTGGACTCTCCCAGGTATTTAGTACAGTGCCCTGCACACAGTAAGCACTCAGTAAATATGATCGAAGCTACAGAAAGCCTCGAGAAGCCACTGACAGAAAGATAACTTTACCCTATTCACCCATCTCATGCTGGCTTGAAGGTCCGATGGTGGGCAGAAGCTGACAGATCGAAGCTGAGGCAGCCACTTTTCATTGCCCTGGGGGACTGATTAGTGACTCTGTGTGTGTGTGTGTGTGTGTGGTGTATGGTGTGTGTGAGCATAATTAATCCACCCTGTCAGTTGTACCCACTCTCTCTTCCCTGAGGACACCTCAGTCCCGAACAAAATGAACCCAGAATCCTCCCTGCCATTATCGACTCATCGTCAACCCATCAGAGATAATACCTGTGTTATTTATTAACCACCTACTATGTGCCAGGCACTGTACTAAGTACTGGGGTAGATACACTCTAAGAAGATTGGACATAGTCCACGTCCCACATGGGGCTCACAGTCTTAATCCGCATTTACAGATGAGGTAACAAAGGCACAGAGAGGGGCAATTAATTGCTGGAGGTCACACAGCAGACATGTGGTGGAGCCAGGATTAGAACCAAGGTCCTTCTGGCTCCAAGGCCCGGGTTCTATCCACTAGGTCACGGTAAGAGCATGGGCCTGGGAGTCGGAGGACATGGGTTCTAATCCCGGCTCTGACACTTGTCTGCTGTGTGACCTTGGGCAAGTCACTCAACTTCTCTGGGCCTCAGTTGCCTCATTTGTAAAATGGGGATGAAAACTGTGAGCCCCACGTGGGACAACCTGATTACATTGCCAGTGCTTAGACCACTGCTTGGCACATAGTAAGCACTTCACAAATACCACAATGAAACTAATAATAACAATTATTAGTATTATTAAAAGATGTCTTTGGCCAGACATGGCAACATCAGAAGAGCAGCCTGCAGGTTTCAGAAATGTCACAGGCCTTACTAAGTGTAGCATTTGTTAAGGTCTTACTAGGCATCAGGCACTGTACTAAGCCCTGAGATAGAAACAAGCTGGTTGGACACAGTTCACATCCTACATGGGGCTCAAGGTCTAAATCCCCATTTTACAGATGAGGTAAATACAGGCACAGAGAAGTAAAACGGCTTGACTAATCTCACACAGCAGAAAAGTGACAGAGCCAGGATTAAAATCCAGGTCTTTCTGAGTCACAGATGTGGGCTCTAACCACTAGGGGACGCTGCTCCCTCCCTACTGGGGAGGACCCGTGTGGGCTTGTGGGCTACAAGCAGGTAGCCCAGTTTACCCGGGGCCGGAGATCTGCAGAGCCTTAATGATGCTCCCTGGGGCACACTCATGACTGGCCCTATTTGTGGGACCCTCCCAAGGGCCCCCCACCCTCGGGGTTGTTCAGTGGACAAGACCAGCCTAGTAAGAGAACAGTACTGACCCTGGAGGAGAGTCTGCCATGGTTAAAATCTGAGATACTTTTCAGTCCTCAACCTCAGCTAGCCAGCATTGATGGACCTAAGGCCAACTGATCGGCGAGGAAAAGGAGAAAGCAGCGGACACCAGAAGACTCCAAACTACAGCAGGTAAACTAGGTTAACCATCGTCGATGGTATTTGCTGATCACCTAGTGTGTGCAGAGTACTGTACTAAGCAGTTGGGAGAGTATAATGGAACAGAGTTGGTAGACACATTCCCTTTCCACAACAAGCTTATAATCTAGAGGGTGAGAAGTTGATGCATTGGTTATGGTTATGTATGGTATTGGGTGGTTATTCAAGCAGCCTGGCCCAGTGGAAAGAGCCCAGGCCTGGAACTTGGGACATTTGGATTCTAATCCCCCCTCCACCACTTGTCTGCTGTGGGACTTTGGGCAAGTCGTGACACTTCATTTCCCTGTGACTCGGTTCCCTCTTCTGTAAAAGTGGTTTGGAGTTGTTATGAAGGAATGTTGGAGTTAATAAGGGGTTACTTGTTAGAAGAGGTGAGATTTTAGGGAGACTGAAGTCTGGTGGATTTTTGAGGGATGGGACATTAAAATTAAGGACACCGTGAAACTGGGGATGCAGGAGAAATGATTAAAAGGGAAGTATAATTAGGCAGTTAGCTTGCATGGAACAAAGAGCGAGAAGAGAATGATGTGCAATAATAATTATGGTATTTTATTAAGTGGTTACTGTGTACCAAGCAATATAGTAGATATAGGATGGTAAGGTCAGACAGACCCCATGCCAGATGGAGCTCAGAGCCAAAAAGGGAGGGAGAACAAGTATTGATAGCCATTTTACAGATGATGAAACTGAGGTATGGAGAACTTGTAGGTTGTTCAAGGTCAGACAGCAAGTGTCAGAGCCAGGATTGGAACTAGGGTTCTCTGACTCCCAGGACCTGACTATCCGAATTGGGTTGGACACTTCAAAAAAATGATCTATAAAACAATGGATAAGGATGAGGACAGAGACAGTTCATTCAATTGTATTGATTGAGCGCTTACCATGTGCAAAGCACTATACTAAGCGCTTGGGAGAGTACACTACAACAACAAAAGACACATTCCCAACCAACAACAAACTCACAGACTAGAAGCAATGTGGTGAAGGGCTGATACAATAGTGTAGTGGCTATATAATGAGAGCTTGAATTAGGGTGATAATTTTTCGGGTGAGGAGAGATTCTATGAAATGTTGAAGAAGAAGAATAGGCAAGATTTATCAGGAAATTGTCCTTCAATTTCCATCCTATTTCATTTCCATCCTAAATGTTATCATTATTATCCTGAATGAGGAGTAGAGGAGCTCCCCAGGTTTTAGGGACAGAGAGAACCGTTGTCACTTTCAGAAATGGAAAAGTTAGATACGGGACGGGCTTAGGGTGGAAGATGAGTAGCTTGGTTTTAAACGAGAAGCAGCGGGGCCTAGTGAAAAGACCCCAGGACTGGGTATGAGAGGACCTGGATTCTTATCCCGACTCTTCCAATTGCTGACAGTGAGACTCTGGGCAAGTCACTTCACTTCTCTGTGCCTTTGTTCTCCTGTTGTCCCTCCTATTTAGACTGTGGGCCCCTTGTGGAACAAGGACTGTGCCCAACCTAATTAATTTGTATCTATCCCAGCGTTTAGAAGAGCGTTTGACACATAGCAAACGCTTAACAAATACCTCTTAAAAAGTCATGTAGGAGGTAGCTGGGTATCCAAGGAGAGGAGTTAGGAGCCAAGAGAGGTGGGATTGGAGAGGTAGATGAGGAATTCTACTGTGAGCCCCATGTGGGACAGGGAATGCATCCAACCTGTTTAACTTGTATCTACCCCAGCACTTAGAACACCGTGTGACACATAATTGCAATTGATAAGTGCTTACTCTGTGCCAGACACTATACTAAGCACTGAGGTAGACATAGAATAATCATGTTGAACCCAGTCCCTGTCCCACATGGGGCTCACAGTCCTAAACCTCATTTTACAGATGAGAGAATTGAGGCACAGAGAAATTAAGTGACTTGCCCAAGGTCACACAGTGTACAAGTGGTGGAGGCTGTATTAAAACCCAGGTCCTCTGACTCCCAGGCCTGGTCTCTTTGCACCTGTCAGTCATATTTATTGAGTGCTTCCTGTGTGCAGAGCACGATACTAAATGCTTGGGAGAGTACAATACTCTATGTAGGAGCAGCATGGCTTAGTGGAAAGAGCCCGGGCTTGGGAGTCACAGGTCTTGGGTTCTAATCCCAGCTCCACCACCTATCAGCTGTGTGACTTTGGGCAAGTCACTTAACTTGTCTGCACCTCAGTTCCCTCATCTGTAAAATGGGGATTAAGACTGTGAGCCCCAAGTGGGCCAACCTGATAATCTTGTATCTACCCCAGCGCTTAGAACAGTGCTCGGCACATAACAAATGCCTAAAAAATATCATCACTATTATTATTATTACAATGCAACAGTACAGCAGACACATTCCCTGCCCACAACAGCGTACAGTTTAGAAAGAGACTCAAGCCACGCTGCTCTTCAAGTTAGCATATTAAGTACTTAACAAATACTATCATTAATCGTAGGCACATAAAAATGATGGGTCAGTCAACTATTTTATTGAGCACTTACTGAATGCAAGGCACTGAACTGAGCGCTTGGGAAAGTGCAATGCAACAGAGTTGGTAGATGGGTTTCCTTTCCACAAGAAGCTTAGCTCAGGCTGTGGACTTTATGTCCTGACAATTCTCCATCTGTCCACAGGAAGCTCTATGCCTCTGCCAGCCATTGTCCATGCCACTGCCGTGACCGAATTCCACTCAGGGCCAGAGGTAGAGGGAGAAGGAATTCATTCACTCATTCATTCAATCGTATTTATTGAGGGCTTACGGTGTGCAGAGCACTGTACTAAGCGCTTGGGAAGTACAAGTCGGCAACAAATAGAGACGGTCCCTACCCAATAACGGGCTCACAGTCTAGAAGGGGGAGACAGACAACAAAACAAAACGTGTTGACAGGTGTCAAAATCATCGGACGAAATAGGATTAAAGCTATATGCACATCATTAACAAAATTAATAGAATAGTAAATAAGTACAAGTGAAGTAAAGTAATAAATGTGTACAAATATATGCGAGTGCTGTGGGGAGGGAAAGGAGGTAGGGCGGGGGGAAGGGGAGGAGGAGAGGAAAAGGGAGGGCTCCCTCTGGGAAGGCCTACTGGAGGAGATGAGCTCTCAGTAGGGCTTTGAAGAGAGGAAGAGAGCTAGCTAGGCTGATGTGTGGAGGGAGAGCATTCCAGGCCAGGGGATGACGTGGCCCATGGGTCGACGGCGGGACAGGCGAGAACGAGGTACAGTGAGGAGGTTAGCGGCAAACAGCAGAGGTTGCAGGCTGAGCTGCAGAAGGAGAGAAGGGAAGTGATGTAGGAGGGGGCGAGGTGATGGAGAGCCTTGAAGCCGAGAGTGAGGAGTTTTTGCTTGATTCGTAGGTTGACAGGCAGCCACTGGAGATTTTTAGGAGGGGAGTGACATGCCCAGAGTGTTTCTGCACAAAGATAATCCGGGCAGCACAGTGACGTATAGACTGAAGTGGGAAGAGACAGGAGGATGGGAGATCAGAGAGGAGGCTGATACAGTAATCCAGTCGGGATAGGATGAGAGATTGAACCATCAAGGTAGCGGTTTGGATGGAGAAGAAAGGGCAGATCTTGGCGATGTTGCGGAGGTGAGACCAGCAGGTTTTGGTGACAGATTGGATGTGTGGGGTGAACGAGAGAGCTGGGTCGAGGATGACACCAAGGTTGCGAGCTTATGAGATGGGAAGGATGGTAGTGCTGTCTACAGCGACGGAAAAGTCGAAGAGAGGGCAGAGTTTGGGAGGGAAGATAAGGAGTTCAGTCTTGGACACATTGAGCTTTAGATGGCAGGCAGACATCCAGATGGAGATGTCCTGAAGGCAGGAGGAAATACGAGCCTGGAGGGAGGGAGAGAGAGCAGGGGCAGATATGTAGATTTTGGGTATCGTCAGCATAGAGATGATAGTTGAAGCCATGGGAGCGAATGAGTTCACCAAGGGAGTGAGTGTAGATAGAGAACAGAAGGGGACCGAGAACTGACCCTTGAGGACCCCCTACAGTAAGGGAATGGGAGGAGGAGGAGAATCCCGCAAAAGAGACTGAGAATGAACGGCTGGAGAGATGAGAAGAACCAAAAGAGGACTGAGTCTGTGAAGCCGAGGTTGGATAGCGTGTTGAGGAGAAGGGGGTGATACACAGTGTCGAAGGCAGCTGAGCGGTCGAAGAGTATTAGGATAGAGTAGTAGCCGTTGGATTTGGCAAGAAGGAAGTCATTGGTGATCTTTGAGAGGGCAGTATCGGTGGATTGTAGGGAATGGAAGCCAGATTGGAGGGCGTCAAGGACAGAGTTGGTGTTGAGGAATTCGAGGCAGCGGGTGTAGACGATTCGTTCTAGGAGTTTGGAAAGAAAGGGTAGGAGGGAGATGGGGCGATAACTAGAAGGGGAGGTGGGGTCAAGAGAGGATTTTTTTAGGATGGGGAAGACATGGACATGTTTGAAGCAAGAGGGGAAGGAACCAGTGGAGAGTGAGCTGTTGAAAATGGAACGTAGGGAGGGGAGGAGGGAAAGGGCGAGAGATTTCATAAAATGAGAAGGAATTGGGTCTGAAGCACAGGTGGATGGAGTATCACTTAAAAAGAGGGAGGAGATCTCATCTGAAGATACTGCTGGTAAGGATAAGAGTGGCAGAGAGGGTTGAGAGAGGGAGGGATATGGAAGGGGTAGGGGTGACTTTGGGGAGCTCAGACCTGACGGTGTTACTTTTACTAATGAAGTATGAGGCCAGATCGTTGGGGGTGAGCAATGGAGGAGGGGAAGGAACAGGGGGCCTGTGAATGTAGTTAAATATACGGAACAGCTGACAGGGATGATAGGCATGGGTGTCAATAAAGGAGGAAATATAGTTTTGCCCGGCAGAGGAGAGGGCAGACTTAAGGCAGAAAAGGATAAATTTGAATTGAACAAGGTTGGCTTGGTGTTTGGACTTTCACCAGCAGCGTTCAGCAACTCAAGCATAAGAACGATGGAGGCGGACAGTGGGAGAGATCCAAGTTTGTGGGTAAGTGGTATGAGAGGGGTGAACGGAAAGGGAAGCGAGCGAGTTGAGTTGAGTTGAGAGAGTGCAGTTGAGAGCACTAAGCTGGTCATCTTTATTGGGTAGAGAGTATAAAGAGGCGAGGTAGAGTGTGATACGCTGAGAAAGATGGTTGGAGTCGAAAGACCGGAGGTCTCTGTAGGGTAGTAATATAGATGTACAAGGGGGAGGAATGTGAGTGAGGAGGCAGGTGAGAAGGTTATGATCAGAGAGAGGGATTTCAGAGTTTGTGAGGGTGGAGTTACTGCAGCGATAGGAGATGATGAGGTCGAGGGTGTGACCAGGTTGGTGAGTGGGTGAAGTGGGGTAGAACTGGAGGTTGGCAGCGTCAAGGAGAGACAGAAGGAGGTTGGCAAAGGAGTCACCAGGGACTTCCATGTGGATGTTGAAGTCTTCGAGGGTCAGAGTGGGAATGGAAAAGGAGAGAAGGAAGGTGAGAAAGGGGTCAAAATCGGTAAAAAAAAACAGTTGGAGGTGGGCTCGGGTTGTGGGGGCGGTAGATGACGGCTACAAGAATCTGGAGTGGGTGGTAGAGGCGAAAAATGTGGGCTTCAAAGGACGGGAAGGGAAGGGAAGGGGGAGGAGGGATAGCGCAAAAGCGATATTGGGGAGCAAGAAGGAAGACGACATCTCCTTTCTCTGTGAGTCTGGGGGATTGGGAGAAGGAGAGGCCTCTGCTGGAGAGAGCAGCAGAAGAGACTATGTCTTCCGGAGTGAGCCATGTTTCGTTTAGGGCGAGGAGGAGGAGAGACCTGGAAAGGTATAGATCCAAGATGAAAGGGAGCTTACCTAAAGTGGAGCAGGCTGTTCTAAATGCCACCCTTGGCAGGAGCTGTGGAGGGAGGGGATGGAGGGGGAAGGGTGTGAGGGGTGGGGAGGGCTGGGAACTTGTGGGCTGGGAGAGGGGGAAGAGGGGTTGCCATGAGAAAGGAGAACTGAGATGGGGAGGGGGTGGGGAGGAGGGGAAGGAGGAGGTTGGAAGGGAGGAGTTGAGGGTTGATGCCAGTACAGAGGGATTCTAGGGAGGAGGCGAGGGGGAGGGGGAGGGGCTGGGGAAATGGAGGGAAAGAGCTGGGTGGTTGAGGGGAAGTGGAAGGTGAGGAATGGGCAGGGCAGTTGGGGGCAGGGGAATTGATAGTACATGGTGAGGTCAGCAAGGTTGTTAATTAACATGCTCTAGCAGATAAAATCAGCAGATGATTACATCACAGAAAGTAGTTAACAATGAACATGCAATGGCAATAAAATAAGCAGGTGATGACATCATTGAGAGCCGTTAACAATTAACATTCGATGGTAATAATGAAATAAGCAGATGATGACAACCCAGAGAGCAGTTAACAATTAACATGCAGAAGCAATCATAAAATAGGCAGGTGATGCAGCCTAAATAGAGAAGCAGTGTGGCTCAGTGGAAAGAGCACGGGCTTTGGAGTCAGAGGTCATAGGTTCAAATCCCGCCTCTGCCAATTGCCAGCTGTGTGACTTTGGGCAAGTCACTTAACTTCTCTGGGCCTCAGTTACCTCATCTGTAAAATGGGGATTAAGACAGTGAACCCCCCGTGGGACAACCGGATCATTTTGTAACCTCTCCAGCTCTTAGAACAGTGTTTTGCACATAGTAAGCGCTTAATAAACGCCATTGTTATTTTATTGTTATGTTGATGCCCAAGGCAGAAGGATGAATAGTCCATGGCTCAGTCAAATCAAATCAAAAAGTCTAATGGCAAGGATAGTCCAGGGGCCCTTGGCAAAAATGTCTCTGAGGTGGAGGAAGATGGAGTCCTATGGATGGCAGTTCTGGAGTAGGGTGGAACTGTTAAGGGGAGTCATGAGAGAGGAGACGCCTGGGAGAGGAGTAAACAGCCAAATAGCAATGTTGGGGGGGGGAGCTGACTAGGTACTAATGGGGTTTTTGTTAAAGTAACTCGGTGATAACAAGGGCCTTTTGCCCCGGGGAGGGGAGTTGGGGGGAAATCAGTCAGGTCCGGACCAGGAAGGGGGGAGTGAAGGGGACACTCAAGGAAGGTCGCTTATGGAGGGAGGACGGAAGTAGGGGGACACAATGTCTCATGATCAAGCAGGGGGGCATAATGTCCCACGATCCCAGTTGGCTACCTGGACAGAGTGGAGGTGGCTTCGAGGGGTGAGTGTAGTGATGATGATGATGATGATGATGATGGCATTTATTAAGCGCTAACTATGTGCAAAGCACTGTTGTAAGCATTGGGGAGGTTACAAGGTGATCAGATTGTCCCACATGGGGCTCACAGTCTTAATCCCCATTTTACAGATGAGGTAACTGAGGCACAGAGAGGTTGAGTGACTTGCCCAAAGTCACACAGATGATAAGTGGCGGAGCCGGGATTTGAACCCATGACCTCTGACTCCAAAGCCCGGGCTCTTTCCACTGAGCCACGCTGCTTCTCTGATGATGGGGGTGGTGGGTCCAGCCCAGGGTCCTCGGTGTCTTCGGGCGGGGATGCAGATGTCCGGGTGGGGGACGGCCAGGAGCCCGACCACTGGGCATGGGTGCCCGATAGCAGGCTTCTCGGGGACGGTGGGAGGGAGGGGGATCCCCGTCCCTCGCGGCGACGTCCGGAGGAGAGGGATCCTACCGGGAACAGCAGGGGACGTGCGGTGGGATGACGGGTGGGCCCCTCAGGATCGGGATCCCGGGCTCCTATGCCAGCGCCCGGAGGAAAGGGATCAGTCAATCAATCAATCAATCAATCAACGTATTTATTGAGTGCTTACTGTGTGCAGAGCACTGTACTAAGCACTTGGGAAGTACAGGTTGGCAATATATAGAGACAGTCCCTACCCAACAGTGGGCTCACAGTCTAAAAGGGGGAGACAGAGAACAAAACCAAACATACTAACAAAATAAAATAAATAGAATAGATATGTACAAGTAAAATAAATAAATAAATAGAGTAATAAATATGTACAAACATATATACATATATACCGGTGCTGTGGGGAAGGGAAAGAGGTAAGATGGGGGGATGGAGAGGGGGACGAGAGGGAGAGGAAGGAAGGGGCTCAGTCTGTGCAGGCCTCCTGGAGGAGGTGAGCTCTCATTAGGGCCTTGAAGGGAGGAAGAGAGCTATCTTGGCGGATGGGCAGAGGGAGGGCATTCCAGACCCGGGGGATGACGTGGGCCGGGGGTCGACGGTGGGACAGGCGAGAACGAGGTACGGTGAGGAGATTAGCGGCAGAGGAGTGGAGGGTGCGGGGTGGGCTGTAGAAGGAGAGAAGGGAGGTGAGGTAGGAGGGGGCGAGGTGATGGAGAGCCTTGAAGCCGAGAGTGAGGAGTTTCTGCCTGATGCGCAGATTGATTGATAGCCATTGGAGATTTTTGAGGATCCTACCGGGACAGCAAATCTCAGGCGTGCCATCCAACCCAACAATTTCATCTTTCTGACATACTGTCCTTGGGGTGATGCTCAGGTTCTAAGTGTTGAATTCCGGGCAGATGTCAGACGACATGGCCAACCACACGGAAGCGATGAGATTCTTGCTGTGGGGATTATCGGAGGTCTAGGAGTTGCAGCTGGTCCATGCAGAGCTGTTCCTCCTGGTCTACCTGGTGACCCTGATGGGGAATCTTCTCATCATCGCCATTATCGCCCTCGACCTGCGCCTTCACACCCCCATGTACTTCTAACTCAGGCTCCTGGCCCTCATCGACCTCTGCTACGTCTCCATCACCGTCCCCAAATCCATCCTCAACTCCCTCTCAAGCATCATCTCCATCTCCCTGCCTGCTTGTGCTGCTTAGGTCTTTCTCGTGATTTTCTTGGTGGTAACGGAGGTAGGCCTGCTGACCAGCATGTCCCAAGACCGTTTTGTGGTCATCTGCTGCTCCCTGTGCTATGACACCATTATGCACCAGAGGGCCTGTGCCTCTATGCTGGCCACCTCCTGGCTCAGCAGCAGTCTGAACGCCTCCCTCTACACCACCAGCGTCTTCTCCATCTCCTTCTGTGGTCCCAACGTCGTCCACCAGTTCTTCTACGACGGTCCCCAGTAGCTGAAGCTCGCCTGCTCCTCTATCCAAAGCGCCAAAACCCTGAGGTTAGCCACGACCATCGGCTTACCCTTCTTCTGCTTCGTGCTCATCATCATCTCATATGCACTCATCTTCTGGGCCATACTGAGGATACTGGCCACTGAGGGCCGGGGAAAATCCTTTTCCACCTGCCTGTCTTACCTCGCCATCGTCACCCTTTTCATCACTTCCGGCTCCTCTGACTCCCCCTTAGTGCTGAAAATGACGCTGTCCGTGCTCTATTTGTGGTGCCCCCCACCCTGAACCCCCTTATCTACAGCCTGAAGAACCTGGACGTGAAGGCCGTGATGGAAAATATTTTAGGGCAGAAGCTGCCCCAGGGAGTTTCCTTTAGATTGTCAGCTCTGTGTGAGCAGGCTTGCCGTCAACGGCCGATTCTCTGAAATAAAAATAATAATAATTAATAAGTACGGTATTTGTTAAGTGCTTACGGTGTTCTAAGCACTGTTCTAAGCAGTGGGGTAGATAGAAGGTAATCAGGTTGTCCCTCTTGGGGCTCACAGTCTTAATCTCCATTTTACAGATGAGGTAACTGAAGCCCAGAGAAGTTACATGGCTTGCCCAAGGTCACACAGCAGATAGGTGTTGGAATCAGGATTAGAACCCACGTCCTCTGACTCTCAAGCCAGTAGTCTTTCCACTAAACCACTCTACTTCTCATGAAAATCATTCATTCAATCGTACTTATTGATAACTTAATGTGTGCAGAGCACTGTGCTAAGCGCTTGGAAAGTACAATTCAGCAACAAATAGAGACAATCCCTACCCAACAACGGGCTCACATCAACAGATTGCCAGGGAGCCTTGATGAACCTTCGACAAGTCACTTCACTTCTTCGTGCCTCAGTTACCTCATCTGTAAAATGCGAATGAAAATGGTGAGCCTCACATGGGACATGGACTCTGTCCAGTCGAACCCTCTTGTATTTATCACAGCACTTAGTACCGTGCTTGGCACATAGTAAGCTTAGGGATACCATTAAGAAAATCTATTGCACATTAAAGTCCTTTTTGTACTGTAAACCATCAGGGCATCATTGAGCAGGGAACAGACCCTGAGATGTCTTCTCTGTTTTCCAGCGTCTCTGTGAGATCCGACTAGAGGTGGAAATTCCGATACTGTGGGAAAAAGCACAGTCTTTCACGTCCACAGGCTTCATAGGGAATCAGGAAGGGAGTGGATTTGTTCATGGGCTGGACAGGCAGCAGTCCATTAGTTAATCAATTGCATTTATTGAGGGCTTACTGCACTCAACTAAGCACTTGGAAGAGTACAGTATGTCAGAGTTGATAGACATGTTTCCTTCCCACAAACAAGAGCCTAGAGGAAAGAATATAGGTGTGGGAATCAGAATCTGTCAGTCGGATTTATTGAGTACTTACTGTTTGAAGAGCACTGTACTAAGTGCTTGGGAGAGTACAATATAACAGCAAACAGACACATTCTCTGCCTGACCTCGGTCCTAATTCTGGCTCCACCACTTGTCTGCTGGATGGTCTTGGGGAAGTCACTAAACTTCTCTGAGCCTCGGTTTCCTCACTTGTAGAACAGGGATTCAATGCCTCTCCTCCTTCCCCATTAGACTGTGAGCTCCCTGTAGGGGAAAGGGACAGTGTTTGACTTGATTATCGTGCTCAACACAGTGCTTGTCTCAGAGTAAGAGCTCAACAAACGTATTTATTATCTTCCCCGAAATCAAAACCATTGGTGCCCTAGTCTGTTGCTTACCGATCTTCATGACCCAGCAGTAGCATGGCGTAGTGGATAGAGCCCATGGCTAGGAGTCGGAAGGTAATGGGTCCTAATCCCCGCTCTGCCACCTGTCTACTGTGTGACCTTGGGCAGGTCACTTCACTTTTCTGTGCTTCTGTTACCTCATCTGTAAAGTGGGGATTAAGATTGTGAATCCAACATGGGACAGAGACTGTGTTTAACCCGATTTGCTTATAACCAGCCCATCATTTAGTATAATATCTGCACAGAGTAAGTGCTTAACAAATACCATAGTAATAATAATTACTATTATTGCTATTACCGATACTCATTAACCTTTTGTTGACCTCCCACATTCCACCCCTTGCCAATGGGTCACACGTTCTGGGGGGACAGAGGCAGGGATTTTATAAATATTATGTATTAGGTGCTTACTGTGTGTCCAATACTTTCCTTAGAGCTTGGATAGATATGAGTCAATTAAGTTGGACACAATCTTTATCCCACATAGGGCTCACAGTCTAAATAGGAGGGAGAATGGGAGAAATGAAGCACAGAGAAGTGAAGTGACTTGCCCAAGGTTACACAGCAGACAAGTGGCAGAGCTGTGTTGAGAACCTAGGTCCTTTGTCTCCCAGGTCTGGGCTTATTCCACTTATTCCTTATTCCTTATTCCACTAGGCCATGCTGCTTCTCATTGTAAAACCACACGAAAGGCAATGACTATCAAATCCCCACTGATACAAGAGTCTTTTGGGTCCAGCTATTAGGAAACATATCTAGCCACTCACAGATATATTTCAAAAGAATGCATTGAGTTAGGGCTGAGATCAAAATTTCAACTGTTTTCAGTTTTCAGGATTGAGAACAGATTGAGTAAATGTGCAAATGAACTGCTATCCCTCCATTACTGAAACTTTAGTCTATTAATCAAATCACCTGTAAATAAGGCACATAAAAAAAGGAACAGGTTGGCCCTATGAACAATATTATCATCATCATCATTAATAATAAGAATAGTAATATTTACTATTTACCTGTGCTTACGACAGTGCTTGACACATAGTAAGTGCTTATCAAATACCATTAAAAATTATCTGGCACTTACAATATGCTAAGCTCTGAGATAAATACAGGGTTATGAAATTGGACATAGTCTTTGGTTCACAGAGGCGTCACAACATCTATATTAACCCCATTTTACAGATGAAGAAACTGTGGTCTAGTAAAGTAAATTGACTTGCCTAAGGTCACACAGTAGACCAGGGACTTGAAGAAAGATCACCTGAATCTCATGGCCACTAGACAACACTATCAATCGAAAAATGAATCAATGGTATTTATTTTGTGCTTACTGTGTGCACAGCACTGTATTAATTACTCGGGAAAGTTTAGTGGAACAGAATTCCTATTATTTTCTGTCTCGGGTTTTTCTGCCCTTCATTAAGTCTCACCCCTAGTGGTTATTTCCAGTATATTCACCTCGATAGCTACATTTTTACCAAATTATGGCATATAATAACCTCATCCGGGCTTACTTACTGTAATCAATCAACGATCAATTGAGCACTTAATGTGTGCGTAGCACTGTGCTAAGCACTTGGGAAAGTTCAACAGAGATGGTAGACACATTCCTTGCCCACAATGAGCTAAGAATCTTCAGGGGAAGACAGCCATGAAAATAGACTGCAGAAAGGAGAAATAGTAGAGGATTAAGAATATTTACAGTAAGTACTGAGGGACCGGGATCAGTGTCAATCAATCACTTAATCACATGTATTGAGCGCGTTCTGTGTGCAGAGCACTGTAATAAACACTTGAGAGAGTACAATAAAACAGATTTGGTAGACATGTCCACTGACTACAAAGGAGCTCACAGCCTAGAGGGGGAAACAGACATCAATCAATCTATCAGTGGTACTTATTGAGCGCTTACTGTGTGCAGAGCATTGTACTAAGCGCTTGGGAGAGTACAATAAAACAGAGTTGGTAGTCATATTCCCTGCCCACAACAAGCTTACAGTCCAAAGGGGGAGACATACATTAGTCTATCCATCAATGGTACTTATTGAATGATTACTGTATGGAGAGCACTGCACTAAGCACTTGGGAGAATACAATATAACAGACACCATTCATGCCCACAAGGAGCTTGCAGTCTAGACAGCGAAACAGACATTAATCATAGTGAAGTTGGGAAAGTTGAGTGACACACATTCTGTAGCATAGAGTGTCTGATCAATGGATATGCACATCTGTCAGGGTAATTCAGTATAGAAAGCTTAGGATTCCTTGGATGTGTGCCCCCGGTGATATTTTAGAGAAGCAGCTTGGCCTGGTGGACAGAGCATGGGCCTGGGAGAAAGAGGACCTGGGTTCTAATCCTGGCTCTGCCACTTACCAGCAGTTTGACATTAGGCAACTCACTTAACATCCCTGTGCCTCAGTTTCCTCGATACCTGTTCTTTCTCCTACTCATGTTGTGAGCTCCATGAGGGACCTGCTTAACTTGTACCTAACCCAGGGCTTAGTTCAGTGATAGGTACATGGTAAGCGCTTAACAAATACCACAATTATTTTCATTACCTGATTTTGGTCCAGATATCTATTTTCCTTCAAATGGAGAGTTGTCTCTTTTAGCTGCTACCTTTCTCGCCCTTCTCAAGACCTCTAGAACAATTTGATTGAGGATGTTGGCCCTTCTCTGAATTCTGGTCTTTTCCCAGAATCATCCTCTCCTTCCCCTTCCTGTCCTTGTTCCTCAGGGCATAGATGAGCGGGTTGAGGGTGGGGGTGACGACGGTGTAGATGAGGGTCAGAAACCTGTCCAAAGTCCCAGAGAAGGAGCTGTTGGGCCTGATGTAGACCACGATAATGGACCCATAGAAGAGAATGACCACCAGGAGGCGGGACCTGCAGGTTCCTAGGGGATTCCTCCAGACCTGGGGTGACTTGACCCTCAACACGACCCGGCGATGGACCCACTGAAGACCATGATCAGGCTCAAGGGCAGGAGAATCAGGACCAAAGTGCCCACGAAGAGCTGGACCTCATTGGCCCGGTTGTCCACACATGCCAGCTTGTAGGCATCTCACAGAGGAAGTGGGGAAGTTGCCCATGTCAGCAGCGGAGCAGGCAGAAGATGATGGTAGCCTGAATCTCGGTGTCCCCAACCCCGATCAGCCAGACTAAGCCCACCAGGACCAGGCCGACCTGCGGATCCATGACCATGGTGGAGTGATGGGGTCGGCAGATGGCGGTGTGATGGTCGAAGGCCATGGCAGTCAAAAGGACGCACCCCATCGACCCCAGGGCCTGGGTGACATAGACCTAGACCACACAACCGACAAAGGTGATGGTCTTGGAGGGCCCCCAGAGGATCCACAGAAGCTCGGGGACGATGCTGGTGGTGAAGCAGAGGTCCACGAGGGGGAGGTGAGAAAGGAAGACATACATGGGTTTATGGAGACGGGGATCCAGTCGGGTCACCGAAGTGATGGCAGTGTTGCCCACCAGGGTTAAGAGGTAGAAGATCAAGACAACCACGAAGAGGATCGTCTCTAACTGGGGCTAAGCAAAGAAACCCACCAAGACAAAGTCCTCCCCATAAGTGTCATTCAGCATCATCCTTGTCCTTGTAGTAAAAGCGAGGGAGGCAGGGAGAGGGAAAAGATGAGAGAAAGAGGGAGAAGGGAAGGGAATGAGGAGGAGAGAAAAAATAAGAGAGTGAGGGAGAGAAAAAAGCCCGAGGAAGTCAGAGAAAGAGAGGATGATGGAAACTGGGAGTGGGAAAGAGAAAAATGAGGGAAAAATGAAATAGAGGGCGTGAGGGAGAGAAGAAGAGAAAAAGTGAGAGAGTGAATGAAAGAGAGTTTAAGGGAGCAAAAAGTTGGAGGAAAAGGAGTGAGTGAGAGAAAGTGTGAGGAGCGAAAAAGCAGGAGAAAAAGTGAGGGAAAGAGTGTGAAGGAGAGAAAAGGCAAGACAGAGAGAGCGAAAACGATCGTGAGGGGGAGAAAAAAACGAGAGAGCAAGGAGAGAAGAAGAAAGAGGGAAGAAAACGAGGGAGTGGGAGAAAAGGGAGAAAGAGTGAGAGTGAGAGGAAGAGAAAAATAAGAGAGAGAGTGAGAGGAAAAACACAAAGGAGAGAAAAAAGCAAGAGAGAGAGCGAGGGAAAACAATTGAGAGGGAGAAAAGTATGAGAGAGTGTGAGAGGGAGAGAAAAGCACGAGGGAGTGAGAGAGAGCATAAGGGAGAGGAAAAAGTGAGAGAGAAAGGGGAAAGAGTGAGAGGGAGAAAAAAAGCAGGACAGAGTGAGAGGGAGAAAACATCGTGAGAGAGCAAGAGAGAGAAAAACAAGAGCTGGAGAAAGCAGGAGAATAGAGGGGGAGAGAGAAAGAAAAATTGGGAGTGAGGGCAAGAGTGAGATGGAGAAAAAAGTGCAAGAAACAACGAGGGAGAGAAAAACTAGAGGGAGAAAGTGATAGACAGAAAAATAGAAAGAAGACAACAGAAAAAATGAGAGTGAGAATGAGGAAAAGACAGGGAAGGAGAAAAACGTATGAAGGAGTGCAAGGGAGAGTTGTCCTTCATCCTCGAAGAAGATTCCACATCGATTATAAGAATATAATAAATGCTTAACAAATGCCATAATAATTATATAGTGAGTGCTTAACAAATATCATAATAACAATTATATAATAATTGCTTAACAAATGCCATAACAATGATATAGTGAGTGTTAAACAAATGCCATAATAATAATATAGTGAGTGCTTAACAAATTCCATAATAATAATGTAGTGAGTGAACAGTGCCACAGTGCTTAGAATAGTGCCTAGTGGCACACTGTAAACACTTAACAAATACTTTTATTATTGTTATTATTATTAATATTATTGAATCCCATAATAAGATAGTGAGTGCTAAACAAATACCACAATAATAATAATATAGTAAGTGCTTAACAAATGCCATAATAAGAATATAGTTAATAATATAGTTAATCAATATAGTTAATTAATTAATTAATTAGTTAATTAATATCGTTAATATAGTTAATAATATAGTTAATGCTTAACTAATGCTGCAATAATAATATAGTGACTGCTTACTAAATGCCATAATAATAGCATAGTAAGTGCTTAACAAATGCCGTAGTAATGATGACCCCGCCTGCCATCACACCGCGCGGCCTTGCTGCTCCCGGAGGGATTCTCTCCTCAGAGCGCCACCATAGACACCCGGGACTCCGTTCCCGAGAGGCCTGCCCGCCATGACATCGCGTGGCCCCCGGTGCTCCCGGAAGGCTCCTCTCCTCAGAGCGCCCCCATAGACGTCACCCCCCCTCCACTTCAGCGACCTTCCTCAAAGTGCCCCCCATTCCCCACTTCCTGGTCCGGTCCGGTCCTGACTGACTCTCCCCCGCGCCTCCGGGAAAAAGGCCCTTGTTAACACCAAGTTACATTAACGACAACCTCATTGGCACCTACTCAGCCCTCCCATGCAAGTTGGCTGTTCACTCCTCTCCCCAGGTATCTCTGCTCCCTGACCCCCTTAACAGGTCCACCCTACTCCAGTACATAATAGTTTGTATCTGCTCTCTGTGACATCATTACCTGCCAATTTTATTATTGCCATAGCATGTTAATCGTTTAACTACACCTTGTGATGCCATCACCCATTTATATCATTTCTACTGTTTTATTGCTTCTGCATCTCAATTGTTAACCTTTCGCTGTACTGTCACTCGCCCTGCTGACCTCACCATGAACTTTCAATTCCCTTGCTCCCAACTACCATTCCCATTCCTCACCTTCCCCTTCCCCTCTCCCACCCAGCTTTTTCCCTCCCTCTCCCCCACCAAGACCACTCCCCCTCACACCCTACCAAGGATCCCTCTGTACCAGCGCCACTCCTCCACTCCTCCCTCCCAGCCCCCTCCCTCCCCTTCTCCCCGCCCCCACCCCATCCCAGTTCTCCTTTCCCATCTCCACCCCTCTTCCCACTCTTCCCGCCTAGGCACCCGCCAACTCATCCCAAACCAAACACTCCCCAGCCCTCGCACCGTTCCCCCTCCCTCCCCTCCCTCGGCAGCTACTGCCAAGTGTGGCCTCTAGAACCCCCGCTCCATTTTAAGTAAGATCCCTTTCATCCTAGACCTATTCCTTTCCAGCTCTCTACTCTTCCTCGCCCTAACTGAAACATGGTTGTCTCCGAACGACACGCTCTCTTCTGCTGCTCTCTCCAGTGGAGGCCTCTTCTTCTCCCACTCCCACTCCCACTCCCCCAGACTCACCGGAAAAGGAGGAGGTGTCGGTTTCCTTCTCGCCCTACAATGTCGCTTTCGCACTATCCCTCCTCCCCCTTCCCTTTCCTTCCCTTCCTTTGAAGCCCCCATTATTCGCCTCTACCACCCACTCCAGATTCTTGTAGCCGTCATCTGCCGCCATCCCGGCCCCACCTCCAACTTCTTTAACGACTTTGACCCCTTCCTCACCTTCCTTCTCTCCCTCTCCATGCCCAATCTGATCCTCGGAGACTTCAACATCCACATGGGTATCCCTGATGACTCCTCTGCTGCCCGCCTTCTATCTCTCCTCGACGCTGCCAACCTCTTACTCCATCCCACATCACCCACTCACCAACTTGGTCATACCCTCAGCCTCATCATCTCCTATCGCTGCACTGTGTCCACCCTCACCAACTCTGAAATCCTTCTCTCTGATCATAATCTTCTCACCTGCCTCCTCACTCACACTCCTTTCCCCTGTAAATCCATATTACTCCCTCACAGAGATCTCCACTCTCTTGACCCCATCCATCTATCTGAGCGCCTCACACCCCTCCTCGCCTCCCTCTCCTCTCTACCCAGTCTTGATAATCAGATTAGTGCTCTCAACTCTACCCTTTCTACTCATCTAGACTCACTCACTCCCCATTCCCTTCGCCGCTCTCGTACCACTAACCCACAGCCCTGGATCCCTGCCACTGTCCGCCTCCTTCGCTCTTATGCTCGAGCTGCTGAACGCTGCTGGCGAAAGTCTAAACACCATGCCAACCTCGTTCACTTAAAGTATATCCTTTCCTGCCTTAACTCAGCCCTCTCCTCTGCCAGACAAAACTATTTCTCCTCCCTTATTGACACCCATGCCCATCATCCCCGTCAGCTCTTCCGGACATTCAACTCCCTTCTCAGGCCCCCGGTTCCTCCCCCTCCTCCTTCCCTCACCCCCAAAGATCTGGCCTCCTATTTCATTAACAAAATTAAATCCATCAGGTCCGACCTCCCCAAAGTCACTCCCCCCCTTCTCCAACCCCCCGACTCTCAACACTCTCTGCTACTCTCCCATCCTTCCCAGCAGTATCCTCAGAGGAGCTCTCCTCCCTCCTCTCAAGTACTACTCCAGCCACCTGTGCTTCTGACCCCATTCCCTCCCATCTCATGAACTCCCTCGCTCCATCCCTTCTCCCCTCCTTAACTTCCATCTTCAACAACTCACACTCCACTAGTTCCTTCCCCTCTGCCTTCAAACGTGCCCATGTCTCTCCCATCCTAAAATAACCCTCTCTTGACCCCACCTCACCTTCTAGTTATTGCCCCATCTCCCTCCTACCATTCCTTTCCAAACTCCTTGAACGAGTTGTCTACACGCGCTGCCTCGAATTCCTCAACACCAACTCTCTCCTCGACTCCCTCCAGTCTGGCTTCCGTCCCCTACATTCCACGGAAACTGCCCTCTCAAAGGTTACCAATGACGTCGTGCTTGCCAAATCCAACGGCTCATACTCTATCCTCATCCTCCTCGACCTCTCAGCTGCCTTCGACACTGTGAACCATCCCCTTCTCCTCAACACGCAAGCCAACCTTGGCTTCACAGACTCCGTCCTCTGCTGGTTCTCCTCTTATCTCTCCGGTCGTTCATTCTCAGTCCCTTTTGCAGGCTCCTCCTCCCCCTCCCATCCCCTTACTGTGGGGGTTCCCCAAGGTTCAGTTCTTGGCCCGTTCTGGTCTCGATCTACACTCTCTCCCGGGGTGACCTCATTCACTCCCACGGCTTCAACTATCATCTCTGTGCTGATGACACCCAAATCTACATCTCTGCCCCTGCTCTCTCCCCCTCCCTCCAGGCACACATCTCCTCCTGTCTTCAGGACATCTCCATCTGGATGTCTGCCCGACACCTAAAACTCAACATGTCCAAGACTGAACTCCTTGTCTTCCCTCCCAAACCCTCCCCTCTCCCTGACTTTCCCATCACTGTTGACGGCACTTCCATCCTTCCCATCTCACAAGCCCGCAACCTTGGTGTCATGCTCGACTTCGCTCCCTCGTTCACCCCTCACATCCAAGCCGTCACCAAAACCTGCCGGTCTCAGCTCCGCAATATTGCCAAGACCCGCCCTTACCTCTCCTTCCTTCTCTCCTACTACAGCCCAGGCCGCACCCTCCGCTCCTCTGCCGCTAATCTCCTCACCGTGCCTCGTTCTTGCCTGTCCCGCCGTCGACCCCCGGCCCATATCATCCCCCTGGCCTGGAATGCCCTCCCTTTGCCCATCCGCCAAGCTAGCTCTCTTCCTCCCTTCAAGGCCCTACTGAGAACTCACCTTCTCCAGGAGGCCTTCCCTGACTTAGCCACCTCCTTCCTCTTCCCCTCCTCCCCCTCTCCATGCCCCCGCCTTACCTCCTTCCCTTCCCCACAGCACCTGCATATATGTATATATGTTTGCACGTATTTGTTACTCTACTTATTTTACTTGTACATATTTATTCTGTTTATTTTATTTTGTTAATATGTTTTGTTTTGTTCTCTGTCTCCCCCTTCTAGACTGTGAGACCACTGTTGGGTAGGAACCATCTCTCTATGTTGCCAACTTGTACTTCCCCAGCGCTCTGTACAGTGCTCTGCACACAGTAAGTGCTCAATAAATACGATTGATTGATTGATTGATTGAGTATTCGCCACCCATTCTGGGCTCAGACGGGAAGCCCATCAGAGATCTAGAACACTTTCTGGCCATCGTGAGAGCGATGGCTGAGACCCGGGTAATTGTGAGAGCTAAGGAGAGAATCCATCAATCAGTGGGTGTGTACTGGGTGCAGAGCACTGCATTAAGCACTTGAAAGGGTACACATTACAGAGTGGGTAGACACATTCGCTGCCCACTGACCTTCTACTTCTTTAGTTTTTGCCTGTCTACTTGTTTTGTTTTGTTGTCTGTTTCACCTTCTAGACGGTGAGCCGGTTGTTGGGTGGGGATTTTCTCTATCTGTTGGTGAATTGTATTTTCCAAGCCCTTAGTACATGCTCTGCACACAGTAAGTGATCAATAAATACGATTGAATGAATGCATGAATGAGCTTACAGTCTAGACTTAGAGGTAGACGTATTTATTGAGCACTTGTGTGAAGAACACTGAATTACTGAATTGCTTAATTGAGTCTGGGAAGGCTTCCTGGAGGAGGTGAGCTCTCAGGAGAGATAAGAAAGGAGGAAGAGAGCTAGTTTGGCGGATGTGCAGAGGGAGGGCATTTGAGGACAGAGGTAGAAGAGTATGATACTAGAAGATACTAGAAGAGTATGATATAACAGAGTCGGTAGACACATTCCCTGTCCACAACGAGCTGACCATCTAGAGGAAGCAAGCAAAGCTTTCTCATTTTATTGAACATTTTATTCCAGACTTGATTCTAAGAAGACCCGTGAGGAAGGTGAGCTGGAGTTTCCTGATTTTAATAATTATGGTATAACAACTGAGGAAATTGAGATGCAGAGGAGCAAAGTGGCTTGCCCAAGGTCAAGGCAAGCAACAGAACTGGGATTATGCTCTTTCTATTAGACCAAGCTCAGGGTACTGTTTACAGGATAGGGGATGACTAGGCTGGGGAGAGATGTTCTGGTCTGAAGCAGGGACCGAGAACAGAGAGGCTTTTTTTATGATGATGATGATGGTATGTTAAGTGCTTAGTATGTGCCCATCACTGTTCTAAACCCGGGCACAGATACCAGGTAATCAGTTTGTCCCACGTAGGGCTCACAGTCTTAATCCCCATTTTGCCGATGAGGGAACTGAGGCACAGAGAAGTGAAGTGACTTGCCCAAAGTCACACAGTTGACAAGGAGTGGAGGCCGGATTAGAACCCATGACCTCTGACTCCCAAACCTGGGTTCTATCCTGTAAACCACACTGCTTGTATTTGTTAAGTGCTTACTATCATCATTACTATATTATTATTATGGTATAACCATTATTATTCTAATTACTGTTCTATTTTACTGCTGTACATTCTGTGCTGCTCTGCTGTTCTATTATTAATCTTCTAAGAACTGGAGTAGATTACAAGTTAATTAGGTTGTATACAGCCCCTGTCCGACATGGGGCTCACAGTCTAAATAAGGGAAAGAAGAGGAGAACTGAGGCACAGAGAAGTTAAGTGATCCATACAAGGTCACACAGCAAGCAGTTGGCAGAGCCAGAATTATAACCCAGCTTCTCTGACTTCCAGGCCCATGCTGTTTCCACTAGGCCATGCAGTTTCTCCCAGGCTTGTTAGTGTGAGGGTCCCTTGGAGGCTGCTGAGACCCTGCCCTGAGAAGTCTTAACCTTCCCTACATCCTGCCGTGGCCAGTGATATGGTGCTTTGTACCATATATATTTATATTAATATCTGTCTTCCCCTCTAGACTGTGAGCTCACTGTGGCCAGAGAACGTCTGCTAATTCTGTTGTATCATACTCTCCCAAGCATGTAGTACATTGCTGTGCAAATACCCAATAAATACCACTGATAGATGAACTGATTGATTGATTATGAGAAGCAGTGTGGCTTAGTGGAAAGAGTGTGAGCTTGGGAGTCAGAGGTTGGGGGTTCTAATCCTGGTTCTGCCACTTATCAGCTGTGTGACTTTGTGTAAGTCACTTAACTTCTCTGTGCCTCAGTTACCTCATCTGTAAAATGGGGATTAAGACTGTAAGCCCCACGAGGGACAACCTGAATACTTGTATCTTCCCCAGTGCTTAGAACAGTGCTTGACACATAGTAAGCACTTAACAAATATCATTATTATTATTATTATTATTATTATTATTATTATTATTGTACATGGTGGTGCTGAAAACTGGATGAGCTTGGGTTCAGTTGCAGTTGCAGCTTTCTTCGTTTTCGAGAAAAATTAAAGTTGCTGGCAATTTTCTCAAGTATTTCCCTGCCAGCACAGCATTTCCCAGTAGTCAATCCATCAATCAAACAATAGCATTGATTGAATGTCTTTCATTTGTAGACGCCATACCCTGGGTAGAGGGGAGCAGAGGAGAAAATGCAAAGGAGAAAAGAGTAGGATTTAATCCTCATTTTACAGTTGAGGTAACTGGGGCCCAGAGAAGTGGAAGTAACTTACCCAAGGTCACACAGCAGACACATGGCAGAACCGGGATTAAAGCCCAGGTCTTCTGACTCCCAGGCCCGTGCTCTAGCCACTAGACCACACTGCTTGGATGATTTAGTATTTTTATCTCCATCCATCCGACAGGACCCTATTTCCCCACAAGGAAGAAATGGCCAATTGCACACCGGTGACAGAATTCCTCCTGCTGGGTTTCACGGAGATCTGGGAGCTGCAGCTGATTCAGGCCATGCTGTTCCTCCTGGTCTACCTAGAGGCCCTGATAGGGAATCTCCTCATTGTCACTGTCACCGCCCTCGACTGGCACCTCCACGCCCCCATATACTTCTTCGTCAGGAACCTGTCCGTCCTCGACCTCTTCTACATCTCTGTCACTGTCCCCAAATCCATCCACGATGTCCTGACTGACCACAGAGAACTCTCTGTCCCAGGCTGCATCTCTCAAGTCGTCTTAGTAATCACCCTTGGGGATGTTGAAGTGGCCCTGCTCACGGCAATATCCTATGAACACTACACTGCCACCTACTGTCCTCTGTGCTATGAGGTCATCACGGACCGAGGGGCCTGTGGGAAGATGGCCGCCACCTCATGGCTCAGCGGGAGGCTGAATGAAGGCAACCACACCTCCGTGACTTTCTCTCTCTTCTTCTGTGGCACCAATGCCATCCATCAGTTCTTCTGCGACATCCCTTCCATCATCCGACTCTCAGATTCCAGATGCTACAGTGATGAGATTGCCATTCTGGGCCTCGATATGTTTCTGTGTCTCGGTTGTTTCATCTCCATCGACGTCTCATATGCGTGCATCTTCTGGGCCGTGCCTAGGATGCCGACCGCCAAGGGCCGGGCCAAAGTCTTCTCCACCTGCCTGCCCACCTCGTTGTCATCACTGTTATTTCCTCCACAGGCGTGTCTGTCTATCTCAAGCCACCCTCTCACTCTTCCTCGGTGTTCGACCTGCTGATGTCCGCGTTCTATGCCGTCGTGCCCCCATCCCTGAACCCCGTCATCTACACCCTGAGGAACCGGGACATGAAGGCCCGCCAAGGGGAGGTCCTTAGGTGGAAATTTTTCACATGGAATGGAATGCCTTTTTTCTGTTCAAAAGTGGAAGATCAACATTGACTCCATCCACTGTATTTACTGAGTGCTTACTGTATGCAGAGCACTCTACTAAGCATAGATCTATTGGAAGACAGAGATATGTCTCCCCCTTCTAGACTGTGAGCCCACTGTTGGGTAGGGACCGTCTTTATATGTTGCCAACTTGTACTTCCCAAGCGCTTAGTACAGGGCTCTGCACACAGTAAGCGCTCAATAAATATGATTGAATTGAATGAATATGTGCAATCAATATTTTGGCACTTAGATATTCAATTAATTGTATTTGTTGAGGGATTACTTTTTTAATGATAATTGTTAAGCGATTAGTATGTGCTAGACTCTGCTCTATGCATTAGGGTAAATACAAGCTACTCGGGCTGGACACAGTTCAGTGTCCCACATAGGGGTCACAGTCTTAATTCCCATTTGACAGATGAGGTAACTGAGGTATGGAGAAGATAAGTGGCTTGCCCAAAATCTCACAGCAGACAAACTGCAGAGCCATAATTAGAACGCTTGTCCTCTGCCGTATTTACTGAATGCTTACTGTGTGCCAAGCACTGTACTGAAAAATATACCCTCCTGCTAGATTAGGATAGATAGGCGTAGACTGTAATGTCCTCTACTAAGCACTTAGTACAGTGCTCTGCACACAATAAGCACTTAATAAATACCACTGATTGACTGACTCAAGAAGAACAATTTGTGCCCCTATCTTGTCTATCTCACCAGCAACCCTCATCCATATCCTGCCTCTGGCCTAGGACAACTTCCCCCTTCATATCTGACAGACCACCACCCTCCCCACCTTCAAAGCCTTATTAAAATCCCATCTCCTCCAAGAGGCCTTCCCCAACTAAGCTCTCATTTCTCCTGCTCCTTCTCCCTTCTTTGTCATCTATGCACTTGGATCTCTGACCTTTGGACATTTAATATTCCTTTACTCTGTTCAGCACTAGATTAAAATCCAGCCCACACACTTCACTCCTCTAATGCCAACCTTCTCATTGTACCTCAATCTTTTCTATCGTGCTAACGACCTCTTTCCCATGTCCTGCCTCTGGCCTGGAACACCCTCTATCCTCAAATCCAAGAGACAATGGCCGTCCCCACTTTCAAAGCCTTATTGAAGGGACATTTCCTCCAAGAGGCCTTCCATGACTAAACCCTTCCTTTCCTTTTCTCCCTCTCCCTTTTGCCTTGTTCTGATTTGTTTCCTTAGTTCACCGCTCCCTCAGCCCCATAACCTTTATGCCCATATCTGGAATGTATTTATATCAATGTCTGCCTCCTCCTCTAGGCTATAAGTGCGTTGTGGGCAGTGATTCATAGGAGAAGCACATATCTCTGTCCTCCAATGGATCTATGCTTAGTAGAGTGCTCTGCATACAGTAAGCACTCAGTAAATACAGTGGAATAATTGGTGTATAGAGTCAATGTTGATCTTCCACTTTTGAACAGACAAGAGGCATTCTGCTGTGTTTCAGAACACAGGCCTGGGAGTCAGAAGGTAATGGGTTCTAATCCCAGCTTGGCCACTTGTCTGCTGGGTGACCTTGGACAAGTCCCTTATCTTCTCTCTGCCTCATTTACCTTATTTGTAAAATGGGGATTGAGTCTGTGAGTCCCATGTCGGACAAGGGACTGTGTCCAACCCAATTTGCTTGTATCCACCAAAGTGTCTGGGACAAAGTAAGCGCTTAACAAATATCATAATTATTACTATTACTATCTTGAACTCTCCCAAGCTCCGCATACTGTAAGTGTTCAATAAATACAATTGGCTGAATGACTAAATGCTTGAGAGAGTACAGTTGAAGAAACTGGGGTACGGAGAGGCTAATTAACTAGTCCAAGGATATAGCGGGCAAGAAACCAAACTAGGCTTCCCAATCCAGGGCCCTTTCCTGTAGACTGCCCCGCTGAGACTCTCATTTCCCACCCCATAAGGTGCAGAGTCCAGAGGGTCTAATCAGAGCTGGTAACAACCCCCTACTCCCCCATACCAACTCACTTCACGTCTGTGGGGCTCCAGTGACTCTCCAAGGTAGTCAGCATGGGCACGTCCCTTCACTTCTCGGAGCCTCAGTTCCCTCATCTTTAAATGAGGGTTAAACTGTGACCCCCATGTGGAACATGGACTGTGTCCAACCTGATTAGTTTGTACCTACCCCAGCACTTAGTACAGTGACTGGCACATAGTGCACACTTACCAAAGACCCTAAAATAAAAAAGGACAGCACAGTCACTGTCGTAACTGTTTCCTTTTCATCATGCATCTCAACCCCTGGGGAGTTTGGACCTGGGGGAGATCTGAGAGCTGATGTCACCCCTTCCCCTACCCAGTTTCCACTGCAGCATCCTCTGGAGCCACATAAGTATGCATTATAAGCTCATCCCGGGGATGCCAACCACCTTGTCCCTGAAGGCTTCTGGGTAATAAAGCCCAAAGATTCCCCCCGTGCCTTGAGGCCCCCAAGCAACCAGACACACGTATGGGTTGTCCTTCTTTGACCAGCCCCCTGTTCAAAGGGAGGCCAGAGCCTTACAGAATTTACCCAGCAAACTGCACTCACCACCTATCATTGATCAATTGATTGATTTATGGAACTTTTAATGTGTGCAGAGCACTATACTAAGCGTTTGGGAGAGTAATAATAATAATATTTATGGTATTTGTGAAGAACTTACTATGTGTCAAGTACTGTTCTACAATATAACAGAATTGGCAGATGTGTTTGTTCCCAGCACACAGTGTACTTGTAGAGGGGGGAGACAGACATAAACATAAATAAATCAATTCTGGATGTAATTCAAGAATTGTAACTTATTATATAATAAAATACAATATAATGTACTATAATCTAATAAATCTGTGGATATAATGTATTTGGATTTGCACCCTTTATTCGCCCTTCCTCAGCCCCAGAGCGTTTATGTACATAGATGTGATTTGTTTGTTAATACCAATGTCTGTCTCCCCCTCTAGACTCCTAAACTAAACTCCTGGTGGGTAGGGAATGTGTCTACCAGCTCTATTACTCAGTGCTTAAAACGGTGCTCTGCATACAATAAACACTCAATAAACATGATTTATTGATTGATTGGAATGTACGTATATGCCGACTCAATCATCCTTAAAAATAAATAATGATAATAAATTCTACCACTAGATTGTAAGATCCTTTAGTGAATGAATCATGTCAACTTATTCTATTGGACTCTCCCAGGGCTTAGTACAGTTCTCTGTACACAGTAAGCACCCAAATGCCACTGACTTATCTTGTTAGGCTATGCTAAGTGGTTATTTCCTAGACCATTTCTCCCAGGCTGTAGGGGGGCAAGTGAGGATATCCAGACCCCCTAATCCTAGAGTAATTGTATTCCTCTATCATATCCTTGAAAATGTACCAGCCTTGTTTTTCAGCACTAATAGTGAATTAAAAATCCGGAACATATATTGGGAAACCAGACCATCCAGTCTGAAACACCACTCTAGAGCATCTGGTGATAAATACAGCAATTAAATAGATAGAACTTTTCCTCGTGTATCCTCATGATACACATATGTCACATCATGTTAGTTAACAGGTGTGATCTAGTGGATAAACAAAGACAGGGTGGTCAGTTAAGACATGTCAGTCAAGCATGGTTTAGTGGAAAAAGCATGGATTTGGGAGTCAGAGGACATGTGTTCTAATCCCGGCTCGGCCACTTGTCTGCTGTGAGACCTTAGGCAAGCCACTTAACTTCTCTGTGCCTCAGTTACCTCATCTGTAAAATGGGGATTAAAACTGTGAGCCCCCCGTGGGACAACCTGATTACCTGGTATCTACCCCAGCGCTTAGAACAGCACTCATCACATAGTAAGCACTTAAAATACCATTATTATTATGAGTAGCAGTATTATCACTGTTTACTAAGTTTGGGAGCGTACAATACAACAGATTTCATAGAGACAATCAAAGCAATCAATCGTTTTTATTGAACGCATGTCATGTGCAGAGCACTGTACTAAGTGCTTGGAAGAGTCCAGTACGAGCAAGTTGGTAGACACATTCCCTGCCCACGAGAAGCTCAAAGTCTAGAGTGAGGAGGCAGTCATTAAAATAAATTATGTCTATGTACACAAGTGCAATGGAGCTGAATGTGTGGTGATACAAATCCAAGTGCATAGGTGGCACAGAATCGGGAGAGAAAGTCAGGAAAAGAAGGCTTAATTGGGGAAGGCCTCTTGGAGAAGATGTGAATGTATTTGTTAATGCTTTGAAGGTGGGGAGAGTGGTGGTCTGGTGTATATGGAGAGAGAGAGAGTTCCAGGCTAGGGGGAGGTCTTGGTAAAGGGGTCGGCAGTAAGATATACGAGATCGGGGCCCAGTGAGTAAGTTGATGCTACAAGAGTGGAGTGGGAAGGTTGGCCTGTAATAATAATAATAACAATAATAATAATAGTATTTGTTAAGTGCTTACTAGGTGCCAAGCTTTGTTCTAAGCCCTGAGGTAGACAGGTAATTTGGTTGTCCCACGTGGGGCTCACAATCTCAACCCGCATTTTACAGATGAAGGAACTGAGGCCCAGAGAAGTTAAGTGATTTGGCCAAAGTCACACAGCTGATAGGTGGGGGATCCGGGATTAGAACCCACTACCTCTGACTCCCAAGCCCAGGTGAGGCAATGTTAAGAATTGTCTACTACCTCAGAAGGCACTGTTACCTTACCTTCTGAGGTAAGAATAAGTAACGTGTTAGTGCCCACGAAGACCTGGATATTACTTGGAAAAGACTCCCACTTTACTTCTCATTTCCCACTGCCCTCACATCCTAGCATGCTGGATAGAACCATCTTCCAGAAGGAAATGGCCAATCTCACGGAGGTTTCAGAATTTCACCTGCTGAGTTTCTCTGAGATCCAGGAGCTGCAGCTGGTCTGGGCCACACTATTCCTCCTGGTCTACCTGGCGACCTTGACGGGGAATCTCCTCATTGTCACTGTCACCGCTCTCGACCGGTGCCTCCGTACCCCCATGTACTTCTTCCTCAGGCACCTCTCCGTCCTCGACCTCTGCCTCATCTCCATCACTCCATCCCCAACTCCACCCACAATTCCCTAACGGACCGTAGAGAAATCTCCTCCCTGGATTTGTGCTTTCCAAGGGTTTGCGTTCATACTCTGTACCTGTTCAGAGACTTCTCTGCTCACGGCGAAGTCTTTCGACTGCTACACGGCCATCTGCCTCCCCCTGCACTACGGGGTCATCTTGGATGATGGGACCAGTGGGAGAATCGCGGCAGCCTCGTGGCTCTTTTGCTCACTGAGCGCCATGATGCACACCATCGTCACCTTCTCCATCCCCGTCTGGAGGTCCAAGGTCCTCCCCCAGTTCTTCTGTGACATCCCTCAGCTCATCAGTCTCGCGGGGCCCTGTGGAAATCTCCAGGAATTTGTGACAAAAGCCATCTCAGTCGGCCTCGCCTTCGGTTATTTCCTCGCCATCATCGCATCTTCCAGACAGTGCTGGGGATGCCGGCCACCAAGGGTCTGGCCAAAGCCTTCTCCACCTGCCTGCCTCACCTCACCATCGTCACCGTCTTCCTCTCGACTGGAGCCATTGCCTACCTCAAGCTCGTGTCATGCTCCCCCTCGACCCTGGACCTGCTGGTGTCCATGTTCTACACCGTGGTGCCCCCCGTCTTGAGCCCCCTCATCTACAGCCTGAGGAACCGGGACATGAAGTCCGCCCTGAGAAGAATGATAGCAGGGAAATGCCTCTAAAATGGAACAGTAAAACATCATTTTCCATGTGGTCATGGGGCCTCCTAGCCCGAATAATGCCGGGTCCCACCCTCTTCCACTCCCGTCTTGGCATCGGTCCCACGGGAGTCCCAGGTGATGAGGGAGTCTCCTGTGAGGAAAGATGGCTGGCCTGGTTACTGAGACCTCAGGATCAAGGTGTTCCATGCCTGAATTGATTACAATGCCAGACCCTCTACAGACAGTGGTGGTTGTGGAGATGGATTATTTGTCTGTAGTATTTGTAAGGGGCTTATTACCCATCAGTTGTATTTATTGAGCATTTACTGTGGGCATAGCACTGTACTAAGCGCTTGGGAGAGTACAGTATAATCATAAGCACATATTCTCTGTCCATAAAAAGTTTACTGTCTAGAGGGGGAGGCTGACATTACTGTAAATAAACAAATTACAGATATGAACATAAGTGCAGGAGGATGAGAGCGGGGTGAATAAAGGGTGCAAATACAAGTGCAAAGGCTACGCAGAAAGGAGTAGAAGAGGAAATGGGGGCTTAATCGGAGAAGGGCTCCTGAGGAGAGGTGTTCTTAATAAATCTCTAAAGGTGGAGAGAGTGAGAGCTCAGAGGAGGGTCGTATAACTAGTCAGTTTGCCAGAGTCTCATTCGTTATCGGAGGGTCTCTACATTATAAATTTATTGGGAGCGGTGACTATGTTTACTGTTGTATTCTACTCCCCTAAGCACTTACTTCAGTACCTTGCATGTGCCAATCAAAGACAACTGAGTGAATTTATGACCATGGACATTCTCGTGGGTGAGGAAGGTAACATTAGTGGGACAGACTGAGCCCTGCTGAACATCGGGCATAACATCACCTCTGGGACTCCTGAGTCTTCCAGTTAATGAGTCTCTCAGGCTGAGCCCGGGGTTGGTCCTCCCAGGGGGTTCCTCCCCTCGTCCTGCCCAGAACAGCAACTGCTGTTTCCGAGGAGCCCGGAGCACTGGTTTTATGCCAGACCCTTTCCCGTCATGGCCACAAATCCTCGTGAGGAGGTGAGAAGGAGGAATTCGGCATCCCCAACCCCGGACCGCCCCAATGAGTCAAAGTCAATTGATCAATCTAGCCATCGTAGTTATGGAGTACTTACTGGGTGCAGAGCCCTGTACTGAACACTTGGGAGATCACCGTACAATTGAGTTGATAGAATCCGTGCCCACATGGAGCTTACAACTGACTGTGTTCAGAGTGCTGTTCTAAGTGTTTGGGAGAGTCCAGTGCAACAGAGTGGGTAGACACAATGTCAGACCTAAAGAAGTTTACAGTCTAGTGTGAGAAACAGATATTAAAATGAATTACAGATAGGGGAATAGCAATAAATAGTGATGGCATTTATTAAGCGCTTACTATGTGCAAAACACTGTTCTAAGCGCTGGGGAGGTTACAAGGTAATCAGGTTGTCCCACGGGGTCTCACAGTCTTAATCCCCATTTTACAGATGAGGTAACTGAGGCACAGAGAAGTTAAGTGAGTTGCCCAAAGTCACCCAGCTGACAACTGACAGAGCCAGGAGTTGAACCCATGACCTCTGACTCCCAAGCCAGGGCTCTTTCCACTGAGCCACTCTGCCTCTTCAAAGCATCAGAAGCATTAGAGTATAAGAATACATCCATGTGTGAGAAGCAACTGACAAGTAGTGTTACCTAGGGGAAAGACGACAGGCCTGGAAGCCAGAGAACATAGATCTAATCCCAGCTCCACCACATATTTGCTCTGTGACCTTGAGCAAGTCACTTCACTTCTCTCTGACTCAGTTACCTCATCTGTAACATGGGGATTAAGATTGTGACTGTCATGTGGAACATGGACTGTGTCCAACTTGATTAGCTTGTATCATCATCATCATCATCAATCGTATTTATTGAGCACTTACTGTGTGCAGAGCACTGTACTAAGCGCTTGGGAAGTACAAATTGGCAACATATAGAGACAGTCCCTGCCCAACAGTGGGCTCACAGTCTAAAAGGGGGAGACAGAGAACAAAACCAAACATACTAACAAAATAAAATAAATAGAATAGATATGTACAAGTAAAATAAATGAATAAATAAATAAATAGAGCAATAAACATGTACAAACATATACACTATGTAGCCCTAGCACTTAGGATAGTGCCTGGAACATAATAACCGCTTAACAAATACCACCAAAAAAAGGGTAGGTGGTGGAGCTGGGATTAGAATGCAGGTCCTCTGCCTCCCATGCCTGTGTGCTTTCCACTTAGGTTATGATGCTTCCCAATCACAGACCGGAATGGAAGAAATAGAATACAAGTCCAGGTTGTAAGAAGGGCCAGATAAAAAGCCAGGAAGGCAGAGAAGATGGAACGGGAAGGCTAGGTGTGAGATGAGCGTCCAGATGTGGAATGTGCGTGGAAAACCAGTCGCTGTGGAAAAGATACTGAACGCCCGAAAAATAAAACCCTCTGAGGTGGGAGGCGTGGATTAATAACTATTATGGTATTTCTTATGTGCTTAATATGTGCCAAGCACTATTTTAAGCCATGGGGTAGATAGAAGGTAATCAGGTTGTCCCACGTGGGGCTCACAGTCTTAAACCCCATTTTACAGATAAGGTCACTGAGGCCCAGAGAAGTTAAGTGGCTTGACCCAAGGTCACCCAGCAGTTACGTGGCGGAGCCGGGATTAAAAACTACGACCTCTGACTCCCATGCCCGGGCTCTTTCCCCTAAGCCACGCTGCTAACCTCTAGTAGAAACCGGGCAAGACCGAGCTGTACGGATCCCAAAAGGAGGTCAGAGGACAATGAAACAGAGGCTAGACTGACCTGGTAACTCGCTGCTGGCAGGTATTGAGCCTACCAACTCTGTGCTATTGTACTCTCTCCAGCGCTTAGTACAGTGCTCTGCACACAGGAACCACTCAATATTGATCGATTATTCACCCCAGTCTCAGTCCCAGAGCACTTATGTACCTTTCCATCACTTACCGATTGATATGAATGTCAGCTTCCCCTCTAGAATGTTAGTTCAGGGTGGGCAGGAAATGAGTCTACCGGCTCTGTCCTATTGCACTCTTCCAAATGTTCAGTACAGTGCTCTGCACACTGTAAATGCTTAATAAATATCAGTGATTGATTGCCTACTAGACTGCTTTTTAGGCTATAAAAAACAGAATCAATTTTCTGTGCCTCCATGGGCAATCCAGAGATTCTCCGTGAAAATGACCAACACCACAGTGGTAACAGAATTCCTCCTGCTGGGATTCTTGGAGGTCCGGGAGCTGCAGCTGGTCCATGCTGCAGTGTTCTTCCTGGTCTTCCGGGCGACCCTGTCGGGGAATCTCCTTATCACCGCTGTCACCGCCTTCGACTGGCACCTCCATGCTCCCACGTACTTCTTCCTGAGGAACCTATCCGTTCACGAATTTCTGCCTCATCAACGTCACCGTCCCCAAATCCATCCATAACTACCTGATCAATGGCACAACCTTCTCTTTATGGAGTTGTGTGGCTCAGGTCTTTTTGTGATTTCATTAGCTGCCTCGGAGCTGTTGGTCCTCACGGCAATGTCCGCTGACTGCTATGCCGCCATCTCCCGCCCCCTGCCCCAAGGTCATCATGTACCGAGGGGCCTGTGGGACAATGGCGACTGCCTCATTGCTCAGCGAAGGCCTGTTTGGGGCGATGGACACAGCTGGGACATTGACTTTGAGGTTCTGTGGCTCTAACTTGATCCAGCAGTTTTTCTGTGACGGCCCTTCTTACTGAAGATCACTTGTTCTGAAAAGCACGTTGTTATCAATGTCAGCGTGCCCAATGCATTTGGCTTTGCTTTCATCTCCTTAATTCTCATCGTCTTCTCGAACGTGCACATCTTTTGGCCGTGCTGAGGATGCCGGCTGCCGAGAGCCAGGTCAACGCCTTCTCCACCTGCCTACCCCACCTCGCTGTCGTCACTTTATTTGTAGCCAAAGATGCCTTTGTCTATCTCAAACCTCTGTCTGACTCGCCCTCATTCCAGAACCTGCTGGTGTCTGTGTTCTGCGCGGTGGTGACCCCCACTTTGAACCCCCTCCTGTACATCCTGAGGAACCGAGACATGAAAACCACCCTGAGGCGAATGATAGTGGGGCGATGCCTCTAAAATGGCGATAGAACCTGATGTCAGAGGCCCTTCTAGCCTGGAGGATGCTGGGTCTCCACCCCTTAGGGTCGGTCACATAAGAACTACTGGTGACCATGGAGTATCCCACGGAGAAAGATGAACAGCCAGTTCATCTGGACCTCAAGATACAGAACCACCATGCCCGAATGGATCATAATTCCAGCCGTCTACATGGAGTGGTGACCATGGAGATTGGCTAATTGTAACATTTGTAAAGCGATTATTATCAATCAGACCGAGCTGTAAGGATCCCAAAAGGAGGTCAGAGGACAATGAAACAGAGGCTAGACAGACCTGGTAACTCGCTGCTGGCAGGGATTGAGCCGACCAGCTCTGTTTTATTGTACTCTCTCCAGCGCTTAGTACAATGCTCTGCACACAGGAACCGCTCAATATTGATCAATTATTCACCCCACCCTCAGTCCCAGAGCACGTATGTACCTTAAGTACCTTATGTACTTATGTATTAAGCTCTTGGAAGAGGACAATATGACAGCGTTGGTAGACGGATTCCCTGCCCACCAGGACCTTACAGTCTGGATTACAGATATGTACCTGAGTGCTTTGGGCCTGGGGTGAATATTCACCAAGTGCTAAAGGGTACAGATACAAGTGCAAAGGCCACCAAGGAGGGAGGGGAAGTTGTCTTAACAGAAAAGAGAAAACAGAAAATAATCAGTCAATCGAGTGTTTACTGTGTAGAGAGTCCTGAACTGAATTCTTGGGAGAGCACAATATAGCAGAATCAGTACATATGTTCCCGTTATATGCCGGCTACTGTACTAAGCGCTGGGGCAGATACGAGAAAATCGGGTTATATCTAGTCCTTGTCCCACACGGGGCTCACAGTCTTAATCTCCATTGCATAGATGAGGTAACTGAATTGAAGTGACTTACCCAAGATCATACAGCAGGTACATGGCGGGGCAGGGATTAGAACCCAGGTCCTCCTCCGACTCCCAACCCCTTGATCTTTCCATTAGGCTCACCAAGTGCATTAGCGTTGACTGGGACCAGACCAAGATCAGTCCTTGATCAGGACTGAGATGGTGTGAAATTGAGGTGGCATTTAATAATCAGTTAGTCAGTTAATCGTATTAACTGAGTGCTTACTGTGTGCAGAGCAGAAGGGAGTGGGATAAAAGGAAAGGAGGAATGTAAGGGGAGATAGAATTGTAAGAGAAGCCTAGGAAAGCCAGTAGCCATGGCACCCAACTGGGCGCTGGGGGTGTTGGTTGCTGTTAGACAAGGGGTCAGAGAAACTGTGAGGTGGTCAACGGGGTCACTCATGGATCCTGGGCCCAGAGCAGGAGACAGAACACACAGAAACCAGACTACCCAGTGTAAAACCAGATGCATGGCCATTCAAGTACTTAGTACAGTGCTTTGCACACGTAAGCACTGAATAAATCCGATTGAATGAATGAATCAGTCAATCTCATTTACTGAACACTTACTGTGTGGAGAGCACTGCACTGAGCCGTTGGGAAAGTATAATACAGCAGAGTTGGTAGACACGTTCCCTGGCCACAATGAGTTTACAATCTAGCGGGGGTGACAGACGTTACTATAAATAAATAATTTATGGATATGGCCATAAATCCTATGGAGCTGAGGGAGGGGTGAATAAATGGTGCAAATCCAAGTACAAAGGTGACATGGAAGGTAGTGGGAGAAGAGGAAATGATGGCCTAGTCAGGAAAGGTCTCTTGGATTAGATTTGCATAAGACTGTGATGGTGGGGAGAGTGAGAGCTCAGAGGAGGATCATATAATTCGTCAGTTGGCCAGAGCTTCGTTCATTATTGGAATTTCTCTACATCATACATTCATTGTGAGTGGTGAATACATCTGTCTATTGTTGTGCTGTACACTCCCAAGGGCTTACTACAGTGCTTTACTCATAGCAAGCACTAAATGAAGACAATTGAATGAATTTGTGACCATGGGCAATCTCGTGGGTGAGGGAGGTAACATTAGTGGTACAGTCTGAGCCTCGGGGATAACATCACCTCTGGTACTCCTGAGTCTTCCAAGGTGACGAGTCTCTCTGGAGAGCCTGGGGCTGGTTGTCCCGGGGGAACCCCCTCCCCCCATCCATTCCAGAACAGAGACTGCCGTCTCTGAGGAGCCCGGAGCACTGGTTTTATGCCACACTCTTTCACGTCATGGCCACAGACCCACATGAGGAGACAAGGAGGAGGAACTCAGCATCCCCAACCCCGGACCGCCCCGGTGAGTCACAGTCAATCGATCAATCCATCCATCATAGTTATGGAGCACTTACTGGGTACAGAGCACAATACTGAGCAGTTGGGAGAGCACAATAAAATTGAGTTGATAGACAAGATCTGTGCCCATCCGCAGCCTACAATTGACTGTGTGCAGAGTGCTGTACTAAGTGCTTTGGTGAGTCCAATACAACAGAATGATGAAGATGATGATTATGATGGTACTTGTTAAGCTCTTACCATGTGACAACCCTCGTTCAAAGCACTGGGACAGATACAAAGTAATCAGATTGTCCCACGTGGGGCTCCCAGTATCAATCCCCATTTTACACATGAGGTTACTGAGGCACAGAGAAGGTAAGTGACTTGTCCAAAGTAACACAGCTGATAAGCGATGGAGCCGGGATTAGAACACACAAGGCCGGGCTCTTTCCATTAACTAGTGGGTAAACACAATGCCCGCCCTCAAGAAGCTTAGAATCTAGTGTGAAAAAGAGACATTAAAATGAATTACAGATAGGGAAAGTAGGAGAATATAAGAATAAGTACGTGTGTGAGAAGCAGCGTGGCCTAATGTAAACATCACGGGCCTCAGAGCACTTAGGTCCTAATTCAAGCTCCACAGTTTATCAACTTCCTGACCTTGAATAAGTCACTTCACTGCTCTCTGCCTCCGTTACCTCATATGTAAAACGGGATTAAGATTGTGACCCTCATGTGGAATATGGACTGTGTCCAACCTGATTAGCTTGTATGTACCCTAGCATTTAGTATAGTGCCTTGCACCTAGTAACCTCTTAACACACACCACCCAAAAAAGGGTAGGTGGTGGAGTTGGGATTAGAACCCAGGTCCCCTGACTCCCAGGATTTCCACTAGGCCACGCTGCTTGCCAATCCCAGACCAGGATGGAAGATGTAGAATGCAAGGCCGGGTTGTAAAGAGGGGCACGATAAAAAGCCAGGAATGCAGAGAAGATGGAACCAGAAGGATGGGTGTGAGATGAAAGGCCAGGTGTGGGATGCGGGTGTAAAACCCGCAACCGTGGAAAACATATTGACGGCCCAAAGAAGAGAGTTAGGAGTTTTAGTGGTTAGGAGGCGTGGACTGCAAACATCTAGTTGAAACCAGTCGAGACGAAGCTGCCAGGATCCCAAGAGAAGGACAAAGGACAATGAGGCTAGACTAGACTAGCCTCGAAGCTCTCTGCAGACAGGGAACGTGTCTTCCAATTCTGTTCTACTGTACTCCCCCCAAGGCTTAGTACAGTGCTCTGCACCCAGTTAGTGCTCAATAAATACCAATGATTGATCGATTGCCTACTGGACTGCCTTTTAGGTTATGAATAACAAAATCTATCTACCTATATTGATTTCTCTCAGTTATATTTAGTTGGGTTGAAGATGAGCCTACCTGCAGAGCACACTCCAAATAAGGATGGGAACTTATACTCATTTTCATAACATACACTTTTATTAATGTCTGTGTCCTGTAAACTCGCTGTGAGCAGGAACGTTTTCACTAATTTTGTTCTATTGTACTCTCCCAAGCACTTAGTACAGTGCCCTGCACACAGAAAGTGCTCAAGAAACACTATTAATGTTGAAGAAATATTAGGCAATGTAGGTAAATCATTCATTTCTAGATTGCGAGCCTGGTGTGGACAGGGATTGTCTCTGTTGCTGAATTGTATTTTCCAAGTGCTTAGTACAGTCCTTTGCATACAGTAAGTGCTCACAGCTTCAATTATCATCTCTACACTGATGACACCCAAATCTACATCTCCACCCACTTCTCTCTCCCTCCCTCTGGGCTATCTCCTCCTGCCTTCAGGACATATCTATCTGCAATTCTGCCTGCCATCTAAAATTCAATATGTCCAGTGCTGAGCTCCTTATCTTCCCTCCCAAACCTTATCTTCTCCCTTCTTTCTTGTCACTCTAGACAGCACTATCACCCTTCCCGTCTCACAAGCCCGTAACCTCGGTGTCATCTTTGACTCTCCTCTCTCATTCACGACACACATCGAATCCTTCAGTAAAACCTGCCGGTCTCACCTCCACAACATCGCCAAGATCCGCCCTTTCTTCTCCATCCAAACCTGTATCTTGTTGGTTCAATCTCTCATCCTATCCCGACTGGATTACTGCAACGGCCTCCTTTCTGATCTCTCATCCTCCTGTCTCTCCCCACTTCAGTCTATACTTCATTCTGCTGCCCGGATTATCTTTGTACAGAAACCCTCTGGGCATGTCACTCCCCTCCTCAAAAATCTCCACTTGTTGTCTGTCAACCTTCGAATCAAGCAAAAACTCCTCACTCTCGTCTTCAAGGCTCTCCATCACTGCAGCCCTCTTTCTCTCCCTCTACAGCCCAGCCCGCACACTCCACTCCTCTGCTGCTAACCTCCTCACTGTGCCTCGTTCTTTCCTGTCCTGCCGTCGACCCCTGGCCCACGTCCTTCCACTGGCCTGGAATGCCCTCCCCCAACACATCCACCAAACTAGCTCTCTTCCTCCCTTCAAAGCCCTATTGAGAACTCACCTCCTCCAGGAGGCCTTCCAAGACTGAGCCCCCCCTTTTTCCCCTGCTCCTCCTCATCCCCTCCCCATCGCCCCTCCCTCCCTCTGTCCTACACCCTTCCCATCCTCACAGCACTGATATATATCTGTACATATTTACTACTCTATTCATTTTATTTGTACAAATTTACTACTCTTTTTTATTAATGATTTGTTTATAGCTATAATTCTATTTATTCTGATGGTACTGACACCTGACTACTTGTTTTGCTTTGTTGTCTGTCTCCCCCTGCTAGACTGTGAGCCCGTTGTTGGGTAGGGGCCATCTTTATATGCTGCCGATTTATACTTCCTAAGCTCTTAGTACAGTGCTCTGCACACAGTAAGTGCTCAATAAATATGATTGAATGACTGAATGAATAAATACAATTGAATGATAATATCAGGATTCCATTATGACACACATCAAAAAGATGCTTGCAGAAATGATCAATTAATGAATGGTATTTATTTGAACATTTATTGGAATTGGGAGAGTATGGTAGAACAGAGTTGGTAGACAATACAAAAATATCTTTGTAAAGTGTGTCCGTGTCCATGTCTCTGTGCGTGTGTGTGTGTGTGTGTGTGTGTGTGTGTGTGTGTGTGTGTGTGAGAGAGAGAGAGAGAGAGAGAGAGAGAGAGAGAGAGAGAGAGAGAGAGAGAGACGGGGTAGGTGTGTGGGGTGTTAGGACCCCAGACCCTTTTTCATTGCTCTAAAGCCATTGCCTTGCCATCCTGGGTCTCTGTGAAAGTGAAAAGGCAGATGTAGAAGCCAAAACGGAAGGAGCCTGTTAGTTGAAAGTAAAAATGGGGATTTTCAGATTCCTTCCTGTAAATGTGCTCCCTCTCCGTGCCTTCAAAGAAAATCCACAGATAATCCCTGAAAATGGGAAACACCACCAAAGTGAGATAATTTCTCCTGCTGGGATTCTCGGAGGTCCGGGAGCTGCAGCTGGTCCATGCCACTCTGTTCCTTCTGGTCTACCTGACTGCTCTGATTGGAAATCTCCTCATCATCACCATCACCGCCCTCGACCGGCACCTCCACACACCCATGTACTTCTTCCTCAGGAACCTATCCATCCTCAACCTCTGCCTCATCTCTGGCATCGTCCCCAAATCCATCAATAACTCCCTGACCGACCACAGAGAGATCTCTGTCCCGGATTGCATCTCTCATGGTGTTTATTGAGCACTTACTGTGTACAGGGCACTGGACTAAATGCTCGGAGAGTACAGTGTAACAGAGAAGCAGCATGGCATAGTGGATAGAGCATTGGCTTGGGGTCATGGGTTCTCATCCTGGCTCTGCCACCTGTCTGCTGGGTAACCTTCTGCAAGTCCCTTCACTTCTCTATGCCTCAGTTTCCTCCTCTGTAAAATGGGGATCGAGAATGTGAGTCCCACTGGGACAGTGACTGTGTACAACCTAATTTGCTTGTATCCACCCCAGCATTTAGTACAGCTCTTGGAACATAGTAACTGCTTAACAAATACTATAATAAAAATATTATTATTATTATTATTATTATTATTTTCATTGCAGTATAACAGAGTTGGTAGACACCTTTCCTACCCACAAGAAGTGAAAAGGCTAGAGAGGGAGACAGGCATTAATCTCATTAAATAACATGATATGCAATTCATAATTTATAAATATGAAGTGTTGTGGAGTTGAGAGTAGCTTGATTATCCTCATGGTGAAGCCAGGATGATTCATTCATTCAATCATATTTGACAGCACAGTAGATTCTGGGGGCTTTCAGTCACGAGGTTCCCTCAGAAGAAAAGAGGAATACTGCTTTCTCCAAAGGGAACAGAGGGGTCACGTGGGAAGGATTATAAATTGCCACTCGAGAGGAGCTCAGAATGTGAAAAACACCATCTTTTGGGAACTCCTCAACAAGAGAGTGATGTCTCCTCCCAAATGCAACCATAGGCCAATCAGTGGTATTTATTGAGTGCTTACTGTATGCAGGGCACTAGACTAAGCGCTCGGGAGAGTACAATATAACAGAGTTGGGGGATATGTTCCCTGGCCATAATGAGCACACAGTTCAGAGGGAGAGACAGACTTTAATTAATCAATCAGTGGTATTTAGTGAACGCTTCCTTTATGCAGAGCTCTGTATTAAGCACTCAGGAGAGTGCAATATAACAGAGTTGGGAGACAAGTTCCCTTAACACTACAAGCTTGAGAAAAAAGGGAAGGTTTTAAGTCTGGGAGAAATGTGATGAGAAATCTCCTGTTTCCATCCATTGGTAAGTGCCAACGTGCATCAGGAAATCCATTTTAGTGATCTTTAACTGTTTCATTGTCTATGTGAGTTCCTGTCTCATCCTTGTATTCCTCTAGCTTAATAAGCGCTTACTATATTCCAAGCACAGGGCTAGGCTCTGGAGTAGATACAAAATTGGACAGAGTCCATGTCCCACAAGGGGCTCACAGTCTAAATTGGAGGGAGAACAGATATTTTGGTAGGTACTGTTAAGTACTTAGTGAGTGTCTTGTAATAATAATAAAAATAATAATAATTATGGTATTGGTTATGTGCTTACTATGTTCCAGGCACTGTACTAAGGGCTGGAACTGCTCTAAGTGATGAAGTTGATACAAGATTGGACATAACCCATATCCCACATGGAGCTCACACTCTAAGTAGAATGGAGAACCATTTTTTTCTTTATTGTTATTTGTTAAGCATTTAGTATGTACCTAGTATTGTTCTAAGAGTTTGGAGAGATACAAGATAATAACAATAACAATAATAATAATAATAATGGTATTTGTTAAGCATTTACTATATGCCTGTTCTAAGCACTGAGGTAGATACAAGGAAATCAGGTTGTCCCTCATGGGGCTTATAGTCTTAGTCTTAGTCTTAGTCTTAGTCTTAATCCCCATTTTACAGGCGAGATAAATGAGGCACAAAGTTAAGTGGCTTGCCCAAGGTCACACAGCAGACGAGTGGCAGAGGTCAGATTAGAACCCACTTCCAAGCCCATGCTCTTTCCACTAAGCCATGCTGCTTCTCTAATAATCAGATTGGACATAAACTCTCTTCCACTTGGAGCTCGCAGTTTACATATCAGGGAGAAAAGGTCATTAGTCACTATTTACAAATAAAGGAACTGAGGCCAGGGAAGTTCATTCATTCATTCAATCGTATTTATTGAGCATTTACTGTGTTCAGAGCACTGTATTAAGTGCTTGGAAAGTACAAGTCGGCAACACATAGAGACAATCCCTACCCAACAACGGGCTCACTGTCTAGAAGGGGGAGACAGACAACAAAACAAAATAAGTTATGTAACTGTCCCAAGGTCCCAAGGTCTCAAGGTCTCACAGCAGATCACATGGCAAGGTAGTGGCAGATCTATAATTAAAACTCTTGTCTCTTAATCTAGGTATCTCCTTGAATTTTGTTTGGTCTTTGTGCTTCAGTCTCCCTATCTTTGTTTCTCTCCATCTGCCTTTCTTTAAGTCACCCTCCCACTTCGTGTTTACCTTTAATCAATCAATCAATCAATCGTATTTATTGAGTGCTTGCTGTGTGCCGAGTACTGTATTAAGCGCTTGGGAAGTACAAGTTGGCAACATATACCTTTGTGTTTTTTTGGGAGAGGAGAGTGGTAAACTGTCAGATATGAAGGGAAAGGGCGTTCCAAGGGCAGATAGGCTAGTGTGACTAGATAAGACGAGTTGCAGTATCTCAATCCTCACTAACATTTAAGAACAGGGACCATTCCCGAGGGAATAAATAGGTTTGAATGCTTGCTTTCATTCCAGGCTAGAGGAACAAGAAAAAGGCATCTGAGAGGTCCTATGCAACCTAACAATTTCACTTTTCCTGTGTTTTTCTCAGAGTGATACGCAATTGTTTTCTTGGTACCCTCAGGCAATCCACATGGCCAATCACACAGTTGTGACGGAATTACTCCTGCTGGGTTTCTCGGAGGTCCGAGTGCTGCAGCTGGTCCAAGCCACACTGTTACTCCTGGTCTACCTGGAGGTCCTGACAGGAAATCTCCTCCTCATCGCCATCACCGTTCTCGACCAGCGCCTCCATACCCCCATGTACTTCTTCCTCAGGAACCTGTCCATCCTCGACCTCTGCTACATCTCCATCACCATCCCCAAGCCCACCCACAGCTACCTGATCAACAACAGATCCATCTATTTCGGAGGCTATGTGGCCCAGGTCTTTTTGGTGGTTCTGTTTAATGCTTCAGAGCTGTTCGTCCTCATGATGATGTGCTACAATCGCTATGCTGTCATCTGCCACCTCCTGCACTATGATGTCATCATGGTCCGAGGGGCCTGTGGAAAGATGACCTTCATCTCCTGGCTCAGTGGGTGGCTTTTTGGGTGATGTACTCAGCTGGGACGTTCATATTAAGCTTCTGTGAGTCCAGCACGATCCCGAAGTTCTTCTATGATGTACCCTCCTTACTGAAGATCTCCTGTTCAGAAATGAACACTGTTGTTGATGTCATCGTGGCTATGGGTATCGGCTTTGCTTTCGTCTCCTTCATCTCCATCCTTGTCTTCTACATTGTCAACCAGAAGGTTCGCCTACTTCAAACCTGTATCAGACTCCCCCTCGATGCTGGACCTGCTGATGCCATTGTTCTGCACTGTGGTCTCCCACCCTGAGCCCCCTCATCTACAGCCTGAGGAACAGGGACATGAAGGCCATCTTGAGGAAAGTTTGTGGCTGAAACCCATTTCTCTTGTCTACTCTCCCCTCTCCATCGAATTTGAAATTGGCTGTGTACTCCTTAAGCACTTTGTTACTCATCCCGGCCACAGGATACTCGTATGAATAGTCTCAAGCTCTACTATTTTCCCTAACCCTGATCTACTTTAATGCCTGTCTCCCCCCATAGACTGTAAGCCTCTTGAGGGCAAGTATCATGTCTACCAAGCTCTTTGTGTTGTACTCTCTCGAGTGTTTAGTACAGTGCTCTGAAAGCAGTAAGTGCTCAATAAAAATCTATTGTTTAATTGATTGATGGCCGTCCCAATCCCCAACATGGGGACAGGAAGCCACAAAGCTAAAAGGGGACAATGGGAGAGACAAAGAAGACAGAGAAGGACGATGGGCAGAGAGAAATTGGGAAGACTCTGGAAACCTTGGCTGGAGTGGTCAGAGGATGGTGAGAGGCTGCTGTGGGGCTGGTGTTGGGCCCACAAAGACAGGACATCCAGGACCAAGGGGGTAGGGGTGTAGAGGAGGAGGATTACCCAGGAATCATTGCTACAGGTAAAAATGAAGTTAAGTAATTTGCCCAAGGTCACACAGCAGACAAGTGGCAGAGCCAGGATTAGAACCCAGGTCTTCTGACTCACAGGTCACTGTTCTTCCCACAAGACCACGCTGTTTCTTTTTGCCTCTCTCTCTGTCTCTCTACCTATATATCCCTTTCTTTCCCCATCTCATTCTGTTTGTTTTCTTTCCTCTGTCTCTCTCTTCCTCTTTCTCCCTCTCCTATTCTACCTCTTTTCTATCTCTCCACCTCTCTCTGTATTCACCTTTCTGATGACTATCAACATATAGTAGCGTTTCTGCCTTTGGATCTGTCTCAAACTTCAGTCTTCTCTATTACTCTGTCTTAATGCTGCTACCCTTCTCAATTTTTCTGGGTTTCTATAGGTTTCAATTTATATTTCTTTGACTTTCTTTTCTTGTTTCAGACCTTTTGTGTCTATCTCTCTGCAGGTCCTTAGCCGTAGTAGCAGTGGAGTAGTAGTAGTAGCAGCAACAGCAGCAGTAGTAGTAGTAACAGTCATAGTAGTAATAGTGCTAGTAGTTATACTGACATCTGCCTTCCTTCTAGAATGTAAGCTGATTATGGGCAGGGACATATCTACTAATTTTCTTGTAGTGTACTTTCCCAAGCACTAAGAACAGTGCTCTGTACATAATAACCACTGATTGATTGATAATAGTAGTAGTAATAATAACAATTATGGTATTTGTAAAGTGCTTACTATGTGCCAAGCACTATTCTAAGCACTGGGGTAGATACAGGGTAATCACGTTGTCCCATTTGGAGCTCTAAGTTTTAATCCCCATTTTACAGATGAGGTAACTGAGGCACAGGGAAGTTAAGTGGCTTGCCCAAGGTCCAGGTCCGTGCTTTTTTCACTCTTCTGCTAAGCCAAACTGCTTAACACTGCTGCTTCTCCCTATAGTACTACTGTATAGTAATAGTGATAGTAGTAATATAATACTTATTATGGGCAGGCACCATGTCTGCTAATTCTGTTGTACTCTCTCAAGAGCTTAGAACAGCACTCTGTACATGGTAAACACTCTATGAATGTCACTGATTGATTTATTCATTGATAGTAATGATAATATAGTAATAACAGTAGAGGTATTAGTACTATTACTAAAAGAAGTAGTACAGCAATATTACTACGCTAGACTGTGTACTAATTAGTACTTCTAGACTGTGAGCCTGTTGTTGGGTCTCTATCTGCTGCCAAATTGTACTTTCTAAGCACTTAGTATAGTGCTCTGCACACAGTAAGTGCTCAATAAATATGATTGAATGAATGAATTAGTAATATGCTCCATGTCCACAAGGATATTTCAGTCAATCATATTTCTTGAGTGCTTACTGTTTGCGGAGCACTTTCCTAAGGACTTGGGAGAGTGCAATACAACAATAAACGGACACATTCTCTGCCCACAATGAGTTGCAGTCTAGTCAGGGAGGCAAACATAAGAAATTATTTACAACAGAAGTGATCAAAATAAATCAATCAAACAGACATGTACATTTAAATGTGAAGGACAGTATCAATCGCTCCTAAATAATAGAATTGGAAGAAGGGATGATATGGCTCAAGGTGCTGGGAAATTAATCAGGGAAAGCTTGTTGGAAGAGGAAGGATTTTGGGAGAAATTTGATTGTAATAATAATAATAACAGTACTTGTTAAGTACTATGTGCCAAATACTGTTCTAAGCACTGATGTAGATAACAGTTAATTAGGGTTGGACACAATCCCTGTCACACATGGGGCTCACACTTTTAATCCCCATTTTATAAAATCCCTATTTTACAATTTTACAATTTACATCAAATTGTCATTGACATAACTGAGGAGCAGAAGTGAAGTGGGTTGCCGAAGGTCATTCATTCATTCATTCAATCGTATTCATTGAGCACTTACTGTGTGCAGAGTACTGTATTAAACGGTTGGGAAGTACATGTTGGCAACATATAGAGACGGTCCCTACCCAACAACGGGCTCACAGTCTAGAAGGGGGTGGTAGACAACAAAATAAAACATGTGGACAGTTGTCAAATCATCAGAATAAATAGAAGTAAAGCTAGATGCACATCATTAACAAGATAAATAGAATATTAAATATGTACAAGTAAAATAAAAAGAGTAATAAATCGGTGCAAACATATACACAGGTGCTGTGGAGAGGGGAAGGAGGTAGAGCGGGGGGATGGGGAGTGGGAGAGGAAATAGGGGGCTCAGTCTGGGAAGGCCTCCTGCAGGAGATGAGCTCTCAGTAGGGCTTTAAATGGAGGAAGAGAGCTAGCTTGGTGGATGTGCAGAGGGAGGGCATTCCAGGCCAAGGGGAGGACGTGGACCGGGGGTCGAAGGCAGGACAGGCGAGAACCGAGGCACAGTGAGGAGGTGAGCGGCAGAGGAGCAGAGGGTGCGGGCTGGGCTGTAGAAGGAGAGAAGGGAGGTGAAGTAGGAGGGGGCGAGGTGATGGAGAGCCTTGAAGCCGAGAGTGAGGAGTTTTTGCTTGATGCGGAGGTTGACTGGTAGTCACTGGAGATTTTTGAGGAGGAGAGTAACATGCCCATAGAGTTTCTGCACAAAGGTGATCCGGGCAGCAGCGTGAAGTATAGACTGAAGTGGGGAGAGAGAAGACGATCGGAGATCAGAGAGGAGGCTGATGCAGTAATCCAGTCAGGATAGGATGAGAGATTGAACCATCAAGGTAGCTGTTTGGATGGAGAGGAAAGGGAGGATCTTGGCGATGTTGTGGAGGTGAGACCGGCAGGTTTGGGTGACGGATTGGATTTGAGGGGTGAACGAGAGAGCAGAGTCGAGGATGACACCAAGGCTGCAGGCCTGTGAGATGGGAAGGATGGTAGTGCCATCAACAGTGATGGGAAAGTCCGGGAGAGGGCAGGGTTTGGGAGGGAAGATAAGGAGTTCAGTCTTGGACATATTGAGTTTTAGATGGCAGGCAGACATCCAGATGGAGATTTCCTGAAGGCAGGAGGAGACACAAGCCTGAAGGGAGGGAGGGAGAGCAGGGGCAGAGATGTAGATTTGGGTGTCAGCGTAGAGATGATAGTTGAAGCCGTGGGAGTAAATAAGTTCACCAAAGGAGTGAGTGTAGATGGACAACAGAAGGGGACCAAGAACTGACCCTTGAGGAACCCCTACAGTAAGGGAATGGGAGGGGGAGGAGGAGCCCGCAAGGGATACTAAGAATGAACGGCCGGAGAGACAAGAGGAGAACCAGGAGAGGATGGAGTCTGTGAAGCCAAAGTTGGAGAGCGTTTTGAGTAGAAGGGGGTGGTCCACAGTGTTGAAGGCAGCTGAGAGATGGAGGACGATTAGGATAGAGTAGGAGCTGTTGGATTTGGCAAGAACGTCACTAGTGACCTTTGAGAGGGCAGTTTCCATGGAGTGTAGGGGACGGAAGCCAGATTGGAGGTGGTCGAGAAGAGAGTTGGCGTTGAGGAACTCGAGGCAGCGGGTCTAGACGACTCGTTCAAGGAGTTTGGAAAGGAATGGTAGGAGGGAGATAGGGAGATAACTAGAAGGGGAGATGGGATCAAGAGAGCGTTTTTTTAGGCTGGGGAGACGTGGACACGTTTGAAGGCAGCGGGGAAGGAACTAGTGGAGAGTGAGCGGTTGAAGGTGGAAGTTAAGGAGGGGAGGAGGGAATGGGCGAGAGATTTCATAAAATGAGAGGGGATGGGGTCGGAAGCACAGGTGGCTGGAGTAACACTTGAGAGGAAGGAGGAGATATCATCTGAGGATATTGCTGGGAAGGATGGGAGAGTAGCAGAGAGGGTTGAGAGCTGGGGGGTTGGAGAAGGGGGAGGAATGACTTTGGGAAGCTCAGACCTGATGGAGTTAACTTTACTAATGAAAAAGGAGGCCAGATCATTGGGGGTGAGGGATGGAGGAGGGGGAGGAGCAGGGGGCCTGAGAAGGGAGTTACATGTATGGAAGAGCTGATAATGTACGGGTCACAGAGTGGATAAGTGGCGAAGCCAGGATTAGAACTCCGGTACTTCTGACTGCCAGGACCAGAGTGTTTTCCACTAGGCTACAGTGCTTCTTACGTCTGTGATTTTCTCTGGATTATTCTCCTTCCCTCAGACTGATCTCGAACAACATGACCAGTGCCACCAAGGTGATGGGATTCCTCTTGCTGGGATTCTTGGAGATCCGGGATCTGCAGCTGGTCCATGACACGATGCTCCTCCTGGTCTACCGAGATGCCCTGACAAGGAATCTTCTCTTCATTGCTGTCGCCATCCTCGACTGCTGCCTCCACACCTCCATGTACTTCTTCCTTAAGCACCTGTCCTTATTTGATTTCTGCTTCATTTCTGTCACTGCCCCCAAGTCCATCATCAACTCCGTGTCCAACCGTAGAGAAGTCTGTTTTGAGGGCTGTGTAGCCCAGGTCTTTTTGGAGATTCTCTTCATTGCTTCAGAGCTGTCCATCCACACGGCGATGTCTTACAACAGCTACGCCACCATCTGCCACCCACAAGGTAAGCAGGCTATCCCACGCGGAGCTCAAAGTCTAAATTCCCATTTTACAGATGAGGTAACTGATATTAAGTGGCTTGCCCAAGGTCACATAGCGGACAAGAGGAGGCGGCGGGATTTGAACCCACATCCTCTGACTTCCCAAGCCCGTGCTCTTTCTGTGCTGTTACACGCTTCTCATGTAAGCCATCCTTCTCATATGAGTGCTGTGGGGCTGAGGTATCAAAGTGCTTATGAGGTACAGACCTCAGTTTGTAGGCGAACCAGAAGGGAGCCGAAATAGAGTGATCACTTGAGAGTTTAGTCAGCGAAGGCTACTGAGAGAAGGTACGATTTTAATAAGGCTTTGAAGCCGGGGAGAATGATCAACTGTTGGCTATGAAGGAAGAGGAAATTCCAGACCAGAGGGAGCTTGTAGACAAGGGGTCATTGGAGAGATGGATGTGATCGAGATTCACCGAATAGGGTGGCATTAGAGGAGAGAAGTGTCCGGGCTGGGTTGTAGTGCAAGATTAGCGAGGAAGTAGAAGGGTAAGAGCTGATGTGAGTTGGTGCTTGATATGGAGAGGGTTGTGTAACCACTGGAGGCTTTTAAGGAGAGGGGAAATGGGCATATATAACAAAGCAAGCAGGGGAATCTGTGTAGCCTTGGTCTTTGCTGATAAAAAAGAATATCATTCTTCATTAAAGTCTTCATTTCATTCACAGTCTTTTAGACTGTGAGCCTGTTGTTGGGTAGGGACCGTCTCTATATGTTGCCAACTTGTACTTCCCAAGCGCTTAGTACAGTGTTCTGCACACAGTAAGCGCTCAAGAAATACAATTGAATGAATAACTGAATGAATAAAATGGGCATCGTGACTGGGGAAAGAATTTGTCCTGTATCAAGACAGAAATGACAAGACAAGATTCCTTCCATGAAGTTGCCCAATCACGCAATCAATCTATGGTATTTCCTGAGTGTTAACTATGTGCAGAGCACTATACCAAGTGCTTGGAAGATACAACAGAATTGATAATAATAATTGTGGTATTTGGTAAGTGGTTCTATGTGCCAGGCACCGTACTAAGCAAAGTAGATACAAGCAAATCGTATTGGACATTGTCCCTGTCAGACATGGTGGGGATTGCAGTCTTAATACCCAGTTCACAGATGAGTTAACTGAGATACAGAGACGTGAAGTGACTTGTCCAAGGCCACACAGCAGATTAGCAGAAACGTTCCCCTCCCATAATAAGCTTTAAGTCTCGAGCCTTCTCTCTGAGTATTTCCGTCCTTACCTTTATTCACCCCTCCCTCAGCCCCACTGCACTTATGGTCATAACTGTAAATCACTCATTACTATAAATTCATTCAATCGTATTTATTGAGCGCTTACTGTGTGCACAGTACTGTACTAAGCGCTTGGGAAGTACAAGTTTACAACATATAGAGACGGTCCCTACCCAACAGCGGGCTCGGTTCCAGAAAGGTAGCTCATTGTGGCCAGGAAATGTATCTGCCAGCTATGTTACACTATTTATAGCATACTCTCCCGAGGGCTTAGCATAGCCTTCTGCAGGCAGTAAGTGCTCAATAAATACAATTTATTGATTGATCGATTGATTGCCAGAAATCAGATACTACCACAAGATGCCTAAAGGCATCCCGTCGTACATGGCCAACATATCCACAGTGATGGAATTCCTCCTGCTGAGATTCTTGGAGATCCGGGAGTTGCAGCTGGTCCACCTGGTGTACCTGGCAACCCTGAAGGGGAATCTCCTCATGGTCGCCGTCTCCACCCTTAACCAGTGCCTCCATACCTCCATGTGCTTCTTTCTCAGGCTCCTGTCCTTCAGTAATCTGTGTCTCATCTCCGTCACCGTCCCCAAATCCATCCTCAACGGCCTGACCGACCGTGGAGAAATCTCCCTCCTGGGCGGTGCTGCCCTACTCGTTTTAGTTGTTTTATTGCTGTTTCGGAGCTGTCCTTCCTCACGACGATGTGCTATGGCTGCTTCGCCACCATCTGCCACCCCCGTGCTCCGACCTCATCATGGACCGAGGGGTCATTGGGAAGATGGCGACTGCCTCCTGCCTCAGCGCGGGGCTCATTGGGGCGATGTACTCAGCCGGGAGGTTCACATTAAACTTCTGCGAGTCCAACGTGATCCAGCAGTTCTTCTGTGACGTCCCCTCCTTACTGAAGATCTCCTGTTCAGAAACGCACGCTGTCACTGACGTCAGCGGGGCTGTGGTTATCGGCTTTGGTTTCATCTCCTTGGTCTCCATCGTCGTCTCCTACATCCGCATCTTTTCGGCCGTGCTGAGGTTCCCGTCCCCCGAGAGTTGGGCCAACGCCTTCGCCAACTGTCTGCCCTACCTTGACGTCATTACTGTTTTTCGCTCGACTGGATCTGTTGCCTATCTCAAGCCCGTTTCAGACTCCCCCTCGACGCTGGACCTGCTCTTGTCCATGTTCTACTCTGAGGTGCCCCTGCCATGAACCCCGTCATCTACAGCCTGAAGAACCGCAACATGAAGGCCACCATGGGAAGGGTGCTGGGTGTGGCAGGATGGTCCTGAGGAAATGGGACACATGAAGGCAGCCATGGGAAAGGGGCTGAGCATGAGAGGATGGTCCTGAGGAAGAGAGTCAGGCAGGCTGCCCTGTGGAATGTGCTGGTGTGAGGGATGGCCCTGAGTAATAGGGATATGAACGCCTCTCTGAGGAAAGCTTTGAGCTAAGACCCATTTACCAAAAGTCAAATAAACCTTTTCACATCCATTTGCACCTTACTACCACACCACCCTGTTGTCCTACTATAGCCCAGCCCCTACATTTCGCTCCTCTAATGCCAGAATAATCATTGTACCTCCATCTTGTCTACCTCACTGTTGAACCCTCGCCTGTGTCCTGCCTCTGGCCTGGAATCCCCTCCCTTTTCATGTCCAACGGACAATGACTCTCCCCACTTTCAAAGCCATGTTGAAATTACATCTCCTCCAAAAGGCCTTCGCTGACTAAGCCCTCCTCTCTCATTCCCTTCTCTGTCATCTGTGCACTTGGATTTGCACACTTTATTGACTCCTCCTTCTGCCCGGCAGCACTTATGTCCACATTTGATATTTAGTTATTTATTTATATTCTTGTCTATCTCACCATCTAGATTATAGCTCATTGTGGGTGGGGAGTATGTCTACCAACGCTTTTGTACTGTATTCTCCCATGTGCTTAGTGCAGTACTCTCTACATAGTAAGCGTTCAATCAATATGACGAATTGATTGATTACTGTCTGCCTATACCTTCGAGTCATCTCTGACCCATAGCGATGCCATGGACACATCTCTCCCATATCGCCCCACCTCCATCTGCAATTGTTCTGGTAGTGGATCCATAGAGTTTTCTTGGTAAAATCCAGAAGTGGCTTACCGTTGCCTCCTTCCAAGCAGTAAACTATAATCTCCACCCTTGACTCTCCCCCATACCGCTGCTGCCCAGCACAGGTGAGTTTTGACCTGTAGCAAATTGTCTGCCACTCGCTAGCCACTGCCCAAGCTAGGAATGGAAATTCTTCTGCTTCACTTCCCCTACCGTACTGGAGAGTGGTAGAGAGCTGGAAACTCTCCAGGTGCGACCCTGAGAGGGGATGATTGATTGCTACTACTCCAAAAAGGCCACCCCTTGTTGCATCCTAAGATGTACCAGACCTAAGATGGCTTTTGTGATGCCACCAGAGGGGAATGTAAAGTGCTGGGAAGTCATACAGTGCCCATTCCCTCCCGCCACCCTGTTCCTTTGGACATACCCCATGGACAGCGAGGCCCTCTTAGATTTCATTCCTCTAACCATTCCCTGGTATTTGTTAAGTGCTTAGCGTGTCCCAGGCACTGAACTAACCACTGGGAAGATACAAGCTAATCAGATTAGACACAGTCCCTGTCCCACATGGGGCTCACAGTCTTAGTGTCCATTTTAGAGATGAGGAAACTAAGGCCCAGAAAAGTGAAGTCATTTGCCCAAGGTCAGACAGCAGACAAGTGACAGAGGCAGGATTAGAATCCAGGTCCTTCTGATTCCAAAACCGGTGCTCTACCCATTCGGCCATACTGCTTCTCCTCAGCTTCCTCCTAAAATAAAAATATTTTTGAGTACGTATTTCATTACCTGTTCGTGTATCCTCTTGACCGTAAAGTCACTGTGGGCAGGAAGCGTGTTTACCAACACAAATTTGTTATCCTTTCCCAAGATTTTAGTACAGTGCTGTGCACACAGTAAGAGATCAACAAATACTTTTGATTCATTCATTCCTCTAGACCAGAAGCTTCTTGTGGCCAGGGAATGTTTCTATCAAGTCTGTCATATGGTACTTTTCCAAGCAGCTCATACTATGCTCTGCATACAGTAGGTGCTCACTAAATGCCATTGATTCACTGATCTAAATGAACTGACTGATTTATTGGTCTGAGACTATTTTCTTCCCATCAGCCCCCTCCCCCCAAAGTCTCCCAGAAACCACCATAGCTGAACCTGGAGTATAAAGCCGAGAGGGTGGATAAAGGGGAAGTGCTATATCGTTCCATTATACTCTCCCAAGAACTCAGTACAGTGCTTTGAACACAGTAAGTGCTCAATAAATATGGTTGAAAGAATGAACTAGTGAATGAATGAATGACTGTAGGCTGACAATGCTTCATGCCTCTGTCTTGCTAGTAAGAGCAGTATGGCAGATACATTGTCCCTGCCCAACATGGGGTCACAGGCTAAGAGGGAGGGGGAGCGGGTGTTTTATTCTCATTTTACAGATGAGGTAATTGGGGCACAGGGAAATACAGTGATTTGCCCAAGGTCACACAAATGACCAGTAGAGGACTTGGGATGAGAACCCAGCTCGTCTGACTCCCAGGCTCGGACTGTTTCCATTAGGCCACGCTGCTTCTTTTGAGATATTCAGATGGTCCTAATTCCTGGCATGAAATGAAGTTCAAATTCCCAAGGTTTTTTATTAATTCCGGAAAGGGAACGATGATTAGTACGTTGTCGTTGTTCTAGGAAGGAGTTCGAGAGTGGGAACCACGTGAGACTGGGCAGTTGTGAGGAACAGTACTATAGGATTCTGGCCTTCCAAGATATCTGGACGATCAACTGTCTCAGCAGAGCCCCGGGCCCGTCCTCCCACAGAGAATCCCCCAGAAAATAACCTGGCCGTCATCTGAGGGGATGGTGCAACCATCTGGAGAGCCAAGGGTAGGAGGGAAGATCCTGACCGCCCTCTCCCCTCACCCAGACCCTCCTATCACCCCAACCTGTGTCCAGGACCAACGAGACAAAAAGAACTGTTCTATTTGCTAAGTATTTAGTATACCCCAAGAATTGTTGGTGAGTGCTGAGACTCTCAGACTCTAAGTTCTTCGTGGGCAGGGAAAGTGTTTGCTAACTCTATTGTATTCTCCCAATCATTCAGTCTAGTGCTCTGCACAGAGTAAATGCCCAAAAATACCATTGATCGATTTCGACAAGAAAATCACAACAGGAACAGTCTGAGAGGTTACACTAAATAGGTTTAAATATATGTCTATATCCTTATAGCCATAGGAAGATTAGTAAGAGTAAGAACAATAGTATCAATCAATCAGTAGTATTTATTGAATACTTACCATTCACAGCACACTGTAATAATCACGTAAGAATTACAGTTGATAGGCACAATTCCTGACCAAAAGAACCTTACAATCTAGTAATCTCTTTCTCCCCTTCATCATCATCATCATCAATCGTATTTATTGTGCACTTACTTATGGACAGGGAATGTGTCTAAAAATTCTGTCGTATTGTACATTCCGAAGTGCTTGTCTCTACCCCAGCGTTTAAAACATTGCTCGGCACAGAGTAAGCGCTCAACAAATACTATTAATAATAATAATAATAATAATAATATTGTGCTTATGGTTATGAAGGAGGAGAGAGTGCCAGGCCAGAAGGAGTATGTAAACAAGAGTTCAGCAGAGAGATAGATGAGATCGAGGTACAGTGAATAAGTTGGTGTTAAAGGTGCCAAGTGGATGGGCTGTGTTATAGTAGGAGATTAGTGAAGTCAGGTAGAAGTCAGGTAATTTGTTTACCCGTTGTTGGCCTGGGAGAGTACAGTGAGAGAAGCAGCTTGGCTCAGTGGCAAGAGCACGAACTTGAGAGTCAGAGGACGTGGGTTCTAATCCCAGCTCCACCAACCCATCTTTGTCAAACACACACACACACACACACACACACACACACACACACACACACACACACACACCTGAAGAAGGAAGAAAAGGAGGAGGAAAATAAGGAAGAGGCGGGGGAGGAGGAGGAAAAGGAGAGAAAGAAGGAGGGGAAATGGAAAGCAGGAGGAACGGGGGAGGAGGAGGAAAAACAAAAGGACGAGGTGGAGGAGGAGGAGGAGGAAAAGGAGAAAGAAAAGGAGGAGGAGAAGAAGAAGGAAGGGGAGGGGAGGAGGAAAAGGAGAAAGAAAAGAAAGAAAGGAGGAAGGAAAAAGGAAAAGGAGGAGTAGGAGAAGAAGCAATAGGAGGAGGAGGAGAAGAAGGAGGAAGAGGAAGAGTGCTTACTTGGGAGAGTACAATCTAAACAATGTAACAGAGTTGATAGACACAGTCCATTTCCACAAGGACCTTAGGGTCTAGAGGGGGACTGAATCAATTAATCAATCAATCACATATTTATTAAGCACTTACTGCATGCAGAGCTTGCACTGAACGTTTAGGAGAGTACAACAGAGCTGATAGACACTATCAAATTAATCAATCAATCAGTGGTATTGATTGAGGGTTTACTACTAAGCACTTGAAAACGTACAATATAATCAATGGTATTATTGAATACTCACCATTCATTCATTCATAAATTCAATCGTATTTATTGAGCGCTTACTGTGTGCAGAGCACTGTACTAAGCACTCGGAAAGTACAATTCGGAAATGGATAGAGATAATCCCTACCCATCAACGGGCACCATATGCGGAGCACTGTCCGAAGCACATGGGAAAGTACAATATAGCAGAGTTTCCTGCCCGTAAGGAGCTTACATTCTAGACGGGGAGACATAATTTACCAGTCTACTCTATACAGGATACCTTCCCATCACAGGGGACGAAACCAAAATCAGAAACTCGAACTCAGTTCAGACCCCTCATTTCCACGGCTGCCCCATCCCTAAACATTTCCTGTCTCGGACCCTGATTCACAGATCAGTTCTTGCTCTTCTCCTCTCTCGGACTCCAATTGACAGATCTGTCCCTCATCTGCTCTTCTCTTGGAACCTATCTCTTCTGGAAGGTCACAACTCCTCCAAGAGGCATTCCCGGATTAAGCCTTATGTACTTAAGGCTTCCCACAGCACTTATGTTCATATCCGTAATTCATTTATTTGTATTAATGTCCCTCTCCCCCTCTAGACTGTAACCTTACTGTGGACAGGGAATGTGTCTACCAACTCTGTTATATTGTTCTATTGGACTCTCCCAAGCACTTAGTACAGTGCTCTGCACACAGTAAGTGCTCAATAAATATGATTGATTGACCCCTGCCCACAGTGAATTTACAGTCTAGAGGGGGAGTCAGACCTTAATATAAATAAAGAAATTACAGGTATGGGCATAGTTTCTGTGAGACTGAGGGTGGTTGTTTCCTCAGCTGTAAAATGGAGATTCAATACCTCTTTTCCCTCCTACTTAAACTGTAAGTTCCGTGTGGGATGGGGGCTATTTCAGATCACATTGCCTGGTATCTACACCATTGATTGGCCAAATTGAGAACTTAACAATGCCGCAGTTATTATTATCATCTGGAGAAATGAGTCTTTTTGTGTAGGAATATTTTTTTCCCTTCTCTAACCATTCCCCATTGCTCACGTTCTTTCCCCAGGCTGATACCCCCTCCCCCACATATCCAAGAGAACAGAGTTCTCCCCTGTGTTTTAAGCTTTCCTAAAATTTTGCCTCCTCCAATCAGTCTTGGAAATGAAGTCTCATGGTTCTACAGGATTTTCCAAGTTTTTCAAAACTTCTACTCGTTGTGGGCAGAGAACATGTCTATCAACTCGTATGGTATGTCAACTCTTTCTATTGTACTCTTCAAGGGCTTAGTCTCACATTATGCACACAGTAAGCACTCAATTAATACCACTGTTTGATTGATTGTTGCACTCAGTGGGCACTCAATAAATCCTGTTACCAAATATGATTACCACCACCACCACCACCACCACTAGAACCACATTCAAACATCATTAGGGTTCACTTTCCTATTTGTGTGCTGTTAGATGAACAATTATAGGCTTCCTAGAATAGAGATCAGAAATTCTCCAGGATCATGGAATTTTATAATGGCAAACTCTGCCTTTTGATTTAGTGCCCATCTTCTTCCTTATGATTCCCAATATTTGCTTGGACTCTGATTTCCGCAGCCAATGAAGATTTAACAATCTCAGTAACAAGTTGCAATGTGAGAATTTAGAGCCAACCACACCTTAGTTGTAGCTCGGATAATTTTCCATGGATACATTCCTCAGCATTTGTCCAGACTCTAGATTATTTAATGTTTCCTCCATTATCTGGACCAGCAAGAATGTGCGCACACGAAAATGGCATTCACCAAGTGCAAAAGTTTAGTGTCACCTACAAACTTGGTGATTGCCTTGCACACTGCCTCTCCCAGAACATTCCCTTTCTGGCTGGGAAGGAAAGGGCAATAAATTCCCTTTGACTATGTGACCCTGACCGTAACTCTGTGTGCAAGTGTATGAGGTTGCATTTCAGGATATACATACTTGCATTACTTTTTATGGGTCATGGTGCATTTGAGCTTCGTGATAATGATCATGATCATGATAACAATAGTAGCAATGATAATAATAACATTTGTTAAGCACTTACTATATGTCAAGCATTGTACTGAGTGTTGGAGTAAAAAAAAAAATAATTAGATTGGGCACAATCCTAGTCCAAATGGGCCTTATCCAAATGGGTCTTACAATCTAAGGGGGAAGAAGAATAGGTATTACCTCACCATTTTACAGTTGAGGAAACTGAGGTACAGAGAAGTTAAATGATTTTCCTAAAGTCACACAGCCATGCAGATGGTAAAACCAGGACTAGAACCCAGCTCGTCTGACTTCTAGGTCAGGGCTTTTTCCACTAGGCCACAAGGAAGGAGAAATATTTAAAGTAAAAGAAAGAGAAGAACTTCAGAACCAGGGCCCTCTTGTAATTTCTACTTTGGGTGCATATGTATGCAAAATAAATGCAAAATTAGTGATTTTATAAAGAAGAAGAGTTGGGGAAGCTTAGGGAAGCAGCGTGACCTAGTG